>NC_080670.1:153527400-153837817 GCF_030247195.1 Topomyia yanbarensis
CTTAGATGACTTTTGTTGGCCGATTTAGAATTAACGATAGCTTGCAGCTAACACTACTGTAAATCCACTGTACTATTTAGATGTACGGTAGATTGTTCTTTCAAAAACGTTTACAAATCCAATAGAATTGCCATGACATTCGGTATTATCACACTCAATGACTATTTCACAGTTGATTTTACCATAAGAGATTGAACGTTGAAAACGTGACCCCTTAAAATCACTATTTCTCATTTGTCACTTCATACATTGATTTATCGTAAATAGTTTGTTTTCAGTACTTTTAGAACTTTGTATGGCGAATATTTTTGCTGAAGTAATAAAGTTATTATCTCGTCTATTTGAAAAGTTATGAACGATTTTTGTTGAAAAATGCACCATTTTCAAAAATTAATTATTTATTTTACAGAAATAACGCTCCCGCAGTTTTTTCACCAAAAACTACAAAAGTTTCGATCTTTCAAATGAAATTAAAAGATTGAAAATCCATTTGCAATGTTGGAAGATATATAGCTTTGAAAAAAACCATTTTTGTTTTGAAAATCGCCTGTAACTATGCAAACAAAAGAGATAGAAACTTCATTGCTTCGGCAAAAATGTGTATTTATAAAAGTTCTAAAAACCTCTAAAACAAAGTATTAGCGAGAAATTAACAAATAAAAAGATATTAGTAGAAAACCAATTTTTAAAGAGCCACCCCACCTTAAATATTGCAAAAATTATAGCACATGAACCATTAGAGATAGCCACATAGCTTCTTAAGAAAAGTTGCTTAAATTTGATTGATTTATAACTTTGTAGAACATTATGTAGCTGAATTTTACATATTTAAGAAGTTGATACTTTGAACACCCTAACCACAAGGACCACCCTAATTCAACTAATATAAAAAAATCGGCAAGAAAGTACTAACAAAGTTTACCGAAGATACTATATATCTAAAACCAACGGTTTCAGCGCAAACAGTTTTGTCTTCCTAAATATAGCTTTGGGACCATAGTGCAGTGGTCGTTGCCAACAAGCTGGCGGAGGTTGGCAAGATAAAAGTCGAATGGTCGGTTTGCTCGTTGAGGGTCGCTCCGCGAGTTACCACTGTGTAGAAAAAGTGGAGAAAAGGGATTTGCTAGAGACTGCACGAAGCAACCAAGGCGCATGATCTGCAAGTCGGAGGACGGAAATGACCACAAGATGGGCGGCTTCAAGTGTTCTGTGTACATAAAGGCGAAGGATTTCTCAATCATTGGACATTGTACAGCAAATGTTGTGGCAGTCAACAACAGAAACGAAGTGCGACGTTGCAATTATTGCAGAGCCGTATGGTGTTCCTCCCGATATCGGTGACTGGGTGGTGGATAGTGCAGAGCTGGCTGTAATGCAAGTAATGGGCGGTTTCCCTGTTCAAGATAGTGTGTGGTGGATACACACACGAAAGTTTCGTGATCTCCAGGATCAACGGCCTATTCGTCTGTAGCATCTACGCTCCCCCAAGGTGAACATCAGAGCAGTACAATCGGATACTGAGAGCAATAACCGACTCGTTAGTCGGACGAATATCAGTTGATGTAGGAGGAAATTTTAACGCTTGGGCCGTGGAGTAAGGTATCGGGCTGACCAACGCAATTGCTCATGGATAAAATGAATTGGTGAGTTAGTGAGCAGTACACACATAGCGACCACCAGGCGATGCAGTACACCATTGGTCGGCGAAATTGTTGTATTGTTACGCGGAGAGCGAGGACTGGCGAGCGAAAGTGGAAAAAAAAAAAGGATTTCGATAAGGACCTTTTTGTGAAAGCACTTCGTGCTGACAGCCTCGCTCCAACTTCGAAAGCCAATGAGCTGTCGGAAACATTAGCAAGGGCGTGCGACGTAACAATGCCGAGAGAAATGGAGCTGAGGAACTGCGGCTTGTTGGTGGAACGAAAGGCTTAACATATTCGGTACTGCCTCCCTGAAAATCAAAGGACGCGTTCACAGAGCATGATCTGAGGTAGTCAAAGAAGAGTGCAAGACGACATTCCGGGCGACTACGGTTGCTTTTAAACGCGAGATAGTGCTTAGTAAGTACACCTGCTACTGTACAGTGTAACTGTACAGTGAAGTAGACGCTAACCCCAGGGCGCTTACCGTTTCGTGATGGCCAAGACCAAGGGTTCAACGACGTCAGCTGAAATAAATTGAAAAATATCTTTTGAGAGTCTTTTCTCGGAGCACTACCCAAACGCATGGCCACCTACACCGAACGTTGATATAGACGGTGGAAATGCGATAATCGAGTCCTCAACGACGAGCTCCTTGTAGTGCCAGAAGAGTTGAAAGCGAGGAAAGCTCCCGTTCCGGACAGTATCCCCAACATGGCACTGAAGACCACGATCCTTGCGTTTCCGGACATGTTCAAGATAGTTCTACAGAAATGCCTGGCCAAAGGCTACTTCTCTGACAGATGGAAGGCCCGGATGCGGATGTTGCTGCCAAAACCAGGAGATCCAGCATTGTATTGGCCTACATGCCTGCTGAATACTTTTGGTAAGCAAAAAGAAAGCATCGAAGCAAAAGAGAAGGGGTAATTGCTACTGCGCCGCGATAACGATAGACATGAAGAACACGTTCACCACTGCTAGCTGGAAGTCGATCGCCGTAGCGCTGCACAGAATGCAGGCTCCGGATTATCTGTGCAAGGTTCTGAAAAGTTACTTTCAGAACCGAGTACTGGTCTACGAAACGAACATGTGGAAGAGGTCGATTAGGGCCACGGCAGGCGTACCTCAGGACTCCGTACTCGGCCCAACGCTCTGGAATATAATGTACCACGGAGTGTTAACACTGGAACTGCCCAATGGAGTTGAGATCGTCGAATTTGCACATGGCGCTGTCCTGACGATAACCGGTGAGACCCTTGAGGAGGTGGAGATGTTGACGGAAGTGACAATAGGTATCGTGGAAACCTGGATGGTTGACGTCAAGTTGGGGCTGGCTCACCACAGAACTGAGGTAGTGCTGGTCAGCAACAGTAGAAAAATCCAGCGTGTCGTTATCATCGTCGACGAGCAGGCACCTGGAAGTGATAGCTGACGATCGGTTAAATTACACCGGTCATGTCGACAATGTATGTTAGAAGCCTGCAAGGATAACTGACGTATTGGTAAGGATCATACCGATCAACGGAGAAGCAAGATGCATCACGAGACGTCTCATGGCGCGTGTTTCATCCTCAATACTGAGGTATGGCGTACCGGTCTGGACTGCTGCGCTGAACTCAAAGCGGAACCGGACGAAGTTGACAACATTTTTCGCCTAATGGCTGTTCGTGTAGCGAGTGAGTACAGAACGATATCGTTGGAGGCGGTATGCGTAATTGCTGGCAGGGATGTAATGCACCTCAGAGCAAATAAAGAGAAGTATAAAAAACGCTCTTTGCACTTTTCATGCGAACTACCGCTCTTCTTTTTCACAATAAACCTCTTCACTCCGGTATGTGTTGCTCCCATACGTGCATTCTACTCCATGACTGCACAACACAAAGAGTAGAAATAAAGAGGCTCTTTAGTGTGCATCTTCGTCCCACGCGCACGGAAGTAGAGAATGCAACAAAAAACATTTTAAAAACGTTTTTCCGATCAAAAAAGGTGGCTCTTCAAGGTGACTCTTTGAACGAAATTGTGCAGCTCTTGGTGCACAGATCCTACTCTTTTTCGTTTTCAAGTTTCCTATTCTGCGGTCGTTCTGCACATCGCAGTGTTTTTGTGCTGCTCTATTTTTAATCGGTGTATTTCGCTCTTTGTGGCACATTGTGTGAGAAAATAACAAGCCTGATTGCCGGGATCTCTCTGGCTGAGGACGTGGAATTCTACCAGCGGAGAAATGCACGTATTGCAAGGAGAATGGTCCGAACGGACTCGTTGGCTAAGTGGCAGCAAGAGTGGGATAATGCGGAGAAAGAAAGGTGGACCCACCGACTCATCCCAAATCTATCTGCTTGGGTACATAGGAAACATGGAGAGGTGAACTTCCATTTGACGCAGATTGTGTCAGGGCATGGATGTTTCTGGAAGTACTTGCATCAGTTTGGACATGCTTTGTCATTCCTTTTCCTGGAGTGTGTGAACGTGCAAGAGCCACCGAAACACGTGATCTTCGAATTCCCTAGGTTCGAGGAAGTCCGAAGGGGTATGTCTGGTATAACAGTGGACAATATCATCGAAGAGATGTGCCACGACGAGCATATGTGGGACACGGTCAACAGAGAGGGTTACTAGTATACTATCCAAGCTCCAGAGGAAGTGTCGAAGGGACCAACAAAGTAGCGTCATTGGCTAGAATGCCGCTGTGGAACCATAAGTCGGGTTTCGGGAGAAATTCTGCCTGTGGGGAACTCTCCGACGGTGTAGACTGGGTCCGGTGAGCCCGTTGAGTAGAACGTGACGTAGCACCGGGTTCGGGTTATCGCAGCGCTAGTGAACCGGACGTCTGGCTTCACCGGAATCGCCGGACCGACTTCGACACCCTACCGGGTAACTCGTGAGTAGGCTAGATCCACC
Source organism: Topomyia yanbarensis (assembly GCF_030247195.1). Taxonomy (NCBI): domain Eukaryota; kingdom Metazoa; phylum Arthropoda; class Insecta; order Diptera; family Culicidae; genus Topomyia; species Topomyia yanbarensis. The sequence goes on from NC_080670.1 coordinate 153,531,939, forward strand.
GCTTGGGATTGGACCGAGTATACCGCGTCGAATAGCTAGCAGTGGGTCGATGGGGCGCCAGTAATCCGGAAGCAGCGCTCCACCCGGAATCGATCAGCACCTACTTTCTGGCCCGTTAAGTAGGCTAGGACCACCGCCGGGGACTAGATCGAATAGATTGTAACGAAGCGGGGAGCTAAATGGCTCACAGAAACGTACATCGGTATCGGGAGCAATCTACCGCCGGGAAAATCACAGTAGGGTGGATACACGACAGAAGCGTGACGAAATGGGGAGCTAATTGGCTCACGAAACAAACCGCGGTACCGAGAGAAATTCCGTTGACGGGGAACTCTCAGTCGGAGTAGGATAATATCTGAGTTGATCTCGATAAAGCTGAGAGCTAAATGGCTCAAGGAAGCGGGTATTGATGTCGGGGAATATTCCTCCGTTGGAGAACTATCGGCCGGTGTAGGGTGAGTTTACCGTTGCGGACTATTCAAGTAAATCGTGATAAGGCCGGGAGCTGAATGAATCATGAAATCATGAGCTAAATGGCTCATGGAATCAGCACGTAAATGGCTCACGTGGACAAGCGGCGACGAAGTAGATGGAGACAAGAAGCAAGAAAAAACTAGAGAGTTGAATCAAAGCTCATAGGTCGAGCCATTTCATGAACCAAGCGAGGATCCGAGGTGGAACAGACGGAAGAGGTGCGACAAAAGCATAACGATCCCCCCACGAAGTAATACCTTGACGTAGTTCTGTGGGGAAGAAGAGCGTAAAAATTAAGGTTTGTTTTTAGTGGTTAGGCACGAACTTGAGTCGTGAGTCCCACTTTGTGCCAATAGACTACAGGTCTGTCTTTTGAAACTTTATAAAGCTTTTAAAAACACACACACAGAGATATTGTGCCAAATCGTCGAGCAGTCGATTGGTATATTAGACTCTTCTAGACATACAAAAACGATGATTTTTTGGTCCATGTGACCACGTATATGACGGCCCCTAAACCGATTACTCATAATATATACATTGAAACACGGCTGTAAACTTTAAAGACAAAAGGTTTTGTTGATTTCGATTATAGAGGTTTTAACCAAGCAACACTTGCAACATGTAATGGCCGCGGTTTGTTGCATAACCATTAACTTTTGCTGGAGCGCTTTTTTGGTTGCTAAATCAGTTGAATAATGGTTGATGCACATTTCTTTTCAACTTATTATGTTGCAGAAACTGCTAGTCAACAAACGGTGTTGTTTGGGTAATCTGTGCGTCTTGTTACTTCCTAGATATATGTAAAAACTGGGCTAATGCAACTGTCACTAAACAACCCATGTTCTTCATGTTATTCTGCTTCCAGGACCTGCCTTCTGGGGCCTTATCAACCCGGAATGGTCGCTGTGCAACAAGGGTCGCCGTCAATCACCGGTAAATTTGGAACCGCAACGATTGCTGTTTGACCCAAATCTGAGATCTGTGCACATCGACAAGCACAGAGTGAGTATGACTTTGAGATAATCGTAAGCAAAGCAAATAATTCAGGGAATCTCATTCAACAGATTAGTGGCACGATAGCCAACACTGGTCACAGTGTGATCTATACCGTCAACAACGAGACGGCAGGTTCGAATGGAGCACCGCAGATTCCAGTAAATCTAACCGGGGGTCCTCTATCTTACCGATATCGATTCCACGAGATTCACATCCACTACGGTCTACACGACCAGTTCGGGTCTGAGCACAGTGTGGAAGGCTATACATTCCCAGCGGAGGTGAAAACTTTTCTTTCCCATTCAATTTTGAACTCGAATCAACACTTTTGGTTTTCCAGATCCAAATCTTCGGCTACAATTCGCAACTGTATTCAAACTTCAGCGATGCACTCTACCGAGCGCAAGGAATCGTCGGCCTAGCGATCCTTCTACAGTTAGGTGATCTGTCCAACCCCGAGCTTCGAATGCTAACCGATCAGCTGGATAAGATCCGGTTCGGGGGAGATGAGGCCTTGGTAAGAAGATTGTCCGTTAGGGATCTACTGCCAGATACGGAACACTACATGACCTACGAGGGATCGACAACGGCTCCCGCCTGCCACGAGACAGTGACGTGGATTGTCATGAATAAACCAATCTACATCACGAAACAGCAGGTAAGTCATTCATCAGTATAGCTTCGTATGGTGTTGCTGCAATGAACCATTCGTCTAACTACAGATTCACGCTCTGAGGCGACTGATGCAGGGTGGCCCGGACCATCCAAAGGCTCCACTGGGGAATAACTTCCGGCCTCCGCAACCCCTGCTGCATCGTCCCGTGCGGACGAACATTGACTTTCGAAACAAACAGGAAAAGGGGGGTAAAATATGTCCAACTATGTACAAGGACGTTCACTATAAAGGTTAGGTTTGGGAGGAACACGGGTGACGGCTTTTCCCTGCTCAACTGATTTCGTGATTTGCTCTTCATTTTGATTACAGCTAATAGTTGGAAACACAACTAGACGTCGGCAGCAGTCCGAGGAGGAAGATTCGTCCTTCGACGAGGACAGTTTGGTCACCTACGCCTGAATGTGAATGAGTGAGGTGCCGGCAGCGCAAAAACTTATCCAGCATGCTTCCAGTGTACAGAAACAAACAAACAAAAAAATATCACAAACAATTATAGTGAATGAGTAGATAAAACCAGAAAGTAAACCAAATTTTAAGACGAGCCAGAGTTTCAATGGCATTAAACTGGGTGGGTTGTAGCTATTTAAGCACTAGACAAGCAAGAATGATTGTTTTAGTTAGGGCGTGTATAATTTTTTATTTTGCAAATTGGCCCGCTTGTATTGAATCGAATAAGTTTGCGGAAATTAAAATGCAACACAGCTGAGTCAGCGCTTGCCAGTAATGCGAAAAGAGCTGATGATCGAGCATGAACCGAGGAGTGATTCGTGAGCCTGGCAGAGGCGAAGGAAGAACACTAAGAGACTAGGAGGAGAGAAACTCTATTAAAAGTTTGAAATAATTTGTAAATAATATTAATGTAACAAAAAAGCAAACATCCAAGCGCAGCAGATGCTGTGAGCTGAAGGGATACCGAAAAGGTTGCAGCCCAGAACCGAGGAGAATCTGCCGCTACTTTGTAGGAACGGGTGGGTGGATGCAAGCTCGAAGCAAAGTGTAGCAAATAAATTCTGCGCTGAGAAGACTGTAGTATAAAAAGCGCCACGAAGGTGATAGTGATGCTGAGGAAGGACTGAGAAGTTATATGAGCAACAAAAAATATTCTGCTCGCTCGGTGGGTGGGTTACTTGGCTGGCACGAAGCGATCAACGGGTGGGTGGAGGTGGTCTTTTTTGTCTACCGTCTAGCCTTTGCACTGACTGCTGCCGGGAGGGGGTCAGCTACTGAATTAACATCATGGCAGTTTGATGAAGAACAAATTGTGGGAAAATGTTCCGGTGGCTCTAGTGATGGTGGTGGTGGTGGTTTGTGAGGATTTCAACTGAACCGGCAAACTGTAGGCAGGTTGTTTTTCTGTGTTGGGACCGCTGGGTGACTGATGAGTTTACAGGGTGATATGAAGTTTTTTGATTGCTTTAGTTGGGGTTGAATAATAAAAATAAATGTCGTACGCGTTTATTACGAAATAGAGTATTATTTTTCATACTAATTAATGTGAAATTATACAATCGATGTTGAATAGACGCTATTGCGAATAGAGTCTTAGCAGATACACATTTTAGGATTCATTTCCACCGGCATTATCATTCAATTGGGTTCAACTGAACAAAAAAGACCGCTGCAAAATACATTTTGTCCCTACTTTACTATATTATGACAATTAGTTTGTTTACTGAGATAGCATGGACCAGATGCATCCGTCGGGTACAATTTCGCAGATTCTAGACATCCAAAGTGTTCTAAATCAGTTAGCCATAGCAATGGATTTTTAAGTTTGCGGGTATCCGGATACCATGTCGGCCTGCTTTTTTGTTGGACACACAACGGTTAATTTGTGGGCCATCGTCGCCTCCTGTAGCGAGAAGTCTCCTACCAGATAGGAGGTTTGTGCAGGTCTAACAAGCAGCCGCTTTGCGTACGGATCTGAACAATCCAGTCATGCGACGAAAAAACGTGCCATTGGAAATTTGGAACTGTAAGTCGCTTCCAGCGGATCGACCGGATTCTGCACGACGAGCTCGCAACTAGCAATTTTGAGGTCGTAGCATTGCAAGAACTTTGCTTGGCGGAACAGAAGGTGTGGAAAAACGGGCATCCAATAGCTACATTCTCCCAGATCGGCCAGAGCCGTAGCAATCCTGTTTTAACTGTCCTGTTTTGAATAAACTTAACGTATATTTAAAGCAAGGGACTGGAAGAAAAAGTATTTTTAATATTTAGAGCCACAGTACTCAAGACGATACTGACTCCAGCGGTAGAACACAAAGGGTACGTAGTCAGTAAACTCTAAGTTTGCTCATATGACCCTTTCCACGCTGTTCTAAACTTTCTTTCTTCATCGTCTCGCTCGTTACAAGGTAAAAACAAAAAATTGATTCACTATTAGTCGTTAAGAAAAAGGAAAAAGAGAAACGTTGCCAGAAGACCCACCCCTTGTTTGTTAGCTACTACGTGATTTGGTCTTTAATGTGGATGAAGCGGTTGCGCAATGTCGCGACACGGATCCAATGTCGCGCCCTAGGATACCGAAACGGCAGTATTCTTTTAAGTTGACCTGTGAACCTCAGGTGACGAATGCTCTCAATTCACCTGGAAGTTGTGCAGAACCTGCAAGTATTCTGTGCTGCAGTGGCAACCGTAAGATGTTTACGATACCGACTTACACCTACAGGCGACCCGTCTCAACATTACAGGGAAAAGCTAATACCTCCAAGGTAGCGGATATTGGAGAGTCGGATCTCGAACAACTCTGCTGCTATCATTGCACCTACTGAGCTTCGCATGCTGGGAGCTCGCAGGCTGACGAAAGAACACGACGCACTAATGCAGAAACGGAGTGTCTTATCAAAATGGCTAAGGCGTTATTCTTATATGACCAAATCCGCCACAAGAAGCCCAATTTCAGCGAAGGTCTACCGGATATCAGCGATGTTTGGGAGGTCCCCGTATATTGTATTTGGGAGGTCCCCGTACAATATCGCGAAGGATTAGGCGCGAGGAGAAATGTGCAGGCGAAGAAATCGATGAGATGTCAGCTGTCTCCGTCGAAACCAATGATGTACGCGAGGGTACGCTGCATCTTAGAAATAGGGCGTTACGTGGACCCCGTTTATCGGCGGATTTCATTACCCGTGGCACTACAATTGTCATCCCCAAGGACATACCAATTACCTGTCTAACAAGTCTGCACAAGATCATGAACACCTTCATCACTACATACGTAAGGGCCCACAATGAGAAGAATAGCATCCTGACAGAGGAGCAGAAGGGATGCAAGAAAAACACACAAGATTGAAAAGATCAAGCCATCCTCGATGCAGTCAATGTGGGAGAAGTAGTGTGTAACCACCGGAACCTGGCCTATATCGATAACAAGAAGACATACAACTCCATACCGCACTCGTTCCTCATCAAGATGTATTATGTTGATCCTGTAGTCTTGGGTTCTCAGTAGGACACCTCAATGACTATCACCGCATGACTATCAGATAAGGTATAGAGAAAGCTCACCAGAAGAGACGTCCCATACTTTCTACGTGGACGATATCAAGATCTATGCTGACTCGACAGAACGACTGAGTGTAGTCATCAAACTAGCCGAAAGAATTAGTGGCGACATCGGCAGGGCTTTTGGCCTAAAGAAATGCCGACATGTTCATATCAGTAAATCGGATTCCTGCAGCTCCCCGGGATTCGCCACACCGACATCAAGCTTAAGCTCCGAAATAACGTTCTTGAACCAAGTGAACTGTATCTTGAAGTCTTTCCTGAACACGGGGAATAAAGTCAGAGAAATCAATACGTTAGCTGTCCCCGTGTTAACCTACAGTTTCGGAGTCATCAAATAGAGTTGGTCAGTTCAGCTGGAAAATCTGGAGAGAAAATTGAGGAAGGCGTTTAGAACCAGCGAGAATGCGCCATCCTCAGTCGGCGCTGGAAAGGTTCACATTGCCCCGGATGAAGGAGGACAAAAATAGTCGACGTCCAGGAAATATGTGTACCGCAGGTGCTACGGCTGCGGGTGCGGGCTGCAACTATAGCGCAAGCGAACTACAATCTTTATGTTCCGTTAATGAAGGTTCCGTTAGCACATTGCGGAGAGATGCGAAGAAGTCCATCATCGACATCAAGGCTTGCGGCGCCACAATGTCGCGAAAACGGGAGCCACGCAGGACACGGCGTCCAGCTTACTGGCGAAAGAAAAAGGGTGAGCTCGCAGGAGCATCAAAGCTACTGAAATCAAAGAAAGGCTCGGATGGAATACCAAACGTGGTGCTGAAAGCTGCGATCCTAGCATATCCGGACATGTTCAGGATAGTGCTGCTGAAGTGTCTAGATGAAGGCAACTTTCCCCGAAATGTGGAAGGTACAGAAGCTGGTGTTGCTGCTAAAACTAGAAGAGCCACTGAGCAATCCGGCCTCGTATACGCCTAAATGTTTGCTGGATACACTGGTAAAACTCTTTTAAAGAATTATCCGTAACAGGATGCACACGATGCAGTTCGGATTCCGCAAAGTAGTATCGACAGTGTATGCTATTCTGAAGTACTCGAGAGTGCTGAAAAGGAATCTAAACAGAAGCGAAAAGGAAATTGGGCACGTGATTGCATCGTAGCTTACATTGACGCAAGTGGGAGTAATAATCGACTACGCCTGCGAAAAGTCGGCGAAGGCAACGAACGCAATAGCGAGGAATCATGCCAAACTATGGCCGGCCGGGAAGCAACACGAGACGTCTGCTATCTAGGGGTTCGTCATCGATACTGCGATATGAGATTCTTGCCTGGGGTGCGGCGCTGAAAACTAAGCGGAACAGCGAAAAGTTGAATTAGACGTTCCGGCTGATAGCTGTACAAGTCGCGAGTGCGTACTGAACAATATCGTCGGAAGCAGTATGCGTTATCGCCGGGATGATTTCCATTTGCATCACCCTGGCGGAGGATATCGAGAGATCTGAGAAACACCAAAAACGTGAGGAAGATGGCGAGAATCGATTCGATGGTGACGTGGAAGCAGGAATGGGATAATGCGGAGAAGGGAAGGTGGACCTACCAGCTCACCTCAAATCTGTCGACATGGGTCAATAGAATGAACGAAGGGGTGAACTCCCACCAGACACATCTCCTGTTGGAGTGTCAGAACGTCGAGAAGACACCGGAGCATGTGATCTTTAAATGTCCGAGGTTCGAAGCGACGCTCAGGGAGATAGTTGAAACGAAACGATCGGATATCAACCCGTATTATGTCGTCTACATAATGATGAGCAACGTAAACACGTGGAACGCGGTCAACAGAGTGGTGGTGACGCAGATCATGACCGCCTTACACTGGAAATGGCCTGATGAACAACAAGCAACTACCGCCAGGAAACTTACTGCCGAAGTAGGCTAGATCCACCGCCGGGGACTAGTCGAGTACACAGCGACAGAGCACCAGGTTTGGGTCGCCGGGGCGCCAACGACCCGGATGCGACACTCTACCCGGAATCACCGGACCGACTACAGCACCCTACCGGTTTGCCCAAGAGAAATATAACGAAAATCAATGAAGAATCGGTGTCCGGCAAACTTCTTTCTCCGGGGAACTCTCGGTCGGCGTAAACATCATCGGGGACTAGACTGAGCAGACTGCGACGAGACACCGCCAATCGCAGGTCGTCGGGGCATTAGCGAACCGAAGGCTTTGTTCCATCGGAATGCCACGCTGTGATCCAAGAAGATTACTATTACTATTAAGTTGTTGGATTGGTGTGTGCGCTGTGCGCATTAATAAGCTCTCCAGTGGGTGATTTAGAAAATTTAAGTGAAAGAAACTTTTCCAGGGGATTGTATGGTGAGCAGCACCATTTGCAAAAAGTATGAAGGCTGGATTGCTGCAAGTACCGAGCAATCAGGATTTTAAAACGGCGCAAAACTTATTCCGGAGACGTGAAATACCTAGTTATGCTCCAGTGAAAGATATGAGGAGACGCCATCTTAAGCCAGTGAAACTGGCAGATTATAGAGCCAGCCGAGCTAATCGATCTTTTTTGGGAGCACTTCTAGTTTTTAGCAATGGTACTGAAGGCTGCCATTTTGTCTGCATTTCTCTTCGCACATCTTTCCCTGGATGATAACTATAAATTCCAGTTGTCTAGTTTGTATCACAAAATTAATCCGGCCGATAAACTATTTTCGATTTGTTTTCCTTCCCCTATGTCAACATTATGACAGGTGAAAGAAAACAAATCGTCAATCACACTAATACAATTACAGATTCGAAAGTATCCCCGTGAAAAGTTCTTTTGAGTGCAAAAGACTCAGATGATTTTAGAGAAAATGGAAAAGACGAACCTTGAAAACTCCTTGTGACCCGTACCTCTGCAATATAGGTAATTTAGGAATGTTCTTGACCAGGATAGGTGTTTTCTTTTTCTTTTTTTGTGAATTTTATCTTTCGTCTCTCACAGCCATACTTTCTGCCCCACATATCTTAAATGGACTTGCTGCATGTGACGTTACCTTTGTTCTTATCCGCACGTACCGTCCCAGATGTTGACAGATTGGCATTCGTGTTGAAATCCAAGATGACGACGGTTTAGTGAAATTCTCTATAATCCAACAACATGGAGATTTTCAGAATGCTTTTCACGAGTGAATGTCCATCGTAGAATCTCCCAAAAGTTGCTCACTGTTCGATCGTCACAAAAGGCTCTCCACCAGTAGCTCACCGTTAAATTGCCTCACATTCAGCAGATTCACAGTTTCAGCATTCACTAGGCCTGATCACTGATATTGTGATACACCATAGGATGCTGTATTGCTGGATATAATTATAATCGCTCTCCTTGTTCTCCTCTCATCAATATGGATTGAGTCAAGGGTACAAATTGGCGCGATCCACCAAAACACGCGGTTTGGATAACCAATTTAACTTAGGAATTAATTCTGCTTTCTTTAATTTTTTCTGGACGAACGAAGACCGAAATTCGCGGGACAAGATAAAATCTTGCACGGACGGAGCGGAGTAAAAAAACGTGCAACCTCGTGGATAGAATTCATTCAACTGGTTTATTACTTATATAATTCAATCACTCACACTAGTCCAAAATCACAGTGCCGATTGTTAGAGGTGGCTAGGCGAAATCAGGGCTAACACGCTCGTCGCCCGGCGTGAGTTTTTTTTTTTTACAATGGAGAAGACCTTTATGTCCTAGCCCAGTACACGTGCTAACGGTAGGGTCCAATCTACCACACGGGGTGCACTGGGGGCGTGTCGGACTCAAATGGTGACCAGCCATTAATACCGACTAAACTCCATTGGGCTCTGCCATCATTCCTCCCAGGAACTACCTCTCGGTATTACTTCTGGGGGGATGGCTGTACTGAATGTACTCATTCACTCTCACTCGCGCGATCATACATCCTGTATGAGGCTTACTTGGGTGCTCTCTCAATCACACTTTGATTCACTCTCAAACACTCCCACATGAGGCTGACTTTTGTGCTCACCTTTTACGTTCCATGCGAGGCTGACTTGTGTGCTCACCTTACTCATTCCTTGCTAGGCTTACTTTTGTGCTCGCCCTACCCATCCATGTGAGGCTTACTTGGGTGCTCACCCTATCACCTGATTCACTCTCAATCGTGCCACTCTATTGTACCTTTGTCACTCCCTCTGGCATCCCATGTGGGACATTTTTCTTAGGCCCCACTTCTGACATACCATGCGAGGCTGACTTTTGTGCTCACCTTTTTCATTCCTTGCTAGGCTGACTTTTGTGCTAGCCTCTACCAACCTGTGAGGCTGACTTTTATGCTCACCCTTAACATGCAGTGTGAGACTGACTTGGATGCTCACCCTTTCACTCCTCGGCCACGCCATGAGGCATCGATAGCTTAGTTCCAACATACTACGCTACGACCCTCCCGTCTTGGCATGAGGCAGTCCACTTATACGCCTATACACTCACTCTTCTGTCTTGCTTCGGGGTGGCTGGGTTTACCCCTTACGCGGTTGCCATTCGCTGCGCCAACCTACCTCGGCATGAACAGACCATTCACTCTCTTATTTTGCGCTTGGCCTTTTTCGCTCCAACTAACCAATCACTAGTTAGCCGTGCCCGCCGTCTGTTGCTCGGTTCGCCAGATTACCTGTAGCCTACTGGCAATCTGGATGGTAGCAGCCGAGACTGCGTTCCACTTCTCCACCGTTTGACACATCCGCTGAATAAGGGTATCCGGGGTTGTGTCCCAGCCACAGACGTCAAGCATTGCTCTTCTTTCGACGTCGAACCGATGACATACGAACAGTATGTGTTCGGCAGTTTCATCTACACCTGGGCAGTCCGGGCAGACTGGGACCTCCGCGTGTCCGAACCTGTGGAGGTACTGACGGAAACAGCCATGGCCTGACAGGAATTGTGTCAGGTGGAAGTGAACTTCCCCATGGGGTCTTCCCACCCAGGTCGATATGCTAGGTATCAGCCGGTGGGTCCACCTACCTTTCGAGGAGTTGTCCCACTCACGCTGCCATCTGGCGACCGAGGTCACCCTGGTGCGCTCGCGGGCTCCCCTATTTCCACGTAGCTCAAAGCACTCCTCATCTTCCCGAATGACCAGCCCGACTGGCATCATGCTCGCTATCACGCAGGATGCATCGTGTGATACCGTGCGGTAGGCAGATATCACTCTGAGGCACATCACGCGGTAGGTGCTCTCCAGTTTCTGTAGGTAACTGGTTACCCTCAGTGCTCTTGACCATGACGGGCCGCCGTACCTGAGGATAGATACGGCAACGCCTGCCAGTAACCTACGTCTACTGGCGCACACCTTTGAGCTGTTGGACATCATTCTCGATAGTGCCGCAACAGCAGTCGACGCTCTCTTGCACGTATAGTCGACATGGCTGCCGAAGGTCAGCTTGTCGTCTATAATGACTCCGAGAGACTTCAGACTTCGCTGTGAAGTGATCGCGACTTCTCCCACATGGATAACTGCATGTTGTGCCGACTTGCGGTTGTTGACGATAACTACCTCCGTCTTATGATGAGCGAGCTCCAGGCCTCTCGCGCTCATCCATTCCTCCACCGTGCTAATCGCATGTTCTGCGATTAGTTCTACCTCAGGAATTGACTCCCCGTAGACCTCCAAGGTTACGTCGTCGGCAAAGCCGACGATCTTGACCCCAGGAGGGAACTTCAGTCTCAGAACCCCGTCATACATGAGGTTCCATAGCACCGGGCCTAGGATCGAGCCCTGCGGGACTCCGGCGGTAATCGGAACCCTTTTCTGACCGGCATCGGTCTCGTATAGCAGTACGCGGTTTTGGAAGTAACTTTCCAGGATCCGGTACAGACCCACCGGTAGGCTAAGCCGGTGTAACGAGAGCGCGATGGCATCCCAGCTTGCGCTGTTGAATGCATTCTTCACGTCAAGTGTCACTAACGCACAGTATCGAATACCTCGCCTTTTTCGTTGGATCGCTATCTCGGCAGTATTTATCACTGAGTTGAGAGCGTCCACTGTGGACTTACCCTTCCGAAAGCCAAACTGGTTGCTTGACAGACCGTCCGTACCTTCCGCGTACGGGGTGAGCCTGTTGAGGATGATCCTCTCAAGCAGTTTGCCAGTCGTGTCTATCAGACAGATTGGTCTGTACGCCGATGGGTCGCCTGGCGGCTTCCCGGGCTTCGGCAACAGCACCAGTTTCTGCCTTTTCCATCTATCGGGGAAACGGCACTCGTCAAGGCATCTCTGCATAGCTAGCCTGAACATGTTCGGGTTCGCTATGATCGCTGCCTTGAGAGCGTTGTTCGGGACTCCATCCGGCCCTGGAGCTTTGTTCATTGCTAGGGATTTAGCCACTGCGAGTAGTTCTTCGTTCGTCACTGGAGCCACCATTTCGGCCGTGCCCGCACTGTCTCGTAGTGCAGGTGGCCAGGGGCTTGTGGCTCGAGACGGGAAGAGTACTTCGATAATCGTTGCCAACCGGTCCGGAGACCGTTCTGAGGGTGAGGAGCCCCCTTTGGTCTTGGCCATCACAATCCGGTAGGCGTCACCCCACGGATTCGCGTTGGCACTCTCACACAGGTTGTCGAAACACGCTCTCTTGCTGCTTTTAATAGCCTTGTTAAGGGCTAATTTCGCAGCTCGAAACACTTCACGGCGGTTCTCTCTTGCATCCTCGGTGCGAGCTCTTTGCATCCTACGTCTAGCTCTGAGACAGGCTGACCGTAGAGCTGCAATCTCGGCACTCCACCAGTATACCGGGCATCTACCGTTTCTTGGCAGTGTTTTTCTCGGCATAGTGGCGTCGCACGCGCGTGATAGAACAGCTACCAGCGCATCCCCGCTTAGACTGTCGGTGTTGGCCTCCAGTCCCAGGGCCGCGGTGAAAGCTTCGCTGTCGAAGTGATTGGACTTCCACCCGCGTACCTGACAGGGATCTCCCGCCCTCGGATGCTGCACACCATAGTTAATCTTAAAGCGGATTGCTAGATGATCGCTATGGGTGTAGCCTTCGTCTACCCTCCATTCCATGCCTGGAGCCAGACTCGGGCTGGCAAAGGTCAAATCAATCCACGCCTCCACTCCGTTTCTACGGAATGTACTAGCGGAGCCATCATTAGCTAGCACAGTATCGAGTTTCGCAAACGCTTCCATTAGCGCTTGACCCCTGCTATTTGTACAGCGGCTGCCCCACTCCACTGCCCAAGCGTTGAAGTCTCCCGCTATTACTACCGGTTTCCGGCCCACGAGGTCCGACGAGAGCCTGTCGATCATCTGGTAGAACTGTTCTATTGGCCACCTTGGTGGGGCGTAGCAGCTGCAATAGAACACACCATTGATCTTGGCAATCGCCACACCCTCGGCGGAGGGGTGTATTACCTCTTGAACCGGGAACCTTCCCGTTGTACAGATTGCCACCATTCCAGACCCGTCCGACACCCAATTGCCGTTGCCGGCGTGAGTTTAGACGATGGGTTGTGTAGAAGGTTGTTCGCCGTTTACGTTTACGTCCGGAATATCCTCACGCAATCGCCCTGGAACGAATTCATCGCTGTCCATTGGCACCGAACGAATTCTTCGAATATCTCGCTGTGCAATTCCATTACGGGTTTTCAGTGATACCACTCTGACCAACCCATCAGGTTCTGGATGAACTGCCACGACCCGTGCGAGTGGCCACTGCTTCGGTTTGTCGTTCTCACCTACAAGAAGTACGAAGTCTCCGACATTGACGTTGGCTGATGATCTCTGCCACTTCGTAAACGCTTGAAGTGATCGTACGTATTCTCTTTGCCATCGCGCACGGAATTCCTGCGATGCTCGCTGCCATCGCACCATAGAGCTGATACGGCGTTCGAGTTGGTTGATCTCAGGTGCTGTTGTCAAGGGTCGCCCGATCAGGAAATGAGCAGGTGTCAGGGGTTCCGGATCGATTGGGTCATTGGAGATGGGTGTTACGGGTCGCGAGTTCATACATGCCGCAACTTGTGCTAGAAGAGTCGATAGTTCTTCAAACGTGTACGTAAAATTACCTGAAATTTTTGATAGCAGCTGCTTCGCGACTTTAATACCAGCTTCCCAGAGTCCGCCGTGGTGCGGTGAATGTGGCGGAATGAAATTCCATTCCACCCCCTTGTCGGCGAGAAAATCTGCCACAATTGACTGGTGTTCATAAGAGTTGACAAGGTTAGCGATATCTTTCAGCTGTTTTGCTGCGGCTCGAAAATTTGTTGCATTATCGCTGTACACCTTTGCTGGTAAACCGTAACGGCTGGTGAATCTCGAAAACGCCGCCAGGAACGATGATGTACTGAGGTCCGAAACTGCTTCTAACGATACCGCTTTAGTGACGAAGCAAACAAATAAGGCAATGTAGCCCTTACTTGCTGCAACACCGCGCATTCTGCGACTTATTGTATTCACCGGACCAGCATAATCTATTCCGACTATTGAGAACGGAGGCTGTGGCTCTATACGAGCGGATGGTAATTGCCCCATTTGCTGTCGTAAGGGTAGTGGCCGTAACCGAGCACAAGTCATACACTGTCGAAAAACTTTACGAGCTGCGCTAATTCCTTAGGGTATTCAGAATCACCGTCGAGAAATAGCCAGCAGGGTTTGTGGTCCACAGTGCAGATTGTGAACATGTTCGTCGTGTAATATTAGAGATGTCAGAATGGAGTGGCGTGGCAATAGCAGCTTATGTTTCATGTCGTAGCTTAGTTTAGATTGCCGAAGCCTGCCGCCCACCCTGAGGAGACCATTATCATCCAAACAAGGATCCAACAAGTAGACAAAACTTCCACGGTGTACGCTCTTGCCTTCCTTCAACCGGTTAATATCGTTCAAAAAGTGCTTCTGATGCGTGTGTCGTACATAAATCATAAGGGCATGGTCCAGCTCCCCAGCTGTCAAACGTCCAGGACGGCGGGAACCAAATCTTAAAAGACGAGCGGTGACTCGCAGCAGCATTTGTTTGTTCGGATAGTATCGAGCTAACATCTCATTCAAAAAGCAATTTTCGTATACTATCATAAGACTTACTGTCACCGACTTTCGTTCGCGATCGACTTGCTGCCTTTGTGCGACGTTGAGTTCTGGAAGCGGTAACGAGTGTTGCCAGTCTGGGCCGTGCCACCAGAGGATGTTTCCTTGTAAACCAACGGGGAGAGCACCACGAGATATTATGTCAGCAGGATTGCTGTGAGTGCCGATGTGATACCAATTTTCAGATGGCAAGAGGGTTGCGATCTCCGCCATGCGGTTTCCGACGTATGTCTTCGATCTTGAGGCACCGCCAGCTATCCATGCCAAAGCCACTTGTGAATCACTATAGGCACGAATCTCGTGGAATTGTATCGACAGCGTTGCAGTGACGTTGTTGATGAGACGAGCTAATATTACCGCAGCACACAATTCTAAGCGAGGTATCGTAGACCTTCCGTTTCCGATTGGTGCGGTTTTTGATTTAGCACAAAGAAGATGAGATGAATAGTTTCCTGTTTCATCGACTGAGCGAATATAGATGTAAGCGCCCATTGCCCTCTCGGAAGCATCACTGTAGCCGTGCAGGTAGACTCGCAATGGCCTTTGCGTGTTGATGACTCGTCGAGGTATCTGAAATTAATTGAGAACCGACAGATTCTGTACTAAAACTAACCAGTCATTGATCAACTCACCAGGGGGAGTTTCATCCCAGTCCACCTTCAGCTTCCACAATCGTTGCATCACTAATTTTTCCTTGATGATGATTGGGCCAGCAAGCCCAGGGGGTCGAACAGGCTGGCGATTTGTGACAAGATTATGTGATTTGAGGGCTGAAGGATCTTATGTGCTGATATGAGAACAGAAACTCGTCGCTGCACGGCTGCCAGTGAATTCCGAGGGTTTTGATGGTTTCGTGTCCATTTAGTTCCTTATTTGCAAATCCGCTTTAGGTACTCCTTCTAGGGCTGCTGTGCAATTGGACGCCCACTTCCGTAAATGGAATCCAACGGACGCAAATTTTTCTGAAAGCTGTCGCCTCAACTGCCAAGCTTCTTCCGGAGAGTCTGCACCAGTTAAAACCTCATCAACATAGGTCCCCTTCAATGTCTTCTGAACCACGGTGAAGGCACTCCTTGCATACTGGTTAAGCAGCTGTTGCACGCATTTCGTTGCAAGGTATGACGCCGTTTTCGTACCGTAGGTTACAGTGTTCAGTGTGTGCTCATCAATGGTGTCCTCTGCCTTCCATCGCCACAATATTTGCTGGTATTCGCGATCTTCCATAGCCACCTGTACCATACGGTACATCTGCTGTATATCACCTGTTAACGCTACTACTGGGAATCGAAATCGCAGCAGAATATCGATAAGCGAATCTTGGAGAACAGGACCAATCATTAACACGACGCAATATTTTGTAGTGGAGCTAGATTCTTTCAGGACACAATGATGCGGATGCGGTGTTTTGGCGAGAGACATGTGGCCAGCATCGAGATATTCACGTAGAAAGCAGTGATACTGGCTCATAAGCAGATGAGTTCTAACTAGCTTTCGTTTAATTTGCTCTCGGTGCCTAATAGCGATGTTGCGAGATTCCCCGAGCAATGTAGGGTCTTCGCGACAAGGAAGACGAACTTGAAATCGACCGGCGTTATCGTGAATGGCATGCAGCTCGAAATGTGCCTCACAGGCCTTCTCCTCCTCACTGAAGTGAGCTCCTTGGTGCATGTACTCTTCTATTCCAAAAAACTTCTGCAACTGCCGAGAAAGGTGGTTGTCTACAGAGGTTATTAGGCAGGTGGAGATAACCGGAGACGAATGTAAAGGTTCCTCGTAACGACCTGAAACTACCCATCCTAGTTTCGTGTGCTGAAGAATAGGTAGCCGACCGGTGGAATCAAGGTTAATTCGCCCAGGTTCCAGTAGCTCAAGGAATGGCTGAAGGCCCAAAATCACGCTATCTCTTCCGGGATTATGAAACTGCGGGTCAGCTAAATAAACGGAATCCGGAATTGGCCAATCGTCGATGTTCACTGGGCATAGTGGAAGATCGGCAGATATTCGATCCAGTATAGCGCAGGGTACATTGGCCCAGTAGGGCGAACATCTGGAGGTAATTGTAATTGAAACTTCCATACTAGAGTGTGCGCTTGTGGATGAAATCCCCTGAAAGTCTAGGTTGATGGGGGATTTTTCAATGCCGAGTTGATCGCATAAATCTTTCCTGATGAAGCTGAGATGCGACGCGCAATCGAGCACTCCGCGAACGGAATGGGGGCGACCATATTTATCGAAAACATCAATGGTAGCTGTCAAGAGAAGCACATTCGTACCATCGAGATGGTCGGCTAAATTGATGGCTGAAATGAGGGCTTGAGGAGGATTAGAAACGGGTGCTTGGGTCGATGTGAACTGTGCTGCGGGTTGAAAGGCGTTGTGAAGTAGAGTATGGTGCATCTGACCACATTTTCGACAGGAACCAGCCTTGCACGCCTCGCCACTATGATGTCTCAAACAGTGCCTAGAAACCATAGAAAATCGGTCAGATGAGCTAGTGTGTGTAAACATATCGCATTGGTACGGCTGGTGGCCTGGTTTCGAGCAAATGCCACAATTTAATTGTATTTGGTTTGTGGCCACAAGAACAGAAGATGGTCTATACTGAGGCTTTGATATCTGTGGCTTGCTGTTTGGAGCAGTGCTGGAAATTCGGGAGCGTTGCGACGATTGCAGAGCGGAGCTTCGATTATCGATGAACCTTAACAACGCATCAAAGTTGACGGCATCCTCCTCAAGCTCAACTATTTTCTGGCACCACAATTCTTTAGTGTGCGCATTCAGCTTTTCGTAGATGATGTGCATTAACCAAATATCTCTTCCTTCACGTTCCAGAGCTGTCAAGGCCCGATTTACTTCATCTGAAACATCGTGCAGGGAGCGCAAGCCAGAGGGGGACGAAGCTGTCAAATGTGGCTGGCTCAAGAATCGAGTGATGTGCAGATTAGCTATCTCGCGGGGTTTGTTGTATCGCTCTCGAAGTTTTTGGAGTGCTGGTTGGTAATTGGCATCCTCCAAATTTAGGTGTGAAATTAACGTTGCTGCTTCACCTGCCAAATGTGTTTTGAGGAAGTACAGTTTCTGGCTCGGGCGTAGCGATGGATTTTGATGCACGGATCCACTGAAGAGATCGTAAAACGACTGCCATTCCAAAAAGTTACCGCTAAAAATCGGCAGATTCATTCTGGGCAGCCTCAAATCTGGAAGCGATGGAGTGTCGTTCTGTACTTCGTTGTTTGTAGAAGGAATCGATGAAGTTGAAGCTCCTGCATTGCTTGCGATTGCTCGAAGAAACTGTACTTGCTGCTGCATGAGCGTTTCGATGACGCTGGTATTGCCACCATTTTGTTGGTTGATTGTGACCTCGTGTTCAGTGGATTCTATGCGCCTCTAAACCCTTCTTGAGCGACAAATATTCTTCCTCGAAAGCGTAAGCGGCGTTGTCCGCAGCCAAATCTAATATTGTCTGATGAACGGCGAGATAGGGCGACCAAATGCTGTTGAGGTTATCCGTCTCAGTGATGACATCTTCGGCTTCGACGTGTTCCGAATCCTTCATTTTTTCCAGAGTACGGCCGACTCGTTCGAGTCGTGGGGCATGCGATTTCCTCTTACGGAGCAATTTGCCCATCTTGAAGCGAGGCTGTAGTAGACGAATAGTTTTCCTCGCGGTCCGCTTGTGCACGTGGTCTTTGTTTTGTCACACACGAATTTCGGTGCGGGCCGTACAACATGCACAATAACCGACGAAAACTCGCGTAACCGATAATCCAAATCCGCAAATTCGGCTCGAAGGACCAGCTTTTTGGACGAACGAAGACCGAAATTCGCGGGACGGGCAAGAATCTTGCAGGGACGTAGCGGAGTAAAAAAAAACGTGCAACCTCGTGGATAGAATTAATTCAACTGGTCTATTACTTATATAATTCAATCACTCATACTAGTCCAAAATCACAGTGCTGATTGTTAGAGGTGGCTAGGCGAAATCAGGGCTAACACGCTCGTCGCCCGGCGTGAGTTTAGACGATGGGTTGTGTAGAGGGTTGTTCGCCGTTTACGTTCGTACATTTTCTATACGCGTTTCACGATTCACGATAAAAGCGAATAAAGGCGCTATAACCCTGGCTCATTAGCCAGGGCAGGACTAAATACTTCTGTCCCATCCCAGGAATCTAGGACCAAAGAAGTGACATTAACCCTCTTAGCAAAGTCACTCCCAACGATTTATCAAACTCCCATCAAATTGAAACGGTTGTGTACGGTTGTCCACGTTTCTTCCTTATTCAAGGTTCAAAACAATCCGTTGATTAAATTATTCATTGAATGAATAATTTGATTGCCGTATAATTTTGAATCATCTTTATGTTGTACGCTGCACAGTTGGTCTGGCTGCTTTAATGCTTGTGTCATATTCAATATGTGCCTCAAACATTAGGGGAACTGTGGGTAAGACGGACAGGTTGGGTAAGACGGACACATGGTTATTTTAGGCATATAGCATATAAAGTTCAATTGCATTATATGAGTACTCTCTCTTTATGGATATCCTTGAATTATGAAGCACTCAGTAGGCCTTTAATATTGTTAAAAGCGAAAAGTGTAAGTAAACATTGATAATTAGTAGTGCATCTTCGTGCGGAAGTAATTTTTACGTCTCTGATTTTAAGATTTATCGAGGAAAAAATCAATTTTTTCGCGTTTTTTTCTTTTATTTCGAAAATGTAACTCTGAAATGACATCTTCGTGGAAAATAACAGGTAAGTTCTTATACGAGTAAATAAGTGCAAGCGTTTAAAAAATATGTGTACTGGTGGGGTAAGACGGCCAGTCTTGATTAATTCTATTGATTCATCCTTATATGAATTTCTCGCGTGTAGAAACGAAATTCTAGCAGTCAAGAGAACCATCCAGTTAGCTGAAGTCTCACATGTAGTAGAGCGCAAGATGCACGTTAATGTGACCGAGGCTGAATACGGAATTCCTAGGACCTGGAAAAGGTAGAAGACTTTGTGCAGGTCGCATATTCTGGCTATGCGTAATCGAGGAACTGATGCTACCAATTGCGTATTTAATATGAAACTTTCCAGTTTTGTATAAATGATTTGGCTGATCATTGGAACTGATTGTATAGCTCTCTTTATGACAACGGAAAAAACGATATTAGAAAATACATCATTTGCTTCAACTTTAAATTGAACCCCAAAACGTTATTTTTCACCTTGAATTGAACATATATATTAAGAAGAACCACAAACTATCCAAAACATCCGTTAGAAACAGTAAATTTTAATATTTTGTATTGTGATAATCCTTTCGGCGACATGTCCGTCTTACCCCCACCATATGTCCGTTTCACCCGCAGTCTAGAAAAAGTGCAGATATTTCTTTGTTTTCTATTTCCTTCAAAAAGATACTTGTTGATTTTTGTAACATAATCCCTCTGGGCACTCGAAAGCCAGCATATGCAGCTACAACATAGAGTATTTCATGTTGACAAAAATATGCTTTTACTATGTTTTATTTGAGTATAACCTTAACATGTCCGTCTTACCCCCAGTTCCCCTAATAATGACAAGAAAAATTGTGGACGAACGTCTGCAATTTTCTAGGATCCCTACATGTATTGGCTGTGGATGTGTAAACTAGACTAGACGCGTTTCACGATTCTCGATATTTGCTCTGTAACGCCAATCAGTTACTATTACTACACTTTTGTCACTAAGTGACAAACTTGCGGCAAAGTACACTGACGACATTCGGTACCGCAGTACTCAATTGTACAGCACTTTCGCGCGCATGCGTAAGGAACGCAATTTCCAGTTATTTTATTCTAAAATAATTGAAAGAAAACTATTCACTCCTTGCTACACTAGATTAACTTCGGATTGATATATAAGAGGTAAAACACTACTTGTCGGCTTCATGCACTAGACTCGACTGAGCCAACTCTTTATTCAAAAATCGATTGAACTCTAATTCTGAGAGATTGATCGATTAGATCATCTGAACTGTTATACAACATTGGGAACCGCTTGGAAAATGATCGCGCAGTTTATGTATCAGTGCCGAAATTTCGCAAAAATTAGTTTTCTTTTTTCTATTATTGAAGGTTTTGAGGGTATAACACATTTTTCAAACATTATTTTGTGTTGTATTCGATTAGATCTACAACCTATACTAGGTCTTGAAACGTACAAAATTATTGTAGCACCGTGTAATCCGTTCAAAAAGTGATTCAGCTATTTCCTCGAACTCGTCGCAGTCGGTAAGCTGTCTTGCAGTATGAGAGAAAGAAAAAACTTTGACTCACAAGTTGTCCCACCTCATCCATAAAAACCAACATCCCATCGCAACTTTTCAGGTATCTTGTCCCACGGCGGGACTCAAGTATTTTATCGGCTCAAGCGCCTCCGCAGTTAAACTGGAACCTAAGCTCGAAGTTACCGTTGCATTTTTTAAAAACCCTTTCATCTAATTCGTACCACAAACTCCCCCGGCGGCAAACAAAGCAGCTGTAGCAGCTGTAACAACCAAGTTTTTCTCTCACCTCAAGAAAAGCGAACCAACAACCACCATCCGCTCACCGTGTTTGATAAATCGCGTTGTATGTAGAAAGAAAAGTTGTATGCAGCGGCGCTCCGAGGGATTTTCTGTTGTTCCTCCTCGTATTTTCCGACGCTTTTTTTAGTTTTTTTCTCGGTATACTTCCAACCCACTATCACCGACAAGAAAAACTAATGCCATCGGGTTACAAGTGCCAACTTTGTTTCTATCAACCCATACGACATGATAATTGAGTCATGCTCCACCCACGCCACGACTTAAATCGAATGGATTGTCCAATGCAGGAGCAGTTGACGGTTGACAGGAAATGCCATTAATCAGACCGGTCTTCTCAATGAATGTCACCGCAATGAACTGACCGGGTCCGGGACCGGACAATTGAAATTTCGGACGCTGACCGAAAGCGGGAGAGATCATCAATCAAATTCAGCGAGCGGGTAGGGATGAGAATCAGCCCAGACAGGAGATTACTTTTGATTAAGTTTTTCGTCCCCGTATCAGTTTTTCCTTTATGGATGTGAGGTCCGGTTTGTGCGTAGACTCTGTGTAGCTGAGTAAAATAGAACATCAACATATCAGCAGTTGTTGTCAGCCTTGAAAGACGTTGAGTGAGGGTCAAAATCTCCTAGATTATTAGACTAAAATATGTATGCATTTCAGTGGTCACACAAAAATCCGCAGAAACTCAGGTCAATGTGAAATCATGCTCTTGCGTAGAGAGGACAGTTCGGAGCTGTTATTTTTACGGTAAATTAGTTGAATACCACCCAAAAATTACTTCTAGAGCTTAGTTTAATTAGAAAATTTGGAACTGGAAAACGAAAAGCTGTCCTAAAAAATTAACAAAATGCTGGTCAAAAGCTTTAGTTGTGAATCATTCCAGTTCGAATCTTATACAAAGAAGGGATAAGTCTGTTGATCTAGTATACTAAACTAATTGCTAAGAGGATAACCTATGTAAAATCAAACCTAATCAATTCAAGGCACTAATTATGTGTATATAGCATACGACCGCCCGTTCTGATTCTAAGTCATTTACCATATCCGCAGATGAGAGTGAAATGAATTGTGAGAATTAGGAATTTCTCATATCATTTGACCATGTCCTTGAATGGGGCGTTCAAGTCGTGAAAACAGCAAAGCATTAATCAAACTTATGAGCTAAAAAATAATAGAACATAAAAACCGCGAGGTCAATACGTGAAGTCAATGACAGATTAGTTATTCGATGCTGATATCACCTATACGCATACATATTATTGGTTACATATCTCATATTCGTTTAGCGAAAATCAAAACCCAAATTTGTGTGTAAGAAAATAACGAAATTGATAACAAAGCAAGGCTACTACCAATTCCTAAATAACGTATATAGGCAAAATTGAACGTTTGCATAAACCAATTATTATAACGATTACTGGAATGCTTGGCTGAAAGTGACGATATGCACGAATACAATACAAAAGTACACTTACCTAACTGCAAACTTACAAGAAAAAATCGGGTGTACGGTAATTTATACGGAAAAGGTGGAGAAAATATATATATGAAAAATTGTTTAAATAAAAAAGAGGCATTGCTACTAAAAATAGAAAAAAAAGTTGTTTTATTTTTCTGTGCGCAATTAACCCTCCGGAAGTGGCGCAAATGGCTCACTGAATGAGCACCCGCTGGTGCCCTAAGATAATTTCGCTAGATTTTCAGAGAAGCGTGCACTCAGTGCACTAGCGTGACTGCCGGAAGGTTAAGGCTCATTCGGGTAGTGATGTTGATTGATGAAAATATTAGTGGAGAGTGTGGACAGTTGATCCTAACGCATAGCGTCACGTTTCAATGACTCCCAAAACGAGCACAAGCACAATGGAGCACAAAGACGATTTCACAGGGGCTTCCAAATGTGGTGAACTCTGTGGACAAGCACGATTCCCGGAAGATTAAGTGTAATTAGTGATGTTTCATAGTGAGATCCCTTATTTTTATTTACATTACGCTTTTATTATATAAGTTGTGAACAGCTTTTATAAGTTTGGTAGTTAAAATTATCGAACCAAATTGCTCGAAAGATTTGACTGATTCGCCATTCAAAACAAACAACTATGCACTCGACGCCAGCTGGTTGTAAACTCAACCCGTTAAAACCGTTTCCACCGCGCACAACATCCATTAGTGTGCTTAGAACCAGCGAAAAGTGATACCGATTGAGTATCTTTCGATAAAATATCTAAGCTATGGAACCATACCTCAACTGTAAATTTTTCCCTGTTTGGATCTTATCGATCGTACTTATAGCAAGTACCCTTCCGTGTTTACTTTGCACTGATTCCGAAAGTTTCGACCAATATGGAGAAGCATCAACAATAGAGCAATCACCCAAACACTATCCCAGGATTTCGGATTACAGTGAGGACCCAGATAAAATAGCTGAAACCCGATTCGATGGAAGATTTATGAGCGGATCTATGGGATGGCCAACGGAAAGCTCTTGGAAAGAAGTTAAGGGAAAACGTATCGATGGATTAATGGAAGAACCCATGAAAGAGCCTATGGGGGGCTCTCAGACAGGACCTAAAGAAGAACATATCAGAAGCTCTTGGGGAAGATCATTCGAACTACCTATGGAAAGACATTTAGCAGAACGTATGGATGGATTGACAGGTGGTTTTATGTCATCTACGAGAGGGCCTATAAATGACGCTACGGAAGGATCTACTGAAAGATCTACGAGAGCACCTTCAGGACACATGGGCGGCGTAATTGGAGGCCTTATGGAAGTACATTTGAAAACACCAGTAAGAGAACGTTCAGATGAACCTATGGAACATGCTATTGAAGAACCTAAAAGCGGTATGGAAGAACCACTGCGCGTACTTATGGAACAACCTACAAGAGTACCTATGGGAGGTTCTAGGGAAGCGCCTGTGCATGGGCTAATGGAAAGACCTATACGCTGGTCTTGGGGTGATTCTACGAGAGGAGCTCTTGGCGGACATATGCGGGAGCATGTAGAAAAATCTATAGAAGAATATATGGATGAACATAAGGTTGACTCTAGGGGACAGCCTGCGAATCGACCTATGGGAGGCTCTTGGGGGAAATTTACTGAAATGCCTAAGGGAGCTCATTTGGAAGAACCTACGGAAGAATACGTGAAACGATCTATACGAGATTTATGGGGAGGACCTCTGATTAAACCTATGGGAGGTTCTTGGGAAGAACCTATAGCAGAACACTTGAAAGAACCAGTAGATAGCAGTAAAACAGGTTCCAGGATTATACCTTCGATAGAATCTAAGGAGGCTCACATGGGAATGCAAGATAGTATGGACGGACCTATAAGAGATTCTTGGGGAGGACCCATGGTAAAACCTACTGATGAAGCTATGAGAAGCTATCTGAAAGCACTTATAACAGCATCTATTAAATCACCTATGAAAATGCCAGTGGGAACACCAATGGAAACCCTTGTGGAAGATCAAAATGAAAGACCGATAAGTGGCTCTAGGAGCGGGGCTAAAGTAAATGCTTTGAGAGTATCTATAGGAAAACCTATGGAAACACCTGTTGGAGATCCTATGGAAAGATTTACTGAACTTCTAGGAGAACATATCCGTGGACAATTGGAAGCACCTACGGGAAGACATTTAAGCGACTGGAGGTTTCCTAGAAAAGGACCTACGGAGAGATCATTGAGGGAGCCTTTAGAAGGATCTGGGGAAGTATTAAACAGACGATCTACCGGAGAGAGTATGGAAGAATTCAAAGGAGACCGCTGGGGAGGACCTATTGGAGCATCTGTACAAATACCTAGTCGAAGGTCAATCGTTGTGAACGAGTAAGCCTTGTTATTATGGTCCACATCAGTCGACATCGTTCAAGCCATATGAAACTAGACACTAGTACAATAAACTAGAGCAGGCTCGTTGACGTATTTCTTGTATTGGTGAAAATAAGCCTTAAGAAACGGAATAAAACTGTACTATTTACTGACTTTTAGAATTATTGCTTCCGAAAAGCCCATGTTTAGACTCCTAAAAAATTAACCCTGTACAAGTTTGCTATAACGTTTTCTCACATTTGAAAATGTATGTATAAAGTTACCGAACCCGGAACCTAGCTACAGTAGGACGCGTTCTATCCGCGTTCAGTTCATCTGGACGTGGCACATCGCCTAAATCCGGACTCTTGCATAATGGCATTTGATGATTTGTGCTGCGAAGAGGACCACCGATCGCCATCTTTTCGGATAATGGCATTAATTTCAAAACAGAAAATAAGGAACTATAGAAACAGATTGGGCGTGTCGACACTGCATGTGCGAACGTGTTCACGAACGCCCGTACCCGTTGGAGTTTCAGTGCACCTTCCGCCCGGTATGGTACGCTCTGTAAAATCAGCTCTGAGGGCGTTGAATGCAAATGAATGACAAGATTTTGCTTACAGTGATCATAAAATCCGAAGAGATTCCTAGTTTCGTATCTCGAATCCCGTCTTTTAGTAAACTAATCCAACCTCTTGCGTCTACTTAACTATCTCTTCCATCGTGTCGACATTGTCGAAGTAGTCATCGACATAATGTTGATAAATGATAGCAGTAGAGGAATATTACACAGTAAATTATTCTGCATTCCGATTATTTGTAAGCTGGGCTGAGTAGGGAGAACTCGTCGATCCGAAAGCCGCTACATCCATGACGTACACGCTAGGTGGATCAGTCGGATTTTCCCTGAAGATAAACTGCTGCTCCTGTTTGTCCTCGGCGCGAATCAGCAATTTATTGAAACATTTTCTTCAAGTCGCTCCCGCATGCAATCCGCCATTCCCCAAAGCCACGGAGAACTTTGACCAGCAGGACGAGCATGTCTGGTCCTTTCAGCAACTGCGAGCTCGGGGACACTCCTTGTACCATTGTTGCAGCATCCCACATCAATTGAACTTTATCAGGCTTCTTTCAGCTCTGGACAACGGTGATCGGAAGCTACCAGACCTGGTCGGAAGCCTTATTGATCAGTTCTTCGGCGGTAGCGTGTGTACATATACTTTATGCTGGTATTCTATTATTTGTCTGTTCATATTCTCTTGCAACTTTGGATTTCCGACGTTTCCGTTGTTTCAAGCTTCGCGGGGCCATTGGGTAACTGTCCGAGAACCGCAAATCGTCAATCTTCCAGGTTTCGATCCGATCGTCAATGCGCTTCGTAGTACGCTCCAGCATTTCCTGGCCGTATTTATGTTCTCGCGTTTCTTGCGGTTTTGCAATCACCGATTCTTCCAACGCAGAGTAGCTCTTAACCATCTCGTGTAGGTCATCATTGCTGATCAGGTGATGGTATCCCAGTTAGTTGGTTGCGGAAACCGTGGTGGGTTGCTCTGGGCCTAAATAGTCCATCCGAGGTTAGTTCGAACCGCAGTGAGCTCCATTTGTGTTCCTTTTTTTTGCTACCGGTACAAGTGCTAGTGCTTAACTCCACAGGCTCATCCTTTGTTATTCTTCCACTTTCGAAGCGTGTCTAGTTCACCTGATGGTCAGGCGCACTTTTACTCCGACTGTGCCCATGCGATCGGCGAGATTTTTCTTCACCAGTGTGACGAAATATCTTCATCCAGGAAAGCAACACCGTAACCGATTTTCTTCCACAGCACAACTAAACAAGGAACATCACGGTGCAATTCGTCCTGATGTGTGCACTCAATCCGACCACGTCTCCGACTGGATGCATAAATGAATTGTGAAACTCCCTGCAGTCCCCAATGTTACAGCTAATTTTAAATTTTGCGCTGCCCCCCGTGCTCGTTGGGGTACACGTGACACAGATTTCCACGATTGACCAGCTTCATTCGCTCCACATTGCGCAGACTCCTAAAATCCACAAAATTCCGCAGATAGTGGTCCATGCCCCGACATTGATAGCACGGCCTTACATCATTCGTTGCAATGGCGAGACTGTTTACTTCGCTATGGAGGTAAAAACAACCCTTTTCCTTCATCTCCTTTTTCTCGGGTTGTGACGGCATCTTCCTCAATATCCTTCAGAAAAACTCACGCTTTTCGCGATTAGCCAGCTGGGCGATTAGCGATTTTATTAGTACCAGATTAACGAGATGTTGGCGTAGATCAACGGCCTCCGGATGACCGCAAAGTTGTCCACTGTATTCCCAAAAGAAACAAAACTTTTCAAGTTAATCGGCTTGGGAGGGTCCAGTCGATGGATTGTCCAACAAACTCTCTAGCAGTTGCTCCTGCCGACCATAATGCCATAATGACGTAATTTCTCGATGACCATAGGAATCGTTTCTGGAAGAAGTAACGGACCAGACACTAACTCGAGTGGGCCATCTTTGAGTGCTTCCTGTAATCTCACCGTGGTTCATGTAATCACAGGCGTCGTTGGAGGCTTTGTAGGGCGCATAAAACAATGGCTGTAGTGGGTTACCTAAAATTTGGGAAGTTTGTATGTCAGCCCATTTCTCGCGGCGAACTGAGCCACGCCCGGTTCACAGTTATTTCCGTCCGCCTTGGCGCTTATTATCGACCACGTTTCGGCGGTTCAAGCAGCCTTGCGATACCCGTGTTGATCACGAATGAAAGATCGAGGATCCTCCGGTTCACACTCGTCAGTGAACAGATCTGATGGAGGCCGCCTGCAACCCTCAGACTCCGTTACAGCTATTTCTTGCCCCCACCCGCCAGTAAGAGGAAGTCATCCTACGTTAGTGCAATGCATTAGATGTTTATTCAATGAACTTCTGATATCCTCAACTTGACGTTGCTGTCAAGCTGGCGTAAACGACTATTGTCAAAAAGTGGCAATTAAACGTATTACAAACTTAGCAATTCAGACCGCCACGATGGCACGTAAAAAGCTGGATTATCTTGTGAAACAGCTATGAGGGCTTATTGAATTGACTGGTGATATATGGTCATGTGTGCAAATGTGAATATTTCGTTCAGGGTGGTGATAGTTTTGAATGCTGCGAGTGGAAGCGATGGTGGCGGAGTGGCGGTACTATGGCGGTTGCAGCCAGTTATAATGCATATTTCGCATTAGAATCATACTGATTTGCATGTAAATCAAACGGCTCGCGGTTTGTGTGTGCTTACATCTGTTCAATGTGTGGGCCCTTAGTTCAGTTGTACCCAAGGGCCCCAAGTGGTGTTAAAATGGCGCTCCTAACGCGAAACGGCTCATTCCAGAGACGCCAAACCAACGGTACTTTTCAAAAGTAAAATGCAAGAAGAATTAACAGATAACAGTTTTCTTTGAAAAAGCAAAAATAATCTCACGTGAAACTTAAACAATACGAAAGGGATGTATTTTGATTATTGTTATTTATGCAAATATAAATACTGTCAAATGAACTAACTTCATAATCAATTGCTTTTTCCCTACGTCAACAGTTCTTACAAAGCAGTAGGGCTATCTCTTGTAATTTTCAATTACTGTCATTAAAAGACTGCCCTTATCTTGTACTTCTGAATGCTATGTCTTTGCAAAACAATAGATTTTCCTATTGGATTTTTCGACGTTGTCCAATCCAATTAATAATAACCGTCACCATCATCTGAACCATCTGACGAATGATATTCATCACTATCATCTGGCCTTTTATTTCCAAACGGTGGTTTTCCACGTGCTGGCTTTGAAAAAAATGGATTTCCATAGCTTGGATGTCCAAACGTTGAACTTCCCGGCGATGGATATTCGTCGCTATCATCTGAACTTCCGGGCGAAGGATACTCGTCACTGTCATCTGACATTGGATTCCCAAAATGTGGTTTTCCAAACGCTGGATTTGCAAAAAATGTATTTCCATATCTTCCATTTTCAAACTTTGAACTTCCCAATGATCCATATTCGTCACCATCATCTGAATCCCCCGGCGACATATGTTCATCACTATAATATGCCGTTGGATCACTATCACGATCCATTCCCGCTGTCCATCTATTGTTTTTCTTATATCTTTTCATTATTGCAGAAGAGCTGCCACGTTTCATTGTTTTAACTCTGCCAAGATTCTTTACCTTTAGCCTTTTTCTGTTGTTTTGTTTACGATCATTTTCCAATGATGGATTTCCCATGTTAAGTTTTCTCCGTGAGCGATCTTCCACTGTTGGTCCCTTTCCTGTTGCAGCGTCCCAAGGCAGACTGGACCTCATTGGATTGTTTGGCGTTTTAATGTCCTGCCCTTGGTAGTTACCCATAGTAATTCCCGTTGTTGGAGCAGCATTTTTAGAATCACAACAAAACAGATGACAGCAACATGGAAAACAAGCCGTTGCTTTAGTGAAGATCGTTGCAATACAGATGACTACGAGCGGTGCAAGGCTGTATACTACTACCATAGCGTCTGGGGTGAAAGTGGATCTAATTGATTTGGACCAGTCTGTCTTCAATTTATATACTCGGCACAGTCTGGAGGCAAATAGACCGAAACTGATGTTTACGACCAGATGGTACTGGGATATTACTTTCAGCGAATAATTAGCCATCAACTATATTGTCAGCTTATTACAAATTAGGTATAAATAATTTGTTTTGATATTGCTAATTCTTATTTAAACAAGATATTATAAAATTCGCTTAAACTTAGGTACCGATTGACGATTGATTCTGTTTATACCAACCAAGACAATGTAGAGTTCTAAGTTAGGATGGTTCTAAGTTCGAACACTACACACAATATCACGCATAATAAACAGCATGAATTTCATTTAACATGGTTTTGTTTGTATAGCCTCTGTACGCTGACAAAGTCGACTAGCAAGTCGACATAAATTAACTTTTACTGTGAGCCATGTTTACCAACATTAGGCTGTGCACGCTGACAAAGTCGACATAAATTTGACTTTTACTGTGAGCCGTGTTTACCAGCATTGCTTCACAGCTAAATAGCAGTGCTGGTAAACACGGCTCACAGTAAAAGTCAAAGTTATGTCGACTTCGTCAGCGTGCACAGCCTAATTGCTTCACAGTTCAATGGCAGTGTTGGGAAACACGGTTCACTGTAAATGTCATTTTATGTCGACTTCGTCAGTGTGCACAGGCTAATCCGTCGCTTGTTACAATTATCCAGCTTTTTACGTCGCATAATGGCGGTCTAAATTGGTCAGTTCGTAATATGTTTAATTGCCCTTTTTTGACAATAATCGATTACGCCAGCTTGACAGCAACGCCCAGTTGAAAATGTCATTGAATAACACACCTCCGTGCTGCAGCAGGGTTCCATTGCCCGATGCGGTAGCGAATCGCCTGGTGTTCGCTGTGGGGATACTTCTCGCACATCCATGTTCGCCATCAGTGAAGGACTACAGAATGTGACGGAATTTCTTTCGGTACCGATGTTCGTTTCGTGAATCAATAAGCTTTCAGTTTTATCACGATACCAGGAGCCATTTAGCTCCCAGATTCGCCGCGATCTACTCGTTGCAGTCCTCGGCGGTTGACCTATCCTCCACAACGAGCCGACGGGTAGGTGTCTAGGTCTGTCGCCAATTTTCACTACAAGGAAACATTCTCACATGATAACTTTTGCAAATGAAACTTTAAGAATTCCATTTCAAGTATTAGGCATATTTTTGTTGAACATATTAATTTTTTTCAAATTTCTTCAAAATGAATACCGAGATAATTCAAAATCTTCGGGATGAATGCGGACGACCTGAACAGCTAGTTCATTGCTTGAAAAGAATCGACGTGCTGCTCCGCCAAACGTCAACAAACTTGACGCTCTTATAAATTTCAAAGACAAGACGTGACAATCGGCTTCTTATTTTTCCTTCGACATTCTTTTTTTCGTATATTTTTACCCCGTCGAAATCTTCTGAACAGTGTTGCTATTTTTATTAATGAAAATGGAGTCTTGTTACTTTATTTTATGCCGACAATATTATATATCTTGAATCCACTATATTGATGAAGGGAACCGATTTTCCATATCATGGGTGTTTAATAAGGTTTGATGAAGTCATTTTCTGAATAATGTTAGATTCTAGTATGGTTTCTGTCGTATTTTTGTTAAAGTTAATTAACCACGTATACAGTAAATGCATGATAATCATTTGTTTTGCTTTGCCGAACAATTTCAGTTCAATTTAGTCATTTTTACTTTTTTAACGATAATAATTTTATTTGTCAAAAGTAATGACAATCTTTACCTATAAATATAGCAACACTGCCAAACATCGTTTCGATATCCCTGCAGTAACAATGCGTACGGTGCAAAAAGTCAGAATCAACCATTAAAATTGGAACAAAAACGCCCCCCCCCCCCTATTGTCACGTCTTGTCTTAGATAAATTTCGGAAGCGAGTCCAAAATTTGGTGATTTTCATCGAAGGTGCCAGACTACAAGACTATATATCGAATCTGAAAATGCTGCCAGAGCTGGTTAAAAAATTACCCCCAAGTCTTCGGTTAGAATAGGGGTTTAATACGCAGAAAATATTTCAAATAACGTTAAAACAAATACATATTTGTATTTGGTTAAAAGCTTTAAGTGATTACGTCACAGTCATCAAAAGTGCTGCTTGCAAAGTTGCATTACCTTCAGATTGTATTCAGAAAGAAAACCGACGAGGTAAGAAGAAGAACGGCGGTTTCGTGAATGTACTCTCCGTTGAAGAGGAGTCTACGATCGCTTCGAGTTCAAGTCAAATTAGAGAACATCGTTTCCAAACCATCCCCGCGTTTAACAGGAGTGATGTGTGATGTGATGTCATTTGAAGCCACCATCAGCTCAAGGTTTTTTCCAGTGAATGCGGGTAGACTTACAGTAGCCCCGAAATGGTTTATCATGAAACCTTCACATTATTGCTGTTACTAAAGGGAAATCAAAAAGGGTTGGACGGGCCCGTAAGCAGAGACACTTACTCGCACCCCGCTGGGGAAAAAGGAGGAAAAGAGTCCCTTCCAACAATAATATTCCAGTCAAAAGGTAAACAATTTCGCTATACATGCTTTACCCACCTGATGGTTTGTTTTGAGAAGGGTGCGTCAAACTCATATAAGACCTTCTGAAGAAAACAAGATTCCTTCAAGTAACTTGGGCTGGCTATCCACGTTCCCTCGTCCAGTCCTCAATTCGTATGATACCCTGTTGCTCCCATCCCTTCCCAGTATTCAATTGTTATATAGTGTGTTTACAGCATTATATGTTATCAGGATAATGTATATAATGAAAATTATGATTCATATTGAACATATAACAACATGCAAATAATATAATGTATGCCATGAATTTAATTATGTTAATGAGCAATATAAAACAATATAGTGCATATAATGAGTAATGAAATCAAAGGGATAATATTGTGATGATGGAGACAATCCATGTGTTGCTGGAAATAAATGATACCAGTACAGTAAAGGCCCGTTTTTATCACTCTCCTGTGTATTTACGGCTGATGAAGTGTAGACATTGAAAACCTTGGCTCATTACCCATAATCGGGTCGTCCAATTAAAATTTCAATTTTATTTTGCATGTTTCGCATTTATAACATAAAATAGATTTACTCAATAAAGGATTTACTCGGATATTGATAGGTTGGTCTACTAGCAACCATCGGACAGATTTTCGATTGAGGCTAACAAAATAGTGTCAAAAAATTTTCATGTCATGCTAGCAAAAGCGGGCCTTCACTGTGTAATTAAATGAAATTTTCAAGGGAATATTAAATAACAATCAATAATAAATATTATGAGTTCTTTCTATAATTAATATGAATATGGTGAATTCAAACAATATAGTCAACATCAAACCTGCATACTATTAGGTATTAAAAAAGTACTCATTTGAACTAAAATTTAACAAAAAAAATAAACTAAACGTCAGTAATACCTAGAATGTGACGGCTCCTATAGACGAACTAAATAAAAAAAAAAAAAAAAAAAAATGGAACGATATTTGAAAAATTGACCAAAATAATATGAATAAACGTAAAAAATGCATTGGATGAATATGCTGGAAAAGATTAACATAAAAATATTTTTCATATTTATTAGGATGGGATTCTTTTTGCTTCACTTCGCGGACTTCACTGAACCATTCAAGAGCCTAAGTCGACTGGCTGCAGCTCGCAATTCCTCATCGCAACCGAAACCCGCATGTTAGCTATCATGATAAAACCTACACCTCTGCCTTCCCTTTCTCTTAAATCGTAGTTCCTCTCGAAGCTGCTATCTCTAAGTAAACTGACGAATATTAATATTTAATGTAAAATATAACAAATAAAATATGAATATCATAAATATTATATGGCACTTAATACGTATACACTATAGTATTTCACGGCAATTATGCTGTCGAAGGAAACAATATTGTATATACATTGAATATAGTGACTTTTATAGGAGTAATAAAATTATTATCAAATGATAAATCTGATAAGAATAACATTTTTAAGCAAGAAATTTAAAAACATCAAAGAATTAAAAAGTAACGAAGTATCAAATAAATCTAAAATTGTGAAATTCATTGAGGAGTTTTCTCGTAACTAAATCAACGCTCCTGATAGCACTTCACGTTAAACAATTGTCAGCAAATCGGAATAGCAATGATATAAAAGGAAACTGGTGGAGACAGCAGGCTCACATTCCTGAGCCTAATCCGAAACATATATAATCCTCTTAAGAAATGTTTCTTAGCGTAATGCGTAATGCGTAATGACTTCTGGCAGGCCCATTTCGACATTGTCCCATCCTAATAAATATGAAAAATCTTTCGATGTTGTACTTGCTAATAGAAAATTAAACCGTTTCGTCATGGGTACCGCTCATCAACCGATCATCTAAATTATTTATATGCAGTCACACACAACATAAATGTTGAATCATACGGAAGTGTGAATTAGCGGACGAGAAATGCATTAACGTTCCTGTTCGTTGACAGTAGCTGGCGCATAGTCTGAATCGGGCTTAACTTTCTCACACGGTCTCTCTTAAACGAGGCTCCCTTGCCCTCACACACGGATTTTTAGCGAGATTATTTTTTCACGCGCACACATCAATCGTCCAACAGCAGGATCCAGTATTAGCCATAGCGTGCGAAAACCACAGCAATCTCAAAGAACAGGTTAAAGTACGAGGGGAATTACCGCTCCGCTCCCCATTCCATTAATATGACCATTGTCATGAGGTACCCTTCGCGCCGTGCCACCACAACCACATCTGCATTCGCTCATCAGAGCAACACTCTACCACCAGCTATATTCATCTGTATACTATACAACATACAACCATAATATAAGCTAAATAACACACACACAACCATAGAACGCGCTCACCATAGAAAATAAGTTCGCTATCCCACGTTGCCAATTTTGCCGCAGGTCGCCATCAGTTTGATACTGAAATCGAACTTGCACTCAACCATCGTGATGGACGCTTCTTCGTCATCTAATGACCACAGACACTCTTCTATCTCGAATTTATAGCTGTTTCTATTACACAACTTATCGCTAGAGTCACTGTCACAATCGATATAATACATTTAGAACTATCAACATACAGAACCGAATAGATACGATACTACGCCTTTTAGTCAGGTTAAAGCAAAAAGACACGACGCGAAGAGCAACGAACAACCACATCCGATGCTTTCAGCTCTCTGATTCAGACTGATACCCCGCGTTTAACAGGAGTGACCACAAACAGCGCAACTGCGGTAAATTCAAGGGTTTCGATATGGACTAACGTAAGCGTATTGTTGAACAGTTGAAACTATGTTAAAGTTGCTTGGGAAGTCACGATAAGTAGCCTTTGCAGAACGAAACAATCCTGAGAAGTCGAAGGTTGCAATGAGTCTCATCATAGTCTTCTCCATCCACCAAATCCGAAGCAGGATAGCCCAGTTCTACCAAGAGACTAGTCAGGAGATATTCCTGCTAATTGTTCTCGCCAAGCTGTTGTACTATTTTTTTTTTGTTTTCGTCAGTGTTTATTAAATTATATTTACTACTATTTACATATCATTTTCTAGGTAAAATTTCAGTTCATTCAAATCCAGTATACTACATCTGTTTATGAAATTCACATAGTTTATAAATAGTTTTAGTATATTACATTTTGTTGTTCTAGATACTCCATGTAAAATAGGTCTAATTACACCCGAGATAACAACACTTCTCCAGCCGCCAAGCGAAATGGTTGCCATCCTCCGCAATAATGTCCACGCGTCCGTTACTCGTGGGCAATCAGTAAATTTGTGCTGTATCGTTTCAATCGCCGTGTTGCAGTGTTCTCATAGCTCTCCATCCGATCGTCGAATTGTGTATAGCAGTCGCCTGTGTTCGGTTTTGCCGTTCACCAAAAGGAACAAGTCAGTTCGTTGTTGTGAAGAAAGTCCTCTTGTTCTGTGTATATTTGACCATATACGGCGCCATTCAACGTTAGAGAGCGTATTCTGCCGCACGATTCTTGGCAACTCTGTGTTATTAATAAAGAATCTATGAATAAGATTCGCTGTAGGGTTTTGCTGTATATGAGGGGAGTTGTGGGAGATTCTGACGGATTAGTTTTATGCTAGGACAGTCTGCTGGAATTGGGTTGGGATTATCTTGGTTTATGAAGGATTTATAAAATGGGATGGAGTTTATCTCCTTGATGTGGCGATTTATTAACAGTGATTTGCACTTCAGAGCTGGAAGTTGAAGACATAGGCCGCCGGTCTCTCTATCTCTCGCCAGTTGTAGTATGGGTACGCGTGCTGGTAGTCCGCGCCACAGGAACGTCCCCATTGACGAAGTCAGCTTTGCTGTATGAACATTCAATGGGGGCAAGATTGAAGCAACGTACCAAATCCTGGAGGTAACGTAGGTGTTTGGTAGTGTTACTTTTTGCAGGAGGGTTAGTGTGCGTAAAGAGTGTAGCCATAGAAGACGTGAAAATTTTTCCACGGCAGAATCCCAGTTCAATTTAACCATAAGTCGAACTGAATTGGCGAACGTTATGCCTAAAATTTTTTTTTTGTCATCTCAGAGAGTCTGGAAAGTAGTGTTACTGGACTATCGTTGATGCCGAGTGCACGCATGTTACCATAAAGGAACTCACGGTTCACCCGATCGAACGCGTGGTCCAGATCGAACGATATCAGTTTTGCTTCTTGTTTTCGTGCAATCAACTGGGCAATTCTACCTTTGAGAGAGAGAGAGAGAGAGAGAGAGAGAGAGAGAGAGAGAGAGTAGCTTGAAAGATGTTGTGGTCCGGATTAGAGCATTTTTGAGTGTCTCCCAGTATCCGGTGGTTACTAACGACCCTCAGTCGTGCTTTAAGAATTCGGGACAACAGTTTGTAGTCGTAGTTGATAAGCGAGATAGGCCTATATGAGCGAGCAGTATCATCGGTATTTTTCTTCTTCACTAACACTACAGTACTGTTGACGAAATCTGGGGGGAAATTGGACGAGAGAGCCTCGTTCAAAATTAAATTGATTTCCCGGTGTATGACGTTGAAGGTTCGCAGATAGAATTCTCTCGGCAACCCATCCGCGCCCGGAGATTTTCTAGGTGCACTCGTTTTTTTTTTTTTTTTTTTTTTTAATTGCCCACCACACTCCCCCACACCAAAGAACTCATACAAGAGCAGTGAGTATTTCGGTAGTTGTAATGTCACTCATGGTGGCTTCATTCGCTTCATCGTTATCGGCTATTACTCGGTCGCAGACAAACTCTTCGTCTCCCTCTTCTCGCGGCGCATCGGCGGTATACAGGTTTCTGTAGTATTCAAACATGTGTTGCTCGATGTCTTCTGTTCGTTCCATAACTTCATCTCTCTCGTTCCTAAGCGTCGTGATCGTCGTTCTTTTCTTTTTTCTCTCTCCAAGTTGGAACGTGGATAGTGGTTCACCGGATACATGCGTTTCGTTAATGTGTACAAACAAATGCGTGAACTCTCGCTGGTGTGTTAACATTTCAGCTTTTAGTCGGTTAATAATCGGTAGCATTGTTGGGTCACTGTAGAATCTGTCGTACGCTAGCCGTAGTTGTGAATACAGTCGGTGGTGCTTACAGTGAAAATCGTCGTAGATTAATTTTGATTTCCACCGGAAAAATGACTTGATTTTAGGCTTAGCGTACGACGGCCACCAACCCATCCACGATGAAAAATGTTGACGCTGGCGAGTCCAATACTGCCATCGTATCTGGAATTAATCAACGTTCTCCGCAACGAGAAGATGTGGGCGTAGGGACCAAAAGCCGCGGCCAGGCTCTCGGCCGAGGTAGGGGAGACAGAGACGGGTGGTTACAGCTTTGTGGTTCGTAAATGAGCAGACGTGTGTTGTCGCGTTTCTCAGATGCTCGCATAGGCCCGAGCTAACGTAGAACCGATCTAGCCTCGGCATCGAGTTGTGCGTGATGTAAGTGTATCCGTCTGTTTGTGGACAAAGTTTTACCCACACGTCGTGAAGTTGCATTTGTTGTACAGACGTTCGTAGACCGGGGCTGATATTGTTGCCTGTCGCGTCGCACGCTCTTACCACGCAATTGAAATCGCCGGCTAGAACAACGTGATCGGTCGGGTGTCGAAGATAGTAGGCTAGTGTGTTGTTGAAGAACCGCTCTCGTTCGGCTCTCATCGCTGTACCTGTCGGGGCATACACATTACAGAGCGTTGTATTTTGAATTCGTATAGCTGTTAGTCGACTGTCCAGGCTTTTTTCGACGTGCTAAAATCGTATGCGATCTCGTAGAGCTATCGCGGTACCTCTATTTGTATGGTCTACATTGCAGATCACGTTGAATCCGGGTATAGTAAGCTGGTCGTTTTCTACCTCCTGTAGGAAGATGATGTCAAGTTCTAGCGTTCGAACGAATGTGCGTAGAGCATTGAGCTTGGTTGTGTTCGTAATTGTATTAATGTTGATGGTTGCGAGGTTATAGCTGGCGTGATCCATTACAAGGCATCATTCATTTCCCCAAGCGTGTCATCGTCTTCGTCGTGTCGATGTTTTTTTCCTGGCGGCCGGCGAAGCGATCGTCTGCTACTTGTAGAGGTTGTAGAATGGTCGGTTTCATTGCCGTCGTTTAACACATACTTGCGCTGTGTGTCATTACTGCTGATCGGTAGTGGCTGTAGGTTCGGAACCTTGAACCTACTATCTGTAAAACAATCGGTGTCTGGCCGCCGTGGTGGTTGAGCTGGTTTGGACACGTGTGTGAGAACTGGCGAACTACTCACTCTCGTTTGTGGTTGTAATGGCTTGGAAGTCGATGGTTTGTTAAAGATCTTTTTGACCATCGGCGTGTTCGGACTCGGTCTGGGTGGTTGTTTAGCAACATTCGCGTATGACGCGTTAACTTGATCAGCAGTGTACTTTTGGACCAGGAGCTTTTTGTTCTGTATGCACGAGATTCCATTATGTACGAACTCGTTGCAGTGTCGGCAGGTTTGTTGCTGTCCGTGATACGACAGGGCCGTAGATTCTCCGTCTATGGTGACAAAAGACGGGATATTCTTCTTCACCATCATTTTCGCTACCCTAACACCAGTAGGAATACCGCCGAACGCGTATCGCTCGTCCCACATTATCTCGTTGAGAGAGAGAACGTCACCGTATGTCTGCAAAAACTCGAGGATTTTCTCATCTGGTACGTCCTCGGAGAGATCGAATAATTTGACTTCCACCGCGCCATCCTCCATAGTGATGCGCAGTTTATAGATCTTGCCGTCTATCTCTGTCTCGTGCTTGTTGTCGTGCTTCTCAACGATGTTTTGTGCGATCGATAGTTCAGTAACCTTGATGAAAGCGCACCCGAGGCTTCTGATTGGTTGTATTCGTACGACCTGTTCCTTGTGCAGTTCGAGAGTTGTGCTGACGAAGCTGTGTAGCTCTTCATATGATGGTTTACGTAGAAGATGCGCATAATCTATGCGGAACGTGTTTTCGCGACGTCTCGTTTTCACACTAAACGCGACGACGCGAGATACAATAGTAACGAAGGGCCGGCGATGCCCAAAATGCCTTTCGTTGAGGCTGAACTTTAATCAATAGCCTGTGCACGACTTTTGTAGTCCGACGATAGCAAAAGCGCTTCTATTCGACTCAGAAGTTGAGCGCTAACTGATTCAAGGTGCTTCCAGCCGCTCGGTCAAATCATGGCAAGTCTGTTTTAACTTATGCATTTTTAGACGACGGATCCAACAACAGCGATCCGATCGCATAATGCTTCATATGCGCGATTGCACTGCAGATGATACGCTTCACCGTTTCGTTAAGAACTATTCCGATGTTGAAAACATGGGAACAAAACCGGTCACTGCTTTAGAATCTCCGGAAAGACAACGCGCCAGGCAAATTTTAATGCAAACTACCCGATGAACTGAGTCAGGAAGGTTTGAATGTGGGCTGTTGTGGAAGAATAACGCCATCGAGTTCCCTGAAAGCTACGCAATGGCCGAGTGTCGCATAGTTTGCCTGGAAAAGAAATTAGGCAAGGATCAAGAACTGACAAGGAAAGTCGTAGAGCAGATTGAAGAATATCTTGAGCGCGACTCTGCACATAAAGCAACTGAAGAGGAAAATGTCATTGAATAAACATCGAACGCATTGGACTAACGTAGGATGACTTAATCTCACTGGGCGGCTAACGTAAACGATTATTTATTGTCAAAAAAGGGCCATTAAACGTATTACAAACTGAACAATTTAGACCGCCATTATGGCACGTAAAAAGCTGGATTAAACATGATCTGCATTCATCAGGATAGAGCATTATGGCAGCTTGCAAAACTTAATAGAGTTAATGTTCGATCGGAGTATGGGGAAATGTTTCG
Source organism: Topomyia yanbarensis (assembly GCF_030247195.1). NCBI lineage: Eukaryota > Metazoa > Arthropoda > Insecta > Diptera > Culicidae > Topomyia > Topomyia yanbarensis. The sequence goes on from NC_080670.1 coordinate 153,571,956, forward strand.
AAATTCATTCAACTACTTCCATCTTTACTGACACAGTTAACCTCACATATCTTGACAATTCACTAGTCTTGCTTACATGGGCATTGAAAAGTTATGGTCGCCCAGATTCGCTTGAAGCTAATCGCGAAAAAAAAATTCAAAGTTTATGTAAATAGTACAAGTGAACTGTCAAAAATGAACACTCGAGTTCATCACCATAAAGAATTCAAAAAAATACTTTATTATGACATCTCAAATGAACTCGAGTGTGAGAACCGATAGCTTGAATTTAAAGAAGTTTATTATGATACGGTCCATAATAATTGTGGGGTTTGGTGTATTTATAGATTTTTGAGACCATTTTATCGTGTTTTGATGGTTGTGAAATTCATAACGCATCATATTTATGGTCTTTTCCAGGTGCTGTATGGCGTTTGAGTTCATGAGATTTTTTTCGGGATTCTTTTCCAAATATGAGCATGACAGCAGAAGCAACGTTGGCACCTTTTGAAAATGTCAACCTCGATAGATGTCTACCAGAAGGTTGTATTGTAGCGCGTGAATTGTGTGCGTGATATAATTCGCGGATACCCCACCCTGCCTTGGGATGATTTTTTCATATAATAACTTCCGTTTAACTCTTTATTTCGATTTGTTTATTTCCGTTGAACGCAACAAGCTCTTCTCAAAAATGATATCATTCTAGTGCCTGATTTATTTAATAAATAATGAGATAAATGATATATGAACTTTCAGTTTTCGATTTTATCTAGAATTAACATAGGCCTATCGACATACGCGACTTTGGTTGTCACTTCTGCTTTCTCCTTCGCCTCAGATTTCATCTTCGGCAGTAGGCTTCTGGACTCAATTACCTCGCCGTCGTTGTCGTCGTCGTCGTCGTCAATCGCCGAGGTAGTGTCCTGAAACATCTCCGGAACACCGTTTTGAATTGACTTTCCCCCCTGAGGTGTGTTATTCGTCTCCTCGACAGGAGATGCTGTCGGCAATGATCGGTTCTCATCGACACCAATCACCGAAGGAGCGTCCTGAAACGTTTCGGGAACACCGTTTTGAACCGACTTTGCCCCAATAGGTATGGTATTCGTCTTTTCAACAGGAACTGCTTCCGGCATCGATCGATTTATTTTCAGCGGGCGCGGTAATAAGGTGGGTTCTGGGATTGTCTGGTCCACATCGCACATTGGTTCCAATCCAGGTGGGTACACTGTTGGTCGTAAGTTGTTTATAACGGCAGGCTTCTGCGTTTTGGGAGCACAACAGCAACACGTAGGACAACATCCTGAAGGAAAACTGTCAGTTGGCCACAAGCAGACCAAGAGGATCAAAATTATTCCATGCCAACTGTGCTGTTTCATGGCGGTGAACTATTTGTGAATTTAGTTAAACTCACACTCGACGGTTATATAATTTGAATGGCAGTGAGTTGTTTACGCAACTTCGTAATGCAACAAACAAGCAAATTAAAAATACGACCAAATGGTGGTGCGCATCTGGTTCAAGTAATGAAATTATTTGTTATAACTGCGTCTAAGGTGAAGAATTTAGTTGGAAAGGTTAATCATGATGAAATGGAGGAAGAAAATTGGTAATTTAACTAAAAACTAACTTTTCACTTCAGAAACCGCTTTTATTGTACTTTCTCCATTCTCCCCTACCATCTGACACTGCATAATAGGTCCGTGTTAAAATGACTCACTGACATTGATTCGCTTCGGAACATTATGCGGCCGTGACAGATATATCGAAAATGTTCTAATCAGCTTAGGGTGATGATGAATAGTTTGAGGTAGGCAAATGATATTGCTGGAAGGAGAACATAGTCTATGTACCAGCAAACTAGATCGAAATCGATGGCGTGATTTTCGATTCTAGTTTTAATTTCCGAAATCTGCCTAAACACGAGGTAAGCTACTTTGAAGATCCAATGCTTCAACCAGTGAAGGTACGGGATTCCAATAGTTGCATTTAATATCAGTCCTTGCTAACGGGAAGAATATCTCTGTCAACTCAGACTCTTATCGAGTGACTTTCGCCGCGTCTGCTCCACTTAACTATCTCTTCTTTGAGAAGGTTCGTCTGGCTATTCGCATTTTTGTGCGATGGATGATGAACTGCACTAATTTCAAACGATTGGTACAAATAGCTACCTATTGTAACAATAAGGTTTGTTGTGGGAAATACGGTGGGAATAATCTGTATGATTCCTGCGGGAGAGATGTCGAAAAGTGTCTCATCTACCGCGTACAAACAGCTCGATGAAATGAAAGTGTTTCCTTCTTTTGCAGAAATACTTAAGATAACTACGTCACTGCTCACTACGAATATCCTTTCTCTTACTATGTACTGACGAATGCTACTCTGAAGACCCTCAACAGGGAAGCTCCCTTCTCTACAATTTTTACGTGAATGACATTGACGAATGTCGTGTCAATTCCTGCACGCTAATCTTACAGACGATGGGGTGGTCTTTGTTGCAGGGTCTAAAGCTGTCCACTCGCACTGACCATTGCAAGAAACATTGGACAATTTGTCTGCTTGTGCCTTCCTGCTGGGTATAGAATTCTGCACGGAGCAAACTGAGCTACTGTACTTCGAAGGAAGCGCGGACCAGCACATCTACAGTTGAATTAATAGGTAAAACTGTTGCTCAGATTTTAACATTCAAACATCTTGGGGTGTAATTCGATTCTAAAGGTATTTGGGGATGTTAGGGTATCTGAAAAAAGTCGTCTACTGTTGCCTTAGTCGGTGGTGCACGTGATGGAGGCACTACAGATGCTGTACATGTAGGCGATCAGGAATATCGATTAACTGTCTACTGCAGAAATTACGAAGTGTTCCATTACTAAGGGCTAAATATTTGCAGTTCATTGTAAACTACGAGGTAACTCTAAGCAATTTTGTCGATCACATTGGCGTAGCAGATCTTGTGGAACACTTGCGCAATCCAATGTTGCTGCGCGAGTTAGCGGAGACGCTACCGCCACAAAAGAGGAATTAAGTGGTCCTGGTACAAACTTACAATTTTGGACGTCAATCTGGCATTGTTCGTTGATTTCAAGTCGGAGTTGGTGAAGACAGCGGCAGACGGATTTATACCTGGAGATAATTCGCTGAAGCATGTCAACGTAGTACGAGAGCAACAATAGCTCTATGCCCCCGCAGAAGCAGAAGGGTTCACTCCGCAGTAATGACAGCGTACATGTCAACACATTTGGGTGATTCATTACCGACACAGAGATTGTGCACCTACTGTTCGAATGATGCCCTTGATGTTCTCAATTTAAGGATTTATCTCTTGAGGAAAGGTAGAAGGTGATATAGTCAAAGGGTCTCTGCAGAACGTGGCTGATTCCGCATCGAAAGTGGCCATGTCGTTTAGGAAAAGAGTGGGGAGTGAATGGTCGCCAGTTCCGACAGCATTTCTCGCTACACTCTCGGGCGGTGATGGAGTCAGCCACTGATCATCCAACGGCCTGTAAATAGGTCGCGAAGCATGATCTTCATTCTGGGACCAATTTAGCTCTCTCTCTCTCTCTCTCTCTCTCTCTCTCTCTCTCTCTCTCTCTCTCTCTTTCGCTGTCTTTCCGTATCGCTCGAAACGGAAACGGAAAGCATATGCAGTATGGTGTCTATGGATCCACATTTACGTTTTTAGATAATAGATGTGAGTTTATGCTCACGTTTATGCTCGAGATGGGAAGGGTTCACAACGGATTTCAGTAACTGTCTCTGAAACCGGTCTCAAGAGCAAATTCCAATTGAACTATGTGGGCACGATACAAAAGTTGAAGCTTCAAGCTCAATCATTCAACTTCAAAAAATTTATTCAAAAAAATTATCCAAACTTTAGAGGTCTTCTAACGAACAGCTACTCTGCCGCGATATCGAGGGTAATCATTGGAATCGAACACGCACAAATGCTTATTATATTGAGGGTACGAGAAGAGAGACTCGACGAACCAGTTGAAGTTCTATTGCACGGTGGCATGCCCACTCAAAGGAGTTCGGAAACCGGGAGCTACACGAGCTGGTGATGTAGTATTTCTGCATCAAGAATGTTTCAGTGGCTACACCATTAGAATCAGAGGATGACAAACGAGCATAGCAAATACTGGGGAGAAGAACACGTAGAGTCGATAGAGCTTTCTAGAATAGGCTACTGAAGAAGTATGACGAACCATTGTTTCCAATCAGCTACACGCTTGGCCTGCACAGAATACAGTCGTTGAAGAAACGGCTCGCCAAGGATTCAGATATTCGCAAATGAGTATACGTACTGATCGTCGAGTACGATTTGAAAGGTTATTAGGTGATGTCGACGAATCCTGATCGCTTGTGGCACGTGCCATTCGGAATGGTGAGATATCCGAACGTCTGATCTGGGATGCTGCAGTGTGGGCAAACGATGTTTCGCTCCTGAAGTTGCCAGATATGCTCAAATCACTATTCACGGGTTTGTTAGAGTTTCATTTACAGAAGTAACCTGACCAGGCATTGCAAGACTTCGTGGTTATCACCGACGCTTCAAGACAACACCGAGACTACCAATGATGGTTCAGCTTCCGAAGGTTCGCTTGAGACCCACCTTTGGGTGTTTAATTACCCCGGCATTGACTGTTTCGGCCCGGTCCAAAAGAAGTAGGGTCGTAGTTTGGCAAAGCGATCACTGGCACTATTTACCACGCGAACTGTACATCTGAAAAATGTTCAGCCTGGCCCAAAATACCATAAATCTCGAAATCAAAACCTTGCACCTGAATATGATAGTTTGGGTGGCTAATAAGCTACCCTGAAAATTTCAGCTCATTTGGTACACTGGAAGTGGTTCCGCAAATGGCTCAAAGTTTGTATGTGAAATATTGACCAAATGTATGGAGAAACGCATCAGTTTCACATTTTCAGACATAGGTGGCGCTGTAATCGATTAATGTTTTTCGTGAGAAAAATTAAGAATCTTCTTGTAACAACAAATCGACTCGTGAAGATTGCAAGTCAATCCAATAACGACTGACAAAGTTATAAGCGCGCAAAGTTGAGGGTGTCATGTGCTGTAGTTGGGGTGGCTCTGTCGAAAGCTTATGGTGAACGCACGATTTGCACGAGGTGGATAACTACATGAATTTCAACTTTTAATGCCACAAAATGCTGACCATTTGGAAGGGCAATATCTTCGGCAAACTAGATCAGAATGTTAAAAGCTTTCCGATGAAGAACAGGCCAATGCAGAATTATCCCACCAGGTGGCGCTAGGGAGTAGGCAAATGACCTATAGTTAACTTATATATTGGGTCATATCTCACGATCGGAAATACTTAGCGGGGTGACAAAGTAATCATAAGATCCAGGGCTTTTCGACGGACCATATTTTAATTTAGAATTCTTCCACTGAGTGGCGCTAGAGTGCCTGAGAATTTTCTATTCATTTGATATTGGGTCATATCTGGTGAGTGGAAACACTTGACGGAAAAAAGTCAGGCAAAGTAGACTATATAATCACCATAAGCCGCTTTTTTCACTTTCGACAGAGCCACCCCAACTACAGCACGTGACACCCTCAACTTTGCGCGCTTATAATTTTGTCAGTCTTTATTGGATTGACTTGCAATCTTCACGAGTCGATTTGTTGTTACAAGAAGATTCTTAATTTCTCTCACGAAAAACATTAATCGATTACAGCGCCACCTAGGTCTGAAAATGTGAAACTGATGCGCTTCTCCATACATTTGGTCAATATTTCACATACAAACTTTGAGCCATTTGCGGAACCACTTCCAGTGTACCAAATGAGCTGAAATTTTCAGGGAAGCTTATTAGCCACCCAAACTATCATATTCATGTGCAAGGTTCGAAATTCCGCACTTTGCATTTTTTTCATACAACTTTTGGCCACTCTATTGTACATAGCTAGCGAGTTGTTAACGGAGCAGATTACAGCCGTTCACGAAGCGTGTGCTGACGTTCACCAATGCTCACACGAGCTGGCACTTCAATCCACCAGCTACACCTCTCATAGGCGGATGCTGGGAGTATATGGTGCTCTGTAAAGGCAGCAATAAGAACCATCTCAGAACATCCTCGCCATCCAAGTGATAAGGTTGTGGAGGCTGTGGTGCAGCAACCGTAAACTTCCCACCGCTAACCTACGCTCCATTCGACTGCGCTGATCAAGAAGCGTCTACCCCGAATCACTTCCTACTGTACGGGTCAAGTAATTTTTTTATAGTGCGGTTTAAAAATCTTCAAAGACCTGGCACTGTGTGTAACTCACGACTTACTTTCGTGTCTAACCACTAAAAACCTTCTTCCCGCGGAACTACATCAAAGTATTTCTTCGTGGGGGAATGATTTTGCTTTCTTCGCATTTCTGTTTTTTGCTTACGAGCTTACCGTATCTATCTCGGAGCCTCACTTGATTCATGAAATGGTTCGAACTTTGAGCCATTTAGCTTGCGATTCTTCTCTTGCTTTTCGTCTCCATCTATTACGTCGCCATTTAGTCTCAGTGAGCCGTTTAACTGCTGATTCCAGGAGCCATTAAGCCTCTGTTTCCGTAACTCATTAAGCTACCCGCCATATCACGATCTACTCGTAGTCCCCAGCGATGAACTCGCCCTACTCCGACTGAGAGTTCCCCGACGGAAGAATTTCTCCCGACAGCAATATCTGGCTTTCTTGCGAAATTTAGCTCACAGCTTTATCGCAATCTTCTCGCATATTATCCGGCAGTGAAACTACCCTACTCCGACCAAAGTTCCCCGGCGCGAAATTTCTCTCGGTACCGATGCTTGTTTCGTGAGCCAATTAGCTCCCAACCAATTAGAATGTACCCTACTGTGAATTCCTCGGCGGTGGATTTAATCCGAAACTAATGCTCGTTTTCATGAGGTATTCAGCTCCCCGCTTCGTCCCGATATACTCGATGCAGTCCCCGGCGGTGGACCTAGCCCACTCAACGGACCAGCCAGTAGGTGTCGAGGTGCCTGTCCAACGATTGCGGGTGGAGCGTAGCTTTCGGTTTACTGACGCCCCAACGACCCGCAGCTGGCTATTTGATGCGATCTACTCGAGCTAGTCCCCGATGGTGGATCTAGTCGACTCACCAGCTACCCGATAGGGTATCGAGGTCGATCCTGGCGTCCGGTTCACTAGCGCCGCGATGAACCGAGCCCGGTGCTGCGTTGCGCACTACTCAACTGATCCCCGGCGGTGGACCTAGTCTACGCGGCGAAGAGTTCCCCATGCGCGGAATTTTGACCGAACCAGATTTGTTGTTTTACGGCGGCTTTCTGGTTGGCGGCGCTGTTTTGTTAGTCCCTTCGCCACTTCTTCTGCAGCTCAGAGAGACCGCATCCCAGATATGCTCACCGTGGCATATCTCTTTGTCAATATTATCGACTGTCACGCCGGACATACCCCTTCGAACTTCTTCGAACCTAGGGCATTTGAAGACCACGGGTCAAGCAGTGTAAGGTAACTAATATCACAGTTAGTGTATGATGGCTCTGCGATACGTGATAACAGGACGTTAGCACAGCATCTAGCTAATTAATTTTGGAAACGGTTGGTACGGGAATATCTACCAACGTTGGTAAGCTAAACTAAATGGTTCGAGCGTGTGACGCCCATGAAACCAGGGGATGTGGATTTTTCCTTTTTAAAACACCAAATCAGAAGCCCAAGTTAAGATTATCTACATATTGTTCATGACCTACATAATTCGTATATTCAGAACATATATTTACAATATGGCATTCTAAAATTTCGTCTAAAGCAATCTTTCTATCTAGCTTTATTAAAAATTTGATAACAACCCAGCCATAGTTATTGATATCCGAACTAATTTGATACAACCAAAAAAGCGCTACAGCTTCTTTTTTCAACTACTGTTTGCCGTTTTCCTTTTGATCGCTTATTTCTCGGTCAATTTTCAATGTAGAACCTCACCGTCGCCAATCATCGAAAGATTACAGAAGGAGCGTCCTGAAACATCGCAGGAACACCATTTTGAACCGACTTCTCCGCATAAGGTATGTTATTCGTATTTCCAACTGGAGGTGTGGTCGGTAGTGATCTATTCATTTTCTGCGGTTGTGACAATAGGACGGGTGCTGGGATTTTCTGGTACTCATCACAGCTTGGTTCCAATCCTGGTGGGTACACCGTTGGTCGTAGGTTGTTTATGACCACAGGTTTTTGCGTTTTGGGCGCACAACAGCAACACGTCGGACAACATCCTGAAGGAAAACTGTCAGTTGGCCACAAGCAGACCAAGAGGAGGATCAAAATTATGCCAAGCAAACTGTACTGTTTCATGGCGGTGAACTATTTGTGAGTTTAGCTAAACTCAGACTCGCCAGTTATATGGTTGGGATAGCAGTGATTTGTTTACGCAACCAAATACCAGCAAATTAAAAATACGACCAAATGGTGGTACGTATCTGGCGTTTAATTATCGATTTTTCTCATTATTGCATCTAAGCTGAGCAATTTATCCTCATACTTCCCATTACCCATGTTTGCAACTGAACATCAGTAGTATTTATTATGTACAACATTCCAAGAAATCACTTGTCGATAGTAAGGTGCTTATTATACATGTATGTACAGGAAAACTCGCCCAAGCCAAAAATACACATAAGAAATACAACCTACTTTTGATCAACCGCATTCAGCATTATTAAGAATGATGGTGATGGGGGTCTACATGCTTCATGCAGTCATTCTTGCTATCTTCAATTGATTCCCAGAATTATTTTACATAGGGTAATTTGGGGAGATTTCCAAAAATCATCCTGCATCAAAGTAAACCATTCAATAATTGATGAAATCGTTTTTATCAATTGCGACAAGTCTCTAAAATACTGTGAAATGGTTTTTGACATTTCACAAAAAACGTCATTGCGGGAGAGATGCCGCATGTCCGGGTGAGACGCCGCACTGTGGTCACAAACTGGAAAATGGTGAACAAAAGTATTTTTAGCTCTCCTTGATAATATTGTGATTAAGTGTCTTCAGCTGAGTCATGAAATTTGATTACACATATAAATCGGCTAGCACCTTCACTCTTCTTAAGGGGGTACTACCTTTTCTAGAAACATTTTATATTCAACATTTTAAAAATGTTTTTCTTTCGCAACCTTGTGTAACGGTTAAGTTGGAATAACTTAATTAAGGATACTATTTATCTATATGTTTGAACGAGCGATATATATCTATGTGTTGGTAGCGGTTCCTTGAAAATAGTGTTTGGCTGTTTATCCCAACAATGAATTTATACAACTTAGGTTTGTTCTTGAAAGATTTATTTTGAAAAAGCATCAATACGTTGAAATTTTCGTTTTTATCACAATATTGACATAACATAGGGTGACTATATCAGACGAGTAAAAAACCAGGACAGTCGAAAGGGGACTTCTTCCCTGCATTACCTCTCAATCGACATTGGCTTTTCCGCATGTTTTCGTCAGTTAACAAGTTCTGCAGTCTGGCAGGCAAAAAGTTCTGGCAGCCTGGGAAGAAGAGCTCTGCCAGAAAGTCTTTCATCGGAATTCGATCACCGAGAACTTTTTCGGATTTACACAAAGGCAGTTCTTGCTACACCACAATCAGCAAACGTTTCATGCTGAGATGGTCGGTGCAGGACCGGCGAGGAGTTTTCAATACTAAAAACACGACATTGACGTAAATCGGAAACATCAGCGATCCCAAGTAGCTTCCCTGCGCTATGCCTGGCAATCTCTAATGACAACCATTATCTCTCGATTTGAGAACTGCAAAACCTATCGTTGTTACCAAAAATTTCTCCGCGTTTAATCGTTTGTTATATGAAAACTGGCGGATAGTTTGGTGTAAATAAACTTGATAAATGAACTTGAAAGAAAATAAAATTCAATTCATGACCATTGCGATGAATGAAATGTTTGGTTCGTTTCCCTCGTCATTCGTTCTCTTGACACAGCGCATTCAGGTTCGGACATGTTCGGTTTCAAACTGAATTTTGTTTCCATTCTACCTATGAGAGGATTTATTAAGCAAAAGTGCACCAGATATAGATTATACAATTCACCTATGCTCGAAAATGTAAAAGAAGCCAGTTTCTGCCTTCAAACTGCCCACATAAAAACAAATAAATGCTTTGGTTGGCGAAGGAATTTATATTTCCTCTGCACTCAAGCATTCCATTCTGCATGGAGTTTCAGTCAGCTGGGAAGTTAATGAATGAGGGAGGGAGGTTACGGTAAATACAAGCAGAAATAATTAACTGATTTTGAAATTTCGCGATATTCCATACTGGTTGATTACGAAGTAGTTGGCGCATCACAATGATCGTTCACGTTGTGCTTAGGTTCTGTTGTTCCAATATTCGGTGGTGCTTGAGCTGCAACTCCGGTGGTTTGTGATTTAGCTGATGTTGATGAAGGGCTGTGTGATGGGTATGCTTGCACTTGTTATTGCTTCGTTAGAGGTTTGTGTACATGGTTTCTCGTAGTGTGTCTTCTTGTGTAACAACGTAGGACACGCAGGAGTATGTCCTTCATACGTGTACAGCGTGATTTGAGATTTGGTCACGCGTTTTGCTTTCAATTGAAAGTTCTGATATGAAGGAATAGGTTCCGTCACTCGAATTCTCACGCAATAAACACCGCATGAAATATCTAGAAAAAATTTCTCCGGGATTCAAACTTAAAGGATTTCACCGTTACGTATTCCGACATGATGGTTGTAATAAATGTGCTCAATGAAATTATTCCACGATAGTTGCTATTTTTCTTTTTATGGAATGGATTGAGGATGAGTATACGTTGCACTTATGGTTGCGGTCGCTCGTAACTGCGATCTGGAGCATAGCGAAAATCGAAGACTGAATAAAGAGAAATATATTAGGCTTACAGGAGAAAAACCAGGACAAATCAAGCATTTTCCACGACTTCCCAGGACACCAGGACAGACAATGCAAAATATATAGATAAATAGACTCATAATCCTATATGTCACTGTGTTAGGTCCGTTAGTTTGTGAATATGCCTTTTTAAGAACCTATACCTGACGCAAATGATCATTTAACAGTTATGTGTCCAACAAAAAAAAACACCTTTAACAGGCCAACGAGGGTACCCGGGTACCCACAAATTGAAATGCTCATAACTATGGCTTCTTTTAACCGATTTGGACACTTTAAGATGTTTTGGATTCAGGAACTCGTCTACTTTTTGATTCTGTACAATAGAACCGCAATAATGGATCTGGTTTTTGGTAATCCGGATTTTCCGGAGTAATGTTCCAGTACTAGGATATGATTTGTAAATTTTAATAATGTCCTAGCAATATGAGTATCAAAACTCTTCAAATTGTCTCGGAAGTCCGTTTTTTATTGTTACGGGACCCTATGGCAATTTGAAAAATGGAATTGGAATGGAATGGCCACTCACGGCCCCACGGGAACCTGCTCCGGAATGTCCGTTCCGGGATCAAATCACCAAATGGTTCCAAAACCACGAGATACGGCCTACTGATGCAATTCCAAGAATTTTGATACCCATATTGCTAGTATTCCATTGAAGTTCGCAAATAATACCCCAGCACTGGAACCTGCTTCCGGAAACCCGGATTCCCGGGAACCGAATGAAGTAACCCGATTTATTTTTGCCAAGTCCAAAAGTGGATGAGTTCCTGAATCCAAAACGGCCAAAAGTATCGAAATCGGTTGGATATTACCTTAGTTATGGGCATTTTAATTTTGTGGGTACCCGGGTACCCACGTCGGCCTGTTACGTAGTAAAAAAATTCAGGAGCCCCTCCTTACTCCCACCCTTACTATATCAACAATATTATTAACCCAAAAGCTTGACTTAGTGAAGTTCTAAGATGGCACAAAATTTCAATTTCCAGCTTTGGATAAAACATAGGAATTTAATTAATTGAAACTTAAAAAGGTACCCGGGTACCGCGTCGGACACACAACGGTTAATGACATTCCGAGGTGAAAAAATACATTTTAGCTACGCATCCTCCTCCATCGAGTGCGGCATCTCACCCGTAATTTTAATGCGGCATCTCTCCCAATTGTAGGGGAGAGATGCCGCACGACGACATTTTCCTCTGCAATCATGAATGACCGTGCTCGTGATCAGAATTTCTTCTAAAAGGTGTCAGCTATTCAACCGATTCATGATCTACGAAAAAAATTGAGCCCCTTAAAAAACGAAATTTTAATGCGGTGCTGAAAAATTTTCGAAACTCCGTGATGCAACTGGAAGCACAAAATCATTATTAAAATTTTCGAAAGCTTATAATAAGGATTATTTTACATCTCCAGTGTTGTAATTATTCGAAAGACAATCTCACAATATCATATTACCGTATAAAAGTGACGCCATATACGAGATATAGAGAGTGCGGCATCTCTCCTGATGCGGAATCTCTCCCGAAATTACCCTATGGCTGCTTTTCGTCAGCTGCGATTATTGATATTTCGATTTTAGAACATTGTAAGTTTTAGCTTGTAAGAGGAATCATAGCAACCATCGAAGGCGGAGGTACATTTTTCAAGCTGTCAGTTTTTATCTAAAGAAAATCTCTACTATAGGAACTACGAGTGGATCTCCAGAAGGTGGAATGCGATAGCATAAGTACTTTTGACCTTGAAAAAATCCAAGCACTGTGTTTAATACTCGGAAAACAATTGAAGCGGTTGAACCTTATTACTGTGTTGTCTGGACCAGAGATGGATGGCCAGAGTGTGTTATTGTAGAGATGAGGCGTGCGGGGAACTGAATTTTCGAAGATCTGGAAGCGGCTCTTCATACACAGTCGCGAAGAAATCGAGATCATCACGGAACTCATCGGGTGAAAGAATTCCAATTAATTTTGAAAAAACTAGTTAGACAATATTATTTGTGTTATGCTGGTTCAATTCATATGTGAATTCCTCGTTTTGCTGCATTTTCACAATGACATATTCTGACAGATTTAATGAAGTTCCGTTTAGGTATTTTATTTTTCATACATCAGTAGAAAAAGTGTTGTATATAATCAGATCCAGATGAGGTTTTATGGTAATTGTTTCTATCCGCATTTTTAAAAGGATTTTTTAAATGGTTCAATTTAGTAAAACTTAATGAAAATGATTTTGCTCTTCCAAGAGCTCGTCTAGTTAATGGTAGCAGAATGACAAGTTAAAGAGGTTATTATTTCGGACCTATTCACTTCACGCTCGCCAATATGATCAGTTTTTTGGAGCCCATAGGCAGTGCTGGGAAAATCACCGAAAATCAAAAATCATCAGTGATAATTATCACTGCTGATCATGCAGTGCTATGATCACAACCATAAAAAATCGCTAGTGATTTTCTCTGAAGCGATAATGTGCTAGCAAAAAATCATTGCAACAAAATCATCGCCTGTGATCACGGCCTGATTATGATTTTTTTTTGATCAGGATTATGAAGTTGAGAAAATCAGGTACGATAGAAAAGATGCAAAATCAGGGTTGATGGTATTGTACATGATTATTGTAAGAAACTCCTTATGATGATGATTTAGCCAAATGATTTTGAGAGTGAGAGCGATCCAGCACACATGTAGGGATGCAAAATAATCCAAATGCTAACGATTTCAGCTTTTCGGGAATGTGTTTTATATTGAAGGACAAGTTGTTGGTAGTTGAAAACAATAGCTTTGGACATTTTCAATGCACAGGGGAGTCCGCCGATGTGCCAAAATGGAATTTTTTTCAACTTTTCGGGAAAGTGTTTTATATTGAAGGACAAGTTGTTGGTAGTTGAAAATCAATAGTTTTGGACATTTTTAATGCACAGGGGTTCCGCCGATGCGCTAAAATTGAATTTTTTCAACTTTTCGGGAAAGTGTTTTATATTGAAGGACAAGTTGTTGGTAGTTGAAAACAATAGTTTTGGACATTTTCAATGCACAGGGGGGTCCGCCGATGTGCCAAAATGGAATTTTTTCAACTTTTCGGGAAAGTGTTTTATATTGAAGGACAAGTTGTTGGTAGTTGAAAACAATAGTTTTGGACATTTTCAATGCACAGGGGGGTCCGCCGATGTGCCAAATTGGAATTTTTTTCAACTTTTTCGGGAAAGTGTTTCATATTGAAGGACAAGTTGTTGGTAGTTGAAAATCAATAGTTTTGAACATTTTCAATGCACAGGGGGTCCGCCGATGTGCTAAAATTGAATTTTTTAACTTTTCGGGAAAGTGTTTTATATTGAAGGACAAGTTGTTGGTAGTTGAAAATCAATAGTTTTGAACATTTTCAATGCACAGGGGGGTCCGCCGATGTGCCAAAATGGATTTTTTTCAACTTTTCGGGAAAGTGTTTCATCTTGAAGGACAAGTTGTTGGTAGTTGAAAATCAATAGTTTTGGACATTTTCAATGCACAGGGGGGTCCGCCGATGCATCAAAATGGATTTTTTTTCAACTTTTCGGGAAAGTGTTTTATATTGATGGACAAGTTGTTGGTAGTTGAAAATCAATACTTTTGGACAGTTTCAATGCACAGGGGGGTCCGCCGATGCGTCAAAATTGAATTTTTTGGAAAATTGTTTTGTTTATTTCTTTCTTTTTTATAAATATGACAAAATCGCCAAAAGCTGACAAAATTGGGGATAAACAAAATCGGGGGCTGATAAAGGTCTTTTCTTTGTCTACAATAATTTAAGGCTAAAGATTGCGTTATCCATTTTTTTATTTTTCGAGCAATTCAAAATTGTTCAAGTTAGGCCATTACAAATCTTTTTTAAAAATTATGTCCAAGTACAAATTTTTTTCTGAAGGGGGGGGGGGCAAACAAAAAATAAATATTTATTTTAATAAACACAATTTTTTGTTTCTTTTTGCATTTTCTTTCGATTTTTCTCGTGGACGTTTCCGCAGGGTGATTTCGTACAGCGGGGTTGAGCTTTTTGTTTTACTAGAAAAATTCAAGCAAACATTACTGAATCAATCAAAAGTTCACATAGGAAAGGGATGCTATAGTTTTCGTTTTAAATAATTTTCCCAACAGTGCAATTTTTAAATTCCCAATAAAAGCTTGAAAGTTCTCTAAGAACTTAATGTAAACATTTAAGAGTACTTTAAGGTATTAACTTTTGGTTGCTTGAATAGTTTTCGTTCCGTTGTGGCGGCACATGGACCGACTGTACACACAAGGCATGAAAATCGGTCAAAGGTTGCAATATTTCACTTATGGACTTGTAGATTTGTTTGTTTGGTACATGATAGTAATTCGGCTCGGTTGCGTGTACATCTTCGAAATCTTTGCGTTTTTCTCCATCTTGTTGCGCAGTAGGTAGCCACATCAGATAAATTCATTTGATAGTCGTACGGATTTATGAAATGTATAGCAATCATCAGTTCATTTTTTGCCTTTTTCATATAAGGAAGACTGTGCAATCACTCTGAAATTCGACTTTTTAAGCTACACCCGGAGTGTCGAGTGTCATATACCACTAGATTCAGTTCGTCGATAGCTGAAAATGTCTGTATGTTTTATAGTATGGTTAAATAGCTTCTAGGTGGGATTCACTTTTGTGCGTAACCGCTACTAATAGTCCTTACTTCTCTTCCTTCCTTTTGTTCCACGAGACTGCATCGAAGTGTTATGTCGTGGGGAGGCTGATTCAGTCTTAAGACAAAATGATACATTAGAGCGGTTTAGCTCCGAACACATATCCGGCTAATCGCAGTGGTGAACTTTCGTTAGCCATTTGGCTCCCGTTTCTGTGAACCATTTAGTTCCTGTTTTCGCGAGCCATCTCAATTCCTCGTCGGAAGTTCTCCCGATACCGATGCCTGTTGCGTGAGTCATTTAGCTCCCAGTTTTGTCGCAATCTTCTCGCATAGTCCATAAATCCTACTGAAAGGGCCAACCAGTACTTGGCGAGGACGGTTCGGCGATACCGAATGGAGCGTACCTTCTGGTTCGCTGCTTCCGGTTCGTTGAAAACTCGACGATCTTGTCCCTGACGGTGAAACTAGTCTGCTCACATGCTTCGGTCCGGCGATTCCAGCTGGTTCGTGGTGCCCAGTACACTGGCGCCTCAAGCAAAGCTGTGGTTGCTCTCACAGCCTTCCCCTTAACATAATCATCGTAACTTTAAAAGTTCAAATCGATGATATATTTTCCGACCGCGCTGTCTTTCGGCTGCTAGTCATCACCAACTCTGTTTTATGATGGGCAATCGTCTCCGTGTCGAGTGTCTCCTCTTCTAGCGATTGTCCGATTACTTGGAACACCACATCATCCGTGAAGCCGAAAATCGTTATATCTCTGGGAAGGTTCAGCTTCAATACTCCATCGTACACTGCGTTCCACAGCGTCGAGTCGAGGAACGTCAGTTGTAGTTGTGATTCTCCCTTGTCTGTCTCGTAGATCAGTGTTCGGTACTGAAAGTAGCTCTATAATATCCTGCAGAGTTACTCATGCTGTACAGCGAATGGGCGATTGCTTCCCAGCTAGTACTATTGAAGCATTCTTCACGTCTAAGGGAACCACCACGCAAAAACGATATCGTTATCTCTGCTGTCTCCAAAGCTCCCACAACCGTTTGGATGGATTTCACTATAGACCTGCCTATAAGAAAGCCGAATTACATGAGATGCCGTTCTCACGGTCCGCGTACTTCGTTAGTTTGTCCAGGATTACTCCTTCTCTCTAACATTACCAAGGGATATATTGACTACGCTGAAAGATCTCCATGTTGTCCCGGCATCGGAAGCAACATCAGCTTTTGTCGCTTCCAATTATCGGATCGTTTTGAACATATCCGGGCTCTCATGTATCACTTCACTTTTATGGCTTTCGCCATCTCGATAAGCTGTTTGTTGATAAATCGATCTTCATCTTTGTGATCATCCTCCTCACTGTACGGCGAAAATAGATTCATGTTGTGGGGAAAACCTTTCGATGGTGACCTCCATTTTTTCCGGGCACCTTTCAGGTGGTGCAGCTGAGCCTTTTATCTTGGTTATGCCAACTTTGTAGGTCTCTCCTAAGGAAATTCGCGTTGGCTTTGTGGCAAGGCTTTCTTGTACAGCTTGACTGCTTTATTGAGAGCGGTTCTTGCAGCTCGCTTCCCTTGAGCTTTCTGACTTCTGTTTTAATTTTAAATATATTTGACACGGCTCAATGCGTTAGCACAACCGAGCCGTGGAGCGTACCTTGGGGGTCATTTGGTCCGTCTTCTCTCGCGTTTTCGTTTACGTCCATGTCATCATCGGTACTGCATTCATCTTGCTCATCGTCGGATGTTCTTATTTGTTGTTTGTGCTTACGGGTCGTTATTGTAAATCCTTCTTCATCGGTATTAGATTCCTTATTGGTGGTGTTGGTTGTTGGTTTGGAAACATTTGCTGTAATCGTTGTTACTTCGATGTTGGTAATGGCAGTTGGTTTAGTGGTATTGGGGCCGATCGTTGTTGAGCTGGTGCTTGTGAATGCCCGGTCTGCAGTCGTTGGTTTACCAACTGGTTGTGGTTTAACATACGATGATTGTATACCGGTTTTGGTCGTATCAGGTGGAATTTCTTTAGCATTCTCTGCGCAAGGTTTCCCGTGGTGTAGCGGATGATCACAATATTGACAAGTAGGAATCTGTCCTGGGTGCGTATATACTAGTATTCGTTGAGAATATTCAACACCATGAGGTGATTTGCATGTGAAAGTCAAGTAAGAGGGAATAGGTTTTGTCGGACGCATTCTCACCACACGAACGCCGTTGTGGAGTCTTGGGAAGAAGTTCCTCCAAGTATCTTCCTTAACACTATTCACCTCTCCGTATTTTGACAGGATTTGTTTGATAGCGAAGGAACTAGTACGTGGTGCCAGGTCATGTCAACATTTATATATGTTGGGATACTGTATAAAATGTCATTACATTCGATGACGTGTTTCATGTTGTTCTGGGAAGCGAATGATTCTGCTTGACTAATGTTTTTTAACATATTCAGTACCGCATGACGTAAATGGTGGAATTGCACTGCATAAAGTACCGCAAGCTACGTTGAACTTCAAGTTCACCTTCAACATTTGCTCCCCTTCATGAATTGATGGTATTACCGGATATTTCGTGTAATCAACAGCAACACAGTTTGCCCGCATCGTGATATACTTTTGCTTTGCATTGTCACTCATTGTTTGTTCTCAATTTTTGCCTTTGCAAATAGACCAAGCGTCGCACGGGTAAATTTGATTATTTGCCCTGCTATTGCAGCGGAGCGATTTCTAGCTTCTGAACTGAGCGAGATGAGAAACCGAAGTGATCTCCGACTTCTTCTCCAAGCTCGGAGGCAACTTATACGTAGATCGATAATCGTCGTATTGCACCCGGCGACCGTTTCTCGGTTTCCCATCCCTTGGTATGGTCGCATTACACGCCCTTGTTAGTAGTGCCGTGAACTCATTTAGGTTGAAGAGAATACCCTCAAATTCAAGTTCTGCGACGGACACGTTCCTGTGAAAAATCGCTGTTTTCCATCTTCACTCGTTTATATATTTCCCACATATTCATATTCATCTGTAGTTCATAGTCCTGTTATCAATGCTGTACCAGATCGCTTGGTGGTCGCTGTGGATATATCCTCGCACACTTTTCAGTCCATCTTTCCGGTTACTCCAAGGCTACAAAAATTGACATCGATAATGGATTGCCGGTTCCCCCTGCGGTAAGTGCCGATGATACCATTATCTGTAAGATCTATATTTAGCTTTGTTAGAGTATTCTTGATCGCTGATGGCCAGACAAAGTTCTTTTGATTCCAGCGTCTATCTCGAAAATTTCGCATGTTTCTGGTTCTTGGAATATTTCAGAATTAATGTCTCTTCGGCTTCTTGGAAAACGACTTATTCGATTTTCACAAGCTTAGCCTTAAATGGAAGGTTTGATAGCAGATTTTGATCTGATCAAGTTCATAAGAATCGCACATATGGCTGCGGAAATACGGTATGAACACTACGATCCCATATGAAATCTTTAATTGTCAAAAACTTTTCGGTAAAGCTCATGTATATTGAATATTGAACCACATATAAATCGCCAGGAGTCTGATTTGAATTCAGATTGTTTCCTTATCGAAATTATTTTCGAATGCAACGATCGATTATGTCTCTATCGACTGTTGCGTTTAAAATGTAATCGATTCAGAAGTCGGTCTGTATTACCCTTTCCATGAGATTTTCGTTTGATAATACACAGATGGGTCCTTCCTTGCGCGATCAGTAAACGTTTCATTTGATGTTGGACTGGATCGATAATCTCATGTAAAATTCACATTTACCCGAGAATGGTCAAAATAAAAATTATCATGGGATGGTAATTTCTAAAACTACAATAATAGTTTTCAGTTACGAAAAGCAAAACTCTATGGAAGCTATTGTTGCTCTATAAAACGTGACAATTTTTTGAATTTCGGTTATTTTAAAAAAATTATTTGCCCCCTGATTTTTTTCAGCGATTTTGAAGGGGGGGGTGACATAATTTTTAAAAAAGATTTGCAATGGCCTTACTTAGAAAAGTTAATAAATTTAAGACCCTATTTTGTCAGCTCCCGATTTTGTCTACCCAGATTTTATCAGCTTTTTAACCCGATTTTGTCAGCCCCTGATTTTATCAGCTTTTTAACCCGTTTTTGTCAGCCTCATATTAACATATGTTTGATAAGCTCTACCAGACGAACCAAGTCCAATTCGTGCAAATCCTTTCTTGAGCATATTTTCCGTGCCTTAGAGTTTTTTTTTAATTTTGTGCTGGAAGACCTCCTCAAGTGAAATTTATACAGAATCAGAAAAAGTTATAAGCCTATGTTTAGGGACTATAGAAGAATACATTAACAGCTTCGGTTTATAATAGTAAATTAAGTGTTTATTATAGTAAATTAAGAGTAAAAACGAAATTAAAGTTTGTTTTGCTATTGTTAGGATTATATTGATTTGTAGACAGAGCTGCGCTAAATAAATTTAAGTGTTGGATACGTTGTACATAAAAACGTATGGACTCCAAAAATACGTCTGTTGAACTTTTTTTTTCATAAGTAGTTCGTCGGGATAATGACGGATATCAATATTTTTGTAATTATCTTTGTTTTTGGAACGAGTTTGACGAGTGGGTTTTCAAATACCGTCATCGGTGATTACTTTACGCCAAAAATAGAACGTTTTGTACACTACACTCAAGAACTACGATCACGCAACTTCAAATTTGAAACTGTTCGATGTTTTACATATGGCACAAGTACCTCCAAAGTCATTGAAAAGAACTTTTGGAAAATCAAGATTGAACGTGAAATCTAAAGAGCTAAAATTGGCGTAAAGTCACCCCCACAAGGGGGCTATTTTACGTCAAAATTGTTTTTCACAAAATCATGTTAACTCCTTGATTTATTGTTATGGATTATGCTCGTTATTTATGTGTGAAAGCAAATGAATGTAGTGCTCGTAAAAATAAAAGGATGTGTTCAAAAACTGCGTATCACGCATCCAATAACCTTGTTTTGGAGAGTCGATAAGTCCTACAATGAAAAAAAGCAAGCCGAGAAAAAAAGCTTTACATGATATACTTGATATTGATGATATTGAGCCTTAAGAATTAGACCACCTTGTTTTAGTATTTTTCTAAAAATAGTTTTAATTGTGTTACGGAGTGCAAAGGCTTTTCCAACAGAAACGTTTTAATGGTCTGGTCAGTTCGGGAAATATTTTTTAGAGGTGCGCCGCCTCTAATTTTTACCTACAATCGGCGGCGGCGGGGCGCACGCCCCTAATATTTTTTCTTTCTTTTTAATAAATCGAAGCTATTAAAATATTCTTCTATCGTCCCTAGACATAGCCTTGTAATCCTTAAGGATTATTTCGTAAAAATTTCCCTTAAGGGGGTCTTCCAGCGCAAAATTTAAAATAAATGATTTTTTGGTTTTTGCTAATTTTGCATCTCTAAGACAAGAAAAATATGCTCCAGAAAGGATTTACTATTTTGCCAATTATAGAACCTCGTCCTTCACATAGTGAAAAAATCATCTTTTTAAAAACAAATCTACTTTGGAAATTTGTTTGAGGTCTGTCTCCTTTGCTTAAACAATTATCAAAAGCCCCTACTGTTTAATATTTGTAATACATTGACAGACCCCAAGCTCATTTAAAATGTCAACAATTGATTTTTACCTGCCAACAACTTGCCCTTCACTATAAAAAAGTTGAAATCATTCCCAATTAGATACTTCGACAGAGTCTCCTGTTAATTGAAAATGTCCAAAACTATTGTTTTTAACAGCCCTCAACTTGCCCTTTAATATAAAACACTCCCAAAAAGTTGAAAAAAAAAATCCATTTTGATGCATCGGCGGACCCCCCTGTGCATTGAAAATGTCCAAAACTATTGATTTTCAACAGCCCTCAACTTGCCTTTCAATATAAAACACTTTCCCAAAAAGTTGAAAAAAAATCCATTTTGACACATCGGCGGACTCCCCTGTGCATTGGAAATGTCCAAAACTATTGATTTTCAACAACCCTCAACTTGCCTTTCAATATAAAACACTTTCCCAAAAAGTTCAAAAAAATTCCATTTTGATGCATCGGCGGACCCCCCTGTGCATTGAAAATGTTCAAAACTATTGATTTTCAACAACCCTCAACCTGCCTTTCAATATAAAACACTTTCCCGAAAAGTTGAAAAAAAATCCATTTTGATGCATCGGCGGACCCCCTGTGCATTGAAAATGTCCAAAACTATTGATTTTCAACAACCCTCAACTTGCCTTTCAATATAAAACACTTTCCCAAAAAGTTGAAAAAAATTTCAGCTTGGCTCATTGACACCCCTAACATATCCATAATGTTCGAAAATGGATAATGATCATTGATCCAAGAATTAAATCAAATCGCAATCATGGCTGATAATGCTCACTTGTGATTTTTTCCGAATTGCTCGCTGCAGATAGAATCATGCCGTGATCACCCCCTCAATTATCAAATTCAACCACAGATCAAAATCACCACTGATAGAGGGCAAGAAAAAATCGGTAGTGATTTTTGTGAGATGATCTTTTGATAGTTAAGAGAGTGATCACGGCATGATTCTATCAGCAGTGAGAATTTTCGAAAAAATCATAAGCGATAATTATCAGCCATGATTGCGGTTTGATTTTTTTTGGATTATGATTTTCCCAGCACTGCCCATAGGCAACATCAAGGCCACTAATATATCTGCTGCTTCTACCTAGTAGAGTTTCAGCTCATTCGCAGCAGCAGTAAACACATCCTTTTGTCGCTACCTTCAGGAGCGAAACATTCGTCAACAGTCAAAACCGA
This sequence comes from Topomyia yanbarensis, assembly GCF_030247195.1. NCBI lineage: Eukaryota > Metazoa > Arthropoda > Insecta > Diptera > Culicidae > Topomyia > Topomyia yanbarensis. The sequence goes on from NC_080670.1 coordinate 153,594,288, forward strand.
CCACAACGGAAGTAACATTAACGAATAGGTTGTGTTCTGAAATCAACATGTTTTAATCACCGGTGGGCTCATTTTATTTGCTTTGATTTTACTGTTACTGTTCACGCCGAAGTGAACATAGTATCGGAAAATTATTTTGACCGCTAAAATCGACACCAGCTGACAGTGTGCCAAATCGAATAATTTCCCACCCGTGGCACAGATGAATTTCTTCTCCAATTTCGGTCAGCTGGCACACACGTAAAACGAAGGCAAGCTAATATCATTGCTGTTCAGCTGATTGCTGCTGGTCTTTCCAACAATGACTTTTGCAGTCCGGTGGTTTCTACGCAAATTCGTTGCCGTAGCAGCACCGACTGAAGAGGATCGCACACACTCGGGGCGATCATCATCTTTTACCCGTCAGCCCATACCATGCCTGTGGGACCGGACGGGTAGTACAAAGTTTATCGCCGATTAAGACAGTCCAGCAGAACTGACTGTGCGTCGCGCTCGCCGTGCATACGTTGCACACCGCTTCCCCACAGACCGGGAATTAGAAACAGTTTCAAAGCGGTGAAACTCAAATATAACATGTAAATAGTGTGAATAAATGTTATGTTATAAGCGACTTTCAGTGTTGTGAGGACTGAAATTGTCCGAAGGAGGCGGAAAAGAACGCCCTTTTGCTGGCCTGTGCGGGGCCAGCCAAGCTTGTTTTCATTTCTGGTGCTGTTCGTCCGCCCTGTGTTTCACTGCTTTTCTCGGGCTTGAGTATCGGCCAGATCCCGGCGTAAACAGTTACACTATTATATGTAACAATTGAAAACAAAATGAAGCAGATCGGTTTAGTGGTTTTTTAGCAATCGTGATCACAAAAAACGCCATTTTTGGAAAACAACATTTCGAGATAATCGCGTTTGAGGTTTCGAGTTATCGTTGCAATTGGCAGACGAGGCGCGCGTCGAAGGTGTATTGCTCGGATATTTGAAAATATAGAAAAGGAACTTACAAAATAGTAATTTCTTTTCGATTTTTTTAAGATAAAAATGGTATGCAACTACTTAAGATGCCAATCATTGAAATATTACAATTTTCGTTTCACCCAATGCGTACAAGATATGAAAACAATGATTTTTTCCTACTTTGGTCGTATTTTGCTATTTGCTTAAAATGCCTTATGTACAAAAACGCGAGACAGATCACAATAATATTGATTATTTGGATCTACTTTACTTCAGATTGATCTAACCGGAATTAGAAATAATTGAAGATTCGCGTAGCTCAACCACTGAGAACTGAACTACAAGTAAAGTTTTCAACTTGTGTAAGAAATTAAACTGTCACTTTGAAATGACAACAGCAAGTAGCAATTTGCCGTTGGTCGGCGCTTCGATCGGTCAGCAATCGCTATACGGGACTTGTATGCAAACTTGGATACAATAGTGACTCACGCATGCAAACCTGTATGCGATGGTGATTTTCAACGTATTTTGATTTAAATGTTTACACAGGTTTTTCGGCAAAGTTTGTTCTAGCTTATATGTCTGTTCTCTGTGGGTCAACTACGAATAACAAGTAACAGTATCTCACAAAATACTACCTGTAAAATTATGCTTTGGTTATCAACATATTAAAATTAGGACTTCAAACTGTTTACCTATACAATATTATTTTCGATGCTGATGATTTTTTGAATTTATTAACAATAAAACTATGGGACTGGCAGGTGTTTGAACCGTTGATTCCTCTGCTTTTCTGTGAGTAACAGCATAAGGATCAATAAAATAACATCGAAGCTAAACCCGAAAGTTATATATTGTTCTGTAAATTTAATCCTTTTTCAGAGAGCGAGTAAAGGCGCTTTAATCTAGGCCTATTAGTCAGGGTAAGGTGTAAATACCTCTGTCCCATCCCAAGGGACCAAAGGAGTGACATTAACCTTCTTAGCCAAGTCACTCCCAACGATTTATTATATCCCCTTTAAATTGAAACGGTCGGTATGGTTGTCCTCGTTTCTTCCTCCTTTAAGATTGAAAACAATTCGTCAATTAAATTAGTCATCAAATTAATAATTTAATTACCGTCTCATTTTGAAACATCTTCAAATCCAACTCTGCACAGTAGGCCTGGCCGTTTTAATATTTGCAACATATGAAAATATGCTTCAAATATTAATGTTGACAAGAAAAACATTACAAAATAACTGCAGTGTTTTCCAGGATGCTTTTCAATACTGGCTGTGTAAGGGTTAGAATAGAATAGCATAGAATTGCTGCTTTTGGTCAGCAGTCTCTTGCTGAAATGTAGAACCAGGTTTTCCTTCAACCTTAAGTTAGGAGAATAATTGGGCTAAAACGAGTGCACTAGTTTTGAGCGGTAATCCTAGCTGTCTTCAATCAAGTCCCTGACCATTTACAAATAAGAAACACTATTTTTATCAGCTGCCTACAGCCTTTTCAGAGATTCTAAATTGACAAGGGCAAGATCGCGTCTGGCATACTATAGTAGCTTCAGTCCAGAGGTCAGAAATATTGACATTCCCGGGTGAACTGATATATTTCGATTGTTTGCTTCATCGCTTATCCGTTTGGTGCAGCGCAATCATTCAATTATTTTCCATTCACATTCAACTAGAATTGAAAACTGAATTTAGTTTCTATGCTGGTTCTGTGTACGATTTTCGAACAAAACTGCATCAGTCATGGATTACGAAATTCACTTATGCTTGGAAAATTTTATACTTGCGCTGTTGAATGAGTTTGTATCTCCTTTGAACTGAAGGTATACGAGTATGCGCGGAACTTTAGGCAACTCGTAAGGGAATCCAAGAGCGAGGATTTGAAATTGAATGCTGGTTTCGGTAAATTCACGCAGAAACTGGGAACTGAATTTGAGATTTCACACCACTGCGTCAACCATTCAATTCTCTGCATAGTGACAACTTGAGTTAGGGACTACAGTTTTCAATCTTCTCTTACGACAGAGAAGCAGGAACCCATTGGATCAATTCTTGGCTGAGATGATTCAACCTACCTGTTTCCAACGGAGAAAGAATATAGACCAATCAACGTACTACCAGAGACTAATCGAGACTACCAACTCACGAACAAACATTCAAAATTCTATGGCACGTTGTGTACTAGATCTTTTGAAGTAGCAGAGGGAGCACGGTCCCTTCAGTTCTGCCAATATTGACAAAATAATCAAGTTACCTGATGTTTTTTTTCGGTAAAGTTGGTAGCAGTACTTGTTTATTTATTGATCGTTGCTACACCCATTCTGTTTGCTTATGGCATATTCGTTTTTGACAGTGCACTACACCGGTGTAGTCGGTGCTACACTCATTCAAACTTGGGTGTAATCAGTCTATCTCTTTCTTTGCACTACACCGGTGTAGCACCTAGAAAAAACGAAAACGCCATTAGTAACTAGTTTGGAATGTTGTTTACCTAATGCAATAGATTAGATCGAAACAATAATGGGGAAAATTTGCGCGGTGAAAAATTGTTCCGGCTGGGAGAATGGAAGTAAAATTTCACTTCATAAGTTCCCAGAGGATCAAAAAATGTAAGCATTAATTTAATTTGAGTAGTTCTGGCGAAATAATTAACTTTAAGAGCGTATTTATTTCTAATTTAGCTGTTCTAGATGGGTGGAATACAGCGAATCCCCGGAGCTTGAAATCACAGCTTTGCGAGGTCAGCTAGGACATCGACGAATATGCTCGATTCATTTCGAGGAGTCCTGTTTTCGGAACGCTTTTGATCCTTCCAGAGAGTAATTTTGTTCAGATTTGTGATATTCTGAAAATATATTAACATAAATACAGGTTGAAGAAAAATGCTTTCCCTTCTATAATGAAACCGAAAAATTGTCCAAAGAACCGAAGGTAAATTTGATTTTGAATGATTAATACAAATACAAAATTGACTTATAGATTATATGAAACCAATGATTAGAGCGTTGATCAGTTAAATGAAACGTTGGAGGAAGAATGGCTTATATTGGATGATGATCAATATGTTGATGAGGAAAGTAAGAATATTGAGATGAGGAAATGCCATGGAACAGTTTCTCCGATGGGGGGGTTGCCTGAAAACTCTCAGCCTCGAATAATTGAAAATATTGAGTTGACCCGAAACCTAAATTCAGGTGAACATGATTGTTTTAATTTTAATGTCCTATACTAGCCAGTTCATGTACAACGACTATGTGTCTCAAGAATCCTTACTCTAACACAATGGCATTTTTTAAATGTGATTTGCGATTTATTTCTTTCAATTTTAAACATACAATTTGCAAATCATTCAATTCCAATCTATTTTTACTTTTGACAGCAAAAGCGATTGGTTCCCCTAATTTAATAATGAATGTTGATTCAACAAGCGAGTCTTCACTAACGTTTCGAGCAATGTACGAATCTGAAAAAAACTAAGGTTGAAATTCTGGAGAAAATGTTGAGAAGCGAGCGGAAAGTGCACCGTAGTTTGAAACGACTCTGTAACAGACGAAAACAATCATTGAACACAAAAATCAACGAAAATCGATTGCTTAAAATCAAATTGAAGGAAAAAAATGAACCAATTATCGAAGACAAGAAATTGCTGGATTCTATTAAGCAAAACCCTGATCTTGTAGAGTCAATCGCAAATTTCTCTAAAAACAAACACGCAAGACGCTATGTACACACAAGACATTTAGCCATCCGACAAGACTGTCTTCAGGATCGGCATATAGAAATCTTCGCGCAAAAACCGCTTTGTGTATGCCACATCCGAAGACCGTGACTGGATGGCATCGTTCCGTTGATCTGTTACCTGGATTCAATCAAGAGATTTTGCGACGTATGGCTACTGCAGGCATGTCCATGTCCGAAAAGGACAAAGTTGTTGCCATCTTGATTGATGGAATGGCCATCCGAGCAAAACTAGATTACCATGCGAAAACTGACCGTTTTCACGGATTTGTAGACGATGGCGTTTCGAGAGATTGTGAAAATAATAATGCCGATAATCTAGCCAATGAGGCTATCACGGTGATGATCAGAAGCCTTAACACAAAATATAAGCAGGTGAGACCCCAAAAATAAAAATTAAAAAGGCGTGGTGAGAATTTTGACAAATGATATTTTTCAAATTCTCCAGGCGATCGGATATTTTCTTGCAAATGGTGTGCTGGATTATCAACGTCAGGCGGAGATTATATGTGAAGCAGTTCGTCGGGTTATGGAAGCTAAATTTTGTCCGGTTGCTCTAATAATGGATCAACATCCTACGAATATAAAAACTGCAAAAGAGTTAGGGGTAACCACAGAGAGCCCTGTTTTCACAGTAAATACTCATCTTGTGGTTGTATTCTACGATAATCCCCACCTTTTCAAGTCCGTGAAAAACAACTTATTTGCGAAAAATTTATTATTTGATGGTCAGATTGTTTCATTTCGATACATCCGAGATTTGTTCACTATTGATATTAAAAATGTACCACGATTAGTGCCCAAGTTGAAAAGGAAAGCTATTGACTTACCAGCCTTCTCAAAAATGAATGTGAAGCTGGCAACTACTACTCTTAGCAGAACAACAGCTAAGGCCATCGAAGCCATAAAGCTAAACATTTTATCCGAGAAGGCAATAGCAACATCCTTGTTCGTTGAGCAGATTGACACTCTTTTCGACGTGTTCAACTCACGTTTCGAAACAGATTCTATCAAGGTATCGTTCGGTACAACAATTTAATATTATTCTATATTATATTCATTTATATCCAGCCAACCCGTGCAGCAATATTTGAAGGCAGTGTTCATTGGAAGTTTCTTGATCGAATGAACACTTTTTTAGAAAATCTTACATTTGTGCCGAAGACATGATTCGATGTAGCAACAGTAACAAATTTAAAATATATGTTTAAATATTTTTTTTGCAATTGCAACACATATTTTGTAGGCAACGAAAGAAGCGAGAGATCAACTGACGGCGACACAGCGGTATCCTCCTTGTTTTAAAAACAACATAAATGGGCTACGTATATTGTGGGGAATTCTTCATGAAGAGCGGAATTTTTCTCATTTTTGTACGAACTATATTTGCCAAGACCCACTAGAAAATGAGTTTTCAATCATTAGGCGAACATGTGGAGCGAACGATGCTCCTACAGCACATCAGTTTGCGGCTGTATTGAAATACAGTAGCATATCGAAGACCCTGGACATAATATCCAATTCCAACTGTGAAGCTAGTGCCATAAAAAACATTGTCGATGAACGTACAAAAACATCTAATTACGATCAAGATGATCCTCTAGCATTTGATGCCAGCGAAAGTTTGCGTATTCGCACCTTTGAACCATTGGATCTTGCGACAGCTAACACGCCTGAAGCACCTGAGATGAACGCCTTGACCTACGTGGTAGGGTTCGCACTATCTACAATGATCCACAGAAAATGTCGTGATTTATTGAGTTTAGCTCACGATAGTGAACATTGGAGTCACACAAATTACTTATTTTGTCAACTAAAACATTACTCCAAAACGGATGGATTCGTGTATCCAAATCAACTGGCTTTGGAAATTGGTCAGATTTTGCATGCTGCATTCAAAGAAAAGTTCTTTCAATTTCTTTGCGAAAGCCGTTTGGGTGTGAAGTCAAGACAGGCACGTAGCCAGAGGGGGGGCTAGGGGGCTAAAGCCCCCCCCGAAAATTTTCAAAAATAAATTTAAGAAACAACATGTTTTTCGGTGACTCTTAAAAAAATTGTATCTTGTTTGGTTTCAACAAATTAATGCGAGAATTGTGAGGAAGATTGCTATTTCGAACCACCGAAGACAGCGGTCAGGATATCTACTCAGTATGCTGAGTGTGATAAAACAGTTCCCTTCATAAGCAAGAAGTAGTGCTCCAGCCAAATACGGGTGCTATTGACTTCCGGTCTTTTCGCATAAGATCGATCTTATGCGAAAAGACCTGAAGTCAATAGCCTCCGTATTTGGCTGGAGCAACATTCATGATGTGAAATATTTGATGAAGGTGAATATGGAGGTTATGCTTACGAACATCGCCTTTAACGAGTTTAACCATGTCAGGCGTTCAGTGCTAATGCCATTTAACAAATTAGCCTAGGCGAAACCAGTCATTTCGCATAACAACTGGTTGATCCTCGTATATATGGACGATGAGAAAATCAATGCTCGGCTACAAGATCTGATACCACTTACTTGCACCGTGGCTATTAAAAGATTCCTGTCACATTTGGGAAAAGATGGTATTCATTATAAAGGACACATCTAGGAAGTAATTCCCTATATATTAAATGGTGTTTTGTGGTGAAAATCTAGGTGAACAGACATATTTCCTCCAACCTGACCCTGCACGTAAAAACTGAATGCAATAGTATTATTTTACACATTATATCTTTGCATATACATAGTCTCCAAAACCATTTCCTGAAAAACAAACATTTGCCAAATTTTGGCTGCTGTTCGGATAATATTGACGGAAAAACTGCGTCTAGTATCTCAAAATCAACGGTCGGCACCATCATTGAGGAAGTCGACACTCATGACCCGTCAGAAATTCGCGAACATGGACATGGCAGTAACCACTATGATGATAAGGAAGTGTACGAGATAGAAATGAACAACCACCGCGACACTGTTGGTTAGGAAAAATATTTCCCAGCCTAGTAAATAGTTCTCCACACGCAATCGCTAGTTGTTCGCACGAGATCTGTAGGACAACCATTTACGTTTTATCACTTTCATGGAAATATATTGAAGACACAAGGCTTCATTCAGCTAATACATTGAACCGAATAAAATAAACGAAATATATAATAAAAATGCAGAAGTTTTAAGAAAAGTGAGCTCAAAAACTGTTCCAAAATGAGAACTTTATCGCTAGTGGTTGTGTCTAACAAAACTCAGATATTATGTTATATATTAGCCAGAATAAAGTTAGTTAAAGCATAAACAAATTGAATTTCTGTAATAGGTTAGTGCACTGTACGCTTAGTAGAAACATCAGGCATCTCACTCAAGCGTGCTAGACAAAAACATTTCCGTTAGTTGATGGCAGAAGACAATTTTTGTTTTCGCGTCATTTTAATGCAATAGTATTTCTGTTGACACTCAATTTCATTTTATGCGGAGAATGCGTTCCGTATTTAAACATTATTAGTCTGCAAAGTAGTGATATTTAAAACAATCGAACAATAAGCAAGAAAAATGCCAAAAAATAAACAAGCCAAAAAGTGGTAAAACAGCGGTTTTTCTGAGGTGTTCATCAACCCACGAATTGTATACCGTCGTATATTACTAGTGTTGTTGACATACAGAAACGTACATAGTAGCGGTAGGACTATCTGTTGTGATTTTATCCTTACTTTTCAACGGATGTCAATTGATGTTTAGCATCACATATTAGTCAATCAATCATAATAAACTTAATGTTGTAAGCAGCAGCATTTCTGTCTCTTTCGATGGTTTCCAATTAATGTCCATGTAATTCTAAAAACGACTCGACGATACAGTGAACAAACATCAGTAGCCTATCACGGAGAGCGACTAAAATGTTGTAACTAGTTGAGTCTACAGTCAATAAGTTGGGATTAATGTTTCGATTTCGTGTTTTCGTTTTATTTGTGTTCGTTATGGAATAAAATGAGAGAGATGAGCAGAGATCACGAAGAAAAAGAGAGAAAAAATAATAAATAAATTGAAATCGACCCAAGAGCAGCTGTTCTATATTTTCTGGGCGATCAACTACAGAACAACAGAAATCATCAAAGAAAGTTGGCCTTACACCTACGTTACTCTTCGGCAGAGGTGAAGTAAGTGCGATGTCCATGTGTCGGAATAAAGAGATGCTGAAATTATTGAGCTTGTTCATATTTATAATATCTAGTTCTTTTTTTCAATCTAAAGTTTTATTTGAAATCCCTCAATGCGTTAGCACAATTGAGCCGTGGGTCTTTTAATTTTTTTTACAATAAGTAAAAATAAAAAAAATCTAAGAATGTCGGTCTGCCAGATCTTGTTGACGGAGTTTGCTGCTGCGTGTTGAGATCTTTTTGCTTGGCGGTGAGGCCGCTTGGGGGTCTGTCTTCTCTCGCGTTATCGTTCCCGTCCATGTCGTCATCGGTACTGCTTTCTTGCTGTTCACGATCAGAGGTTCTTATTTGTTTCTTTTTCTTATGGGTCGCTGTTGTATATCCGTCTTCATCGGTATTTGCTTCTTTATTGGCGATGCTAGTTGTTGGTTTGGGAGCGGTTGTCGTGGTCGTTGTACCTGCATTATTGGGTAATTGGATCGTTGTTTTAGGTTAATCTGAAGGTATCGGTGGCTGCTTGTTAGAGTTGGCTGTAGTAGATGAGTTTTGACTAGTTGCTTCGGCGCATGTTTTTCCGTAATAGGCTGTATAGTTACAGAATTGGCATGTTGGGGTCTGCCCGGGATATGTGATTAGCGTTGTTTGCTTATAGGTCACGCCATCCTTCGGTGATTTGCATTCGATAGTCATGTAAGAAGGTATTGGTTTAGTCACTCGCATTCTCACAATACGAACGCCGTTGGGAATGCCGGTGAAAAAATTTCTCTAGTTGTCATTCGTAATAGATTCTACTTCTCCATTTGCGACATGACTCGATTGATGAAATCTTCCTTCGTGCGCGGGGCCAAATCATGGATACGCACGTCCACCATGTCGTTTTCCATTTGCACGGGGATCTTGATTCTGGTGTTATTAAATTCGACCTCGTGTTGCATGTTGTTCTTTGCAATGAAGTTTTCGGCCTGTGCTAATCTTCTAAACGTCATCAAAACACAGTTTTTTACGTGATGTAGCTGAATGTAGGTAACTTCAGCGAGATTAAGCTCCATTTTCACACTAATTGTTCCACTTCCTGAACTGTTCGTGTTATCCCGTAGCACGGGCACTTTTGCTTCATTTGGCAAACTCATTTCACTCCGCAGCCGGGGGCAACGATACAATTTGTATGTGCACTGATATAGAACAATAGCAAACTTGATTGACTGGTGCCTAGCGTAGCGATTTTTTTGCTTCTGCTTTTTTTTATTTCGTTTATTTGACACGGCTCATAGCGGCAGCTAACGGAGCCGTGGATCTTTTATGTGTTTACAATATGTAAAAAATAAAAATAACAAATATTATTGTTTGTCCGAGCGGAGACCTTATTTCGCGGCTCGCCTACTGCGTCATGGGGACCGTTTAATTCTCTCCTGTCCTCCACATCAAGGTCATCATCGTTAAAAGTGCCTTGGTGCTCGCAACCAGATGCTCTTTCCTGCTTCTTGCACTTACGGGTGACCAATGTAAATCCGTCGACATTTTTATTATCTTCATCACTGATGTTACTTACAGTTGTTTCAGGGGTGCTGGATGCTGCTTTGGCAGTTGTCAATATGGACTGAACAGCTGCCACAAATTTGGCAACCGTTTGTGGTTCAGGTATTGGTATTGAAAATTGTTTTTTGGGTTGGTTTGCCGTGGATGCGTTGGCAATCGGTAGAGATGCATTCTCTTCTGTATCTTCCCCGCAAGGTTGTCCGTGGTGCTTCTGCTTTTTGCGACGTCAGAAGATAGACCTTCTAGTTCTTTTGGTAATACATTTAACAAATTTAATATACCGTCAAGTCACCAGTTACCGTGCGTTTAGGTGGATTTGACGTGACTTCAAACCCTGTTTTTTATCAAAATGAAAACCGCCCTCATAGTCACCGTAAAAACACCTATCTAAATACGTCACAATTTAGAAATAATATAAAACTATTAGCAACAAAACGAGAATAAGTAGTTGAGGACATTTGTTTGGCACCAGTGCACGTTATATGATCAACTTACCGTGTATTTAAAATTTTGATTCAACTTTAGTTGGAATGTTTCAATAAAACGATGAAACGAGAGGATTTGGGATCTGGATCTCTCCGATTGATTCAGGGAGCTAGTTCTTTAAATTTCGTGATTTTCAAACTGCACGGTGAACGAAACATGCACGGCAACTGGCGACTTGAAGGAAAATTAGAAGATACTAGTAATCAGTGTTTTCATTTGATTTGTAGACAATTTTCTTTAATAAATTAATAATAACAGTTGATTTAATCATTTAAATTTATATTTTGATCCTATTGATCACCAAAAATCCTTCCTAACTGGGGCTTTAATCTAGCAGACCAAGGCTAGTCTTGAAAATAGTTTCATTTAAATAGAATATATCAAAAAATTGTGTTAGCATGATGCCTTAGAACTGGTAATACTCGCAGAACACAAGACAAAGAAAATAGAAGTTGAACCGTCTCTGCGCATCTACAAATCGCTTGCTAAATCAGAAGATTTTGCGCGAATTTCGACATTCTCTTCGGTCGAACATTTTATGGATATTTTTCTACTCATTTCGGTTTAGCATCTTCTACGCCTTTTAAAGGTGTAGCTTGGAACACCTAGTGTTTTCCAGCACCATCAAGCATTGTCATATTCGGTTAGCGCATAAATACTGTAAACTCTAGAATATACTTTGTTGTAACGAGAGTAAGTACTATAACCTTTCTTGTGACAATGAACATATTTTTAGGATTGTCTTAGATTTGGAATTGATTTCATTAAGAGCTTTTCAAAATTTAATTTAGTTTCTAGTGTCAATATCAAATTGTCAGAATTAAAAGCTTTATGCAAATTTTTTTAAGCCCCTCCCGAAACAAAATCCTGGCTACGGGCCTGAGTCAAGATTACGTGAATACGTTGATTTTGACAACTATTTGTCGATTACAACGGTTTGTTATCCATGCTTGAATAAATTCGTCGACTGTCTGCTCAATACAATCATAAATGGTCAAGTGATTAAAATGCAAGCAAAAATAAACAAAAACCTTCGAGCTGGTGGCAAAAGGAATGGAAAGGCTAGAAGAATGGGGATTCCTTGCAAAGAGGTGAAAATAGTTAAAATAATTGACACGATATTGTAATTTATAATCAATAAAAAATCTTTTCTTAGCGGATTCAAGAAAAACAAAGTTGAAAACTGAATTGATTAACTGAAGAGATTTTTAATGTAATATGTCGCGATATGTACTGTACTACCTTAATTTCTAAAAAACCGAATTAAAAATGAATTGCTGGGAAGCAAAACAAATGCCATTTATTTAGAAAATTATAAGAAATGTAAAAAACTGATCCATGCATTCACTTCATTAAATATTGAAAGTCTACAATGTGGCACGTAGAATTTTACGTTGGTCTTGCTGAAGTTTGCCGGAAGGTTGCCTTATGGTTCCCTGCAGGGTTCAGTTGCAAGTTTCGTCTTTCGCTTGTCGTTTACTATGCGGTCTAGAGTGGTTTTAGGTTACATGTATATCAATTTGTAAAGAGAGCTCAACAATAAGTTTTGCTATCATATGGCATAGTCGTTTTATAGAGAACCATGCTCACCGAACTTGTCTAAGGAAACCTACTTGTATTATATGCGTGTCGATTTTATCATATGCTCGCAACATTGAAATATAAGTAATATTTAGTTAATAATGCCAGTATTGTCTCTATCAAAAATAGTTGTCTAGCTTACACTGCACTACTTTTCCCCCACTAAAAGACTTGATTTTCACAAAAAATTCTAATTAGTAACTGCGACAGGAAAGCGTAGGATCATTTTTTCTCACACCTTTAGTTGCATGTAGGGCCCACCCATGTGTGTTTTAGATCACCTTTCGTTAAAACTAGATTAAGGTTCAGTATCTGAATGAAATGAATGTGTCACTCATGGTGATTTGAACACAAGCAGTCGAATCCCTTTTGTGAACACTATTTGGGGTCATAGATGGAATGAAATTCTTGGAAATAGTCCTTATCGGTAGCAAGATATATTTACATTAAGTCCTTGTTAAGATTCGAAGATCGAAAGCAGGAAATGACACACTCCTCAGCTCTAGATCAGTGATATAATAATTGGATTTTCTTTTTGGAAAAATCGTTGGCAACAAATAAACACGCAATAAGTAAAACAGTCGGATAAGCAAAGCATGCTTGATTATCGAGGCATTTTCTATTTGACATTTCGGGGGACCTCTAGTACTACATGAGTTAGTACCTCTTGAGCCATGGAAAACTCGTGAGTCCGCCGTCTCAATTAGTCTCTGGTACTACACTGATAGAATATATTCGTAAATCGCTAGGAATTAGATTCGTACAGAAAATTTTCATAAAATATACGAATTTTTCGTACATATAATGAATCGTTCGTAATTCTACTGAAACACTTTTATTTTTATTACGAGCTTTTCGTGAAAACCACGAAAGGACTTTCGTTGGCTTATTACGAAACGGCTTCATTAGGCAAACAAATTCTTCGCTGCTATATACGAAAGTTTTTATAATATTTACGAGCACCATTCGTCAAACCGTTAACGTCAACAGAGGTTCAATGGAGGTAGAATATGGAGTCATTGTCTGACTATTTAGTAGCCGTATCCGCATCCGTAGATTTCCTGAACCTCTTTCGGTTAATCCAGAATCCGGAGCAGTACGGATTCAGTTGAGCCATCGCTCGTTGGTTTTGTATGAATAAGTTTGAGTTTTTCTCTGCAGGAGCAATGTCAAACTAATATGCTATTAAATACGAAAAATTCTCTTTGATGAACGAAATGAATTCGTGAGACCGACGAAATTGTTCGTAATATACACAAACGTTTATTAAAATAAACAAAACATTTCTTTTCATTCACGAAAAATAATGTCGTTTTCAACGAATACATTCGTACAATGTACACTAAACAAGCAGAATTTACGAAAACTTTCGTTCATCAAGCGGTCAATTCTTCATACCACAATAAAATCGATTTTGCCAGATCTGTTTCCTTAATTAAAAAGAATCGGTGTTGTCAAACAAAGATTTCAAAAGATCGAATGAAAAAATAACAGGATGATAAATATGAAAACTTTTCTAAGATGAACGAAAAGAATTCGTGCGACCAACGAAATCGTTCGTAATATACATAAACTTTTATTAAAATAAACGAAACATTTTGTTTCATTCACGAAAAATGATGTTGTTATCAACGATAACATTCGTGCAATGTAAACTACGTAAGTAAAATTTACGAAAACTTTCGTTCATCAAGCGGTCATTTCTTCGTACCACAATAAAATCGATTTGGCCACATCTATTTTTTAAAATAAAAAAATATCAATGTTATCAAACATCGATCCCAAAGGATCGACTGAAAACAATAAGAGACTAATAAATACGAAAACTGTTTTAAGATAAACAAAATAAATTCGTGCGACCAACGAAATCGTTCATCATATACAACAACATTTATCATCAACGAATTATTTCGTTTCATTCACGATAAATAATGTCGTTATCAACGATAACATTCCAATGTTCATCAAGCGGCTATTACTTCACACCACAATCTTTCCCCAATAGAGGTGAACAGGTTGAAATAAAATCGATTTTGCTAGATCCATCCTTTTAGTCAGTTAAAAAAAATCGTTGTTGTTAAACATCGATCTTAACTCATCGATTGAAAAAATAATATGCTAATGAATACGAAAACTAAGATGAACGAAATGAATTCGTGTGAGCAGTGAAATCGTTCGTAATATACATAAACGTTTATTAAAATAAACGAAACATTTTGTTTCATCCACAATAAATAATATCGTTATCAACGATTACATTCGTGCAATGTAAACTAAATAAGTAAAATTTACGAAAACTTTCGTTCATCAAGCGGCCATTTCTTCGTACCAAAATAAAATCGATTTGGCCACATCGATTGCTTTAAATTTAAAAAAAACCGATGTTGTTAAATACGCAAACTTTTCTAAAATAAACGAAATGAATTCGTGCGACCAACGAAATCGTTCGTAATATACACACGCGTTTATTAAAATAAACAAAACATTTCATTCATTCGCGAAAAATAATGTCGTTATCAACGATAGCATTCGTGCAGTGTACATTAAATGTGTACAATTTACGAAAGCTTTCGTTCAGCAAGCGGCTATTCTTGTACATGAAACGAACGAAACCTACTATTTACAATGCACGAAAATAATTCGTTGCAGAAAACGACGAATGAATTCGTGCATTGCATGATCGATTTCATTATATTTACGAATTTATATTATCAGTGTATTGGATCATAGCCGTGTTCTTGGGCGGTTTAGTGGAATGTATTCCTTTAATCCCATATATTCCTCTTAAATGTTCATTTCCTAAACTCCAATGATAAGGCAATTTGTATATCCAACATTGACCTTTTCAAAATATAACGGATAAAGAACCAATTAAATTCAATTAATTCGTCTTCGCAGGTTTTAGAAAGTCACGATTTCCCTCTTTAGTCTAAAAAAAACCTTGTTTTGGGAAAATTAAAATGTTTAAAAAATGACATCGTGGCAGCTGACACAACGTGTCGTTTCAAATAAGCATACTGCTTAAACGTTATATACTCACCAGGAAATTGTACGCCTTAATCAACAAGTGTCCGTATTCTGTACAAATTTCAATAATTGAACGTTATGACCAAGTGGCAATCTGTTCTGCATTATGTTCTGCAAATATTTTTTGCAAAATATAAATGCCAGTCCGAACGAGTGGTTCGGGAAGTACACATTCGAAGCTACTAGAATGAAGACGATTCTCCTAAGCATTGTCGTGATTGTCCTACTGGGGATGTTTGCCGGTGTAACCTGTGCATACTCTCGTGATTTAAGTGTCACCCCCAATCCGTTCCGTCGACAACCGGTTGGTTACATAGCGAAAGAAGACCGAAACATGACCAAACATCAGCAGCAGCAGCCGAAAACGCCATGATGTCCGCATTTTGAATGGAATATCCAGAATATTCTTACTACTGATCACAATTGCGAGTTGACTCTATTGTTTTCTGTGTAAGGTTCAAGGAGGGCGATTAGGGGAAGTTCATATGCTGTAATGATAGTGACTGGAAGTAAATATGAAAAAATAAAGTCTCGAAACAAAAAACCATTTGATTCTATTATTTGAACGACCGAAAATAAAAGTCGCAAGAACAGAATGATTAGCCTCAAAAATATAAAAATATAAAAATTGGATATAAACATCAAGCGTAAAAATCGGACTAAAATTCTTTAGAAAAAGAATTGCTAAAAAAGTTCTCAATCATTACAATTGAAAATTAAAAGTCGGATAAATAAAAATAAGTTGTAAGAAGTTATAGTTAGGTACATAAGAAATTAAAATGATGATCTTATTTGAACCCAAACTTCCATTCATTATCTCAATTTTCACCCCGTACCTTGAGCTAATGCGTTGTACAAATATGTGTAGGATAATCGAGTAAAATTACGTCTCCTCATCCTGATATATACGAAGGTCAAAAATGACACAGTTTTACGTGCGATTTTAATTTTATACGTCACTGAATTTCGTAAATAACGTAATTTTAATCCACATATGGCGTTTGTCTTAAATATTGATAAGTGTATTTATATAGCACTGCACATTTAAAGCACATCTTCATGTAAAATTAAACGGAACATGTTTATATTCCGTCATTTCATGAATTACGATTTGTTAAATTGTGTCATGTTTGAAATTACGTCAACGAAAAAATTCATATTTTTTGGTGTGCACTCTTAGAAAAAATGAAAATTACATCTGACGTAAACAACATAGCGACTTTTTTTTTCTGTCGGATAATAGAATTTTACATGTTATATGCCCAGGAAAAGCCGAACAACTCACATTTGTATATGTCATTAAATGTAAATTTATTTGAATTGGGACGCTCCTTTTATGTGCATCTGGCAAGACGTAAAGTTACAAGATTTTTTTTGCTGTGTGTGTTGTACGAGGTTCGGGAAAGTGGGATTGCCCCAAAGACACATAAACGACGAACGGTGAATTCCAGAACAATCCTTCAGATTTCTGATCAAAACAAATGTCGGCGTATCACAAACGTAAATTCCACTTGACCTGACCACTAGAAGATGGATGATAATCTTCTGCAGCAAGGGATCACAAATCCTATTCAAACTACTTCCACGGAATTAAATTGAACTTTATTGCACGTGAGGATTGAGTTATATTTTTACGATCGAACTGATCCAGGATTTTCACGGCGCGGGTAAATTAGAGCCGCTGAACCAAAAATGTGCTTCGGGTTTCGAACTCGGACTTTCTGACCTAGGAAAAGGCTGTCACTCAGCTCACTGATCCGGCTATAGCAGGTTTTCATTAAATTGATCATGCGAATGTCAAAGGAAAATGAGCACTCGTACTACTATGGTTTTATGTGGTTCGCTTGAAGATCCAGCCCGTTGAAGATACTTATCTGGTTGCCACAAACAACTTGCCCGGTCGTTTGTTGACAGAGTCTGACCTGATGAAGGTCGCTGTTCCACGTTTCCCCGTCGTTGATAGATTCTCGGTGCCCAGCATAATGTACGGGATCCTGTAGCTTCGCACCTGTACAAAAACACTACTACTTCGATATGCGGGAAGCCATTAAACTTCTACGAGTTAGTAACTAGGAAGATAAAATTAACTTATGGCAGAACTGACGCAGATACTAACGATAAAATTCTTCTACCTATGTAATCACTCCGAGACGTAGAAAGAAACCAAGAACCACTCCAGCCTTTTCCACGGCCCAGAACAAAGTGAATGATCTGACCTAAGGACTCCTCAGTGTAAAGCATGAGTGAAATCATCATAACCGGAACTACGCAATCGTTCACGACATCACATTTCTCCGAAGCCTCCATGACCTCGATCATCTACCACCCAACCTCGGGTCCTTCCGAATGGCTTTCAAAACTTAGAAACAAATAGTATCCCCTCCACTATAACTTATTCTGTGGTTAAAGGTCGCGGGAAGGGTTATCTCGAAAATGGGGCGACGTCTGCGACGTGATCACACGCCAGAAGTAACTGGGCGCCAATCACAACCGGATCCGGTAGGTGTTCAGTCGCTCATCTGACAGTTCATTAGAAGGGACTACAACAAACACTCACTCTGATTTACATTTCGGGAGAAATTTCATAAGCTTTTGCCTATGCTGAGCTGACCATCGATTCGAGGAGTTATTAGACTCATTATACAGTTTAGAAATAGGATGGGATAGCCGTGGCCACAAAGTAAATTAAGTTTGATTTTTTTGTGTTTCGTCTCGTCAGTAACTGGCCACGAACTACTTCTTCGTTTCTTTTTGTGAGACTAGAGAAATCTCTCAAAAAGTCTGTTTTTAAAGTGGGGAATAAAGTTTAAGGCAATCAACGCGTTTGGTGGCTCCTTATCGAGCTACAGTTTCAAAGTAATCAAATGAAACCGAACTGACCTAGAAGTTTTTGAGATAAAATTGAGGAAAGCGTTTAGACAAACAGATATGCGCGATTCTCGGTCATCGCTGGAGTGGGTCACATTACCTAGCTCCAACACGAAAACACACTTTGTGTTCCTGAGCAACCCCTTAGTTAAGTATGATGTACCTACTGCAAGTTACCCCCTATGTCTGTTCGTTAAAATCCTCGTTTCAAGCTGCACAGGGACCTCACGCTTCTATCGGATCAGTTTCTGTCCCATAATCGCCAAGATATACTGGTATATGAACAGAGTCGACGACGTCGTCGTTCTACTGGACCACAGTTTGGTAGATACCTATAGCGGCAAATATAGATATTTGACGTTTAACGCACACTGAAATCTCGCATTTTTAAACTACCGCCCTCCCCTTAGGCCCAGGCATTCGATCAAAGCATGCGTTGCGCGTCGGACGCGAGGAATTTTCACTCCAGTCAATGTCGATCAAAATTTTTGAATGTCGTTGTTTCCGGTTTTTGTTTTAGTGAGTGCTTCCCACATTAAAAAAATTCAAGTGCATCGGTGAGACGATGGATCTAAGAAAGTTCAGTGAAGTAAAAGTTAACTTCTGAAGTGTCCTCTGGTTTCAAACAGGGATGTCATGGGTAAGAAAGGCAACAGTTTGCTGGCTTGAGGAAGCCCTTGCACCAGTCACGCTAATTACATTGTATGTCCAATGGTCTGCAACCAGATGTTTTTTGTCATCACGAAGGGTCGAGGATTCGAAGAAATTTGTTTTTCGCTTTTTGTGCTTTAGTTATTTTTGCTTTCTCCGGAAATGTGTCGTGGCAAAAGTCAACAGTAAACAGACGTCATATTGCCTGTGTCATTTAATCACAAGATTTCTTATCGTAATCGTTGGACGGTATGTATGGAGTAAAAGGGTAAGTTTTTGTAAACATTTTAAATTAAATTTCATGGTCCACTAAATATACATCAATTCCATGCACACCTATTCGTGTCAAGGGATCGAATCGAGTTTGACTGTAATACTAGTATAAAGATACTCATATTATAATTGAGCGGGACTTGTAGATGGACAAATGACCTCGGATGTACCGCTAGGTCTCTGTCATCCTGCAATTAGTCATTGGAAAATCGGCAGAGTTAGCACCTCCTGCATCCAGAAATCAAGTTGTTTGCAAGGGGAAACCATATGCATTTTCATAATACCGCCGCCAGCCAATTGGACTTGGGAGGTCAACACACACATAGCCCCAGAAGCGGTTTGTTTTCCTACCAATTCAAACGTCGTATAACCAACGCAACTGGATAGGTTTATATGCCTGGCACTCAGGGACGGATCCAGAGAAAAAAATCGGAAGGGGTCCGAAGTTTTGATTTTGGAATAAATATTGCACAATACGTTGTACGTCAAAACCTCATTTACTGAAAATCAGTTTTCGGTTTGAAATGATTTTAAGTTTGAAATTAATATAAATTTGAAACTAATTAAAAACATCTTAACAAGTTCAAAGTTTGCAGGGTGTTCGCACCTACAGGACCATCCCCCTGGATCCGCTACTGCTGGCATTACCTACTGGCCGTAGAAGTGATGGATATGTAGAGTTGGAGAAGGCTCCGAAAATTCTTCCTGTGTAGCTTTTGACGATTGAAGTCGTTCCGTGGAAGCTGTTGCTGACACTGAAGGAGCTGAATTTAAATAATGAACTGGCAGCAGTTAGTGATTTTTAGCATCAGCGCGATTGTGCAAGAGTTTTTTTGGTAGGAAGATATATCGGTCTTTAATATATTTTGTGTTAATTTTTGGAAAATTTATGTTATGTTGTTATCTATCTTGTATGTGTTGCGCAAATAAATGTTAGCGAATACCGTAAAAAAGTGCTTCGAATTTTCAGGTGTGGAATTCACATACGAAATTTAGTTTTGTTTTAAGTTTACTATACTCCTGGCTCCATATTTCTTTTATTATGCTCGTAACCATTCTCGTATCTAATAGTTCAAATGCATGAAAAGGGTACCAGAAGCCAATCTAATGTGATATGTTTTATTCAGTTTTCATCAATACTTCAAGACAATCAAATACTTTTATCGCATGAGAATGTCTGTCACAGCACTGCTAAAGTGCAAATCAATCCGCTATAACTTCCATTCCACGGATTCAAGTAGTTACTGTTTGTATTCAAGTGAGAGGTTATAGGTTCCGTTATAAGCCACGAACTTTTGAGGGCAAGTTTAGTGAAAACCAAGAGTTATAACAGTTTATAAGCGTTGCTATTTATGAACGGCATAGGCGCATGCATCAGTATCTAGAACACATACTCCAAAAAGACAAGCTTTGTAAATTCATTTATCTAAAGACTCTCGCTTCCGTTTTGAGATTATTCGGTGGAGCGAACACTAAATAAATTCATTTTCCAAACCCTAGCATAACTGCTTACAGCTTCATGCTATCTTGCAATAATATGTTCCGCAAACGTCGACCATAAGATTTGTCTAGCATTAGCCACATTGACCATACGTATCTTCTTACAGCAGCTGACATTCTTTCATATTATTTACAAAGCTCGCTCTGGGGAGAATGGGGTGCATGATACTCCTTTAGGAAAAGTTTTCCCTTCTTAAAACTCAGTTTACCAAAGCTATGTATCTTTTTGATACGTAGACAAAATCATGCACAAATAATACATTATGTACTCAACATTTTTAGGGATGTGTTAACCGTATTTAAGTCATATACAAAGCATTATAAAAAGTTCCACTTGAAGCAATCGAAACCGTTTTCAGTAAACCATGTTCCCATTTCAGGTCCATTCCCCCAGCCACCCGTTCGTTTCAACGAAACCGGACATACGCTGCTTAGGGTTGACGGTAAACAATAACTCCCGATGTCCTGACATCAACGTTATACCTACGAGAGTCTATCGTCAGATGAGGAAATATCACTGCTTTAGTAGGTAGATCCTATTACTGCCCGCTCTGATATGTGGTTTCTGGTCACAATACTCCCGGGCGCCTAAACCCTACATTTATTTTTATGTGCGACCGCCCAGCGCACGTGGGAAAGTCTTAAGAATCTGGCGAGGATTTTCCTTTAATCATGTTTTATGAGATTTTCACTTGTCTTGATTCTTGATGTGTAGGACGGACACAACTATGGGAAAGGTGACCACGAAGAAAGCGGTTAATTTTTGCTACATACATGGTAATAGTATTTTAACATTCCGGCTCCAGTGACAACGTTCTTTCTGCTTTTGTGCGAGATTGTTGTGTCCCGTCGCTGTGCCTTTGATATTGCGAAATCAACGCTGGTACGAACGTTAAAGTGTTCAAAGTGGCTTAGTTCCTGCTTTAATAGACGAAGGACCACGGATCATATTAAATTACCAGCTGTGATAATTGCCTTAAAAGTGATAATTGCTCGCCCGATCATCAAAACGCTCAGTTATTTACAACCTTCATCTGTACTAGCTGCACGACTGTTATAGACAATAGAAGTGAAACACTGCTCACTACCAAAGCTGTCGAGATGACCTGCCGAAAATGTGCTGAATATATTAAACCGGACGAGAACGGCATTTCGTGCGGTGGCTTTTGCTCAGATCGGTATCACGCAGAATGCGTTGTGTTAACTCCCGCCGAAGTGATGAGCTGTAATAAGCACCGGAATATTCACTGGATGTGTACACCGTGTACGGAAATTTTTAACGACGTTTGTCACATTCAAGCGTTTCGTGATAAGCGTGAGCTGTTGTCCGACGCTGCTGCCATAATTCCTGTCCGCACTCCATCTGTTGCTTGTCACACACAATCGCAAACGGAAGAATGTGCTTCGAGTTTGTTTGAGGAGGTGCGTAAAATGAAATTGCAAATTGAAGGTGTTCAGCAAGCTGTAGCCGAAATTTCACGCTCGCGCTCTAATCTGCCTGCACGAGAGGATTCTTTTTCGGTTCAAACATCTCCTTTATCGTCAACAAGGTTAATGCACGGTACCCGGAATGTAACCAACTATGCCCATTCATCACCGTCTAGTACATCTAACGTACCTCTATGTTGGCTATTCTTCACACGAGTCAAAAATTCGACGAGCGAAAAAGATATTTTCAATATGGTTACTACCGCACTGGGGCATACTGCTATAGTGGTGAAGAAACTGGTACCTGAATGGAAGGAAGAGGCTTCGATGCCTTTTATTTCATTCAAAGTTGGAATCGATGCTAAATTAAAACGAATCGCTCTTCGCCCATCGACATGGCCACATGGAATTTGTTTTCGGGAGTTTCACAATCAACACGGAGTGTGGGATCCGAACGATTCGCGTTAATTTTGAAATTTGACCTATTTTATGATTGTTGTGTAAAGTAACCTGTAAACTGTTGAATCGTTGGTTGTTTTTGTATATGCCTAAACTTAAGAAATTTTAGTGATGGTGCGAAATAGTATAAGTTTTATACGTTAAACAGTAATCTGTATGCGCTTGTCGCAAAGATGAAACTAAGTAAATAAATAAATAAAAAAAAAAAAATAAGTAATGCTTATGTTTCGTGGACATGCATCCGTTTATTCATAATAGAAAGCCAACTCCAAACAAGAACCAATGGAAATGATTAAAGGTAAATTGTGTTACAGTGCTTCTGGATTCAAGGGTTTGTTTTGAAATCGAAATTTTCACCTACTAATACAACAAAAATAAAATTTATTTGGTGCATCCATAATATAGGAATAATATGGACACATTTATTTATTTATTATCTGAGACACGGATTCTGTACGGAACAGATTACAGTTTTCTGTTAGAAAATATAGTTTGGTACAGATTCACCGCAACTTAAAAATGTTTTCTGTATTACATTTTTCTCGCAAACATGTATACTTGTTATCTTCAACGTGCTTGTTGATGATTAAGATTGTTCAAAGTACGTGTATAACAAAATCAGCAAGGCTGCCACGAATATTTTAAAAACCTATGTCCTAGTAGCATTTTTTGAGGAGAATGGACAAAAAATAAAAATATTTTTTTAAACTACCTACAATATAACTTTGTTCCAATCTCGTATACGAAAAAACACACTTTCCCTGATCCCCACGGTAGCGACCATTTGCCTATCGTGATTTCAATTGCTAACGGTTCAAGACCATCGGAAACAATCAATGTATCGTATGACCTCACACGGAACATTGATTGGAAGAGTTACGCGACCGCGATATCCGTTAAAATCGAATCTACTCAAGAACTTCCTCCGGAAGAAGAGTACAGGTTTTTGGCTGGCTTGATTCTCGACAGTGCGAATCAAGCTCAGACTAAACCAGTACCCAGCGCGAATACCCATGGACGGTCTCCCACCCTGTGGTGGGATAAAGAGTGCTCAGAGCTGTACGCGGAAAAGTCCACTGCATATAAGGCCTTCCGGGAAGACGGGTTACCCGCTAGCTATCTACAGTACGCGTCGTTAGAAAGGCGAATGAAGAGTCTAATGAAAGCCAAAAAACGTAGTTATTGGCGCCGGTTCGTCGACGGGTTAACGAGAGAAACAGCGATGAGCACTCTTTGGGGTACGGCTCGACGTATGCGTAACCGTAATAGTACCAACGAGAACGTGGAATATTCAAACCGTTGGATATTTGCTTTCGCCAAGAAGATCTGTCCGGACTCTGTCCCGGTACAGAAAACGTACCGCGCCGCGTCTCCTCACGATACCGCGAACGAAACACCGTTTTCGATGGTGGAGTTCTCACTTGCTCTCTTATCATGCAACAATAACGCCCCAGGGTTAGACAGAATCAAATTCAACTTGCTGAAGAATCTACCTGACACTGCAAAAAGGCGCTTGTTGAATTTATTTAACAAGTTTCTTGAGGGTAACATTGTCCCTCATGACTGGAGGCAAGTGAAGGTCATCGCCATCCAAAAACCAGGAAAACCAGCCTCCGACCACAACTCATATCGGCCGATTGCAATGCTGTCCTGTATTCGGAAGTTGTTCGAGAAAATGATCTTGTTTCGCCTCGACAATTGGGTTGAAGCAAATGGCTTACTGTCAGATACACAATTTGGCTTCCGCAAAGGCAAAGGGACGAACGATTGCCTTGCGTTGCTTTCTACAGAAATCCAAATGGCCTATGCTAACAAAGAGCAGATGGCATCAGTCTTCTTGGATATTAAGGGGGCTTTTGACTCAGTTTCTATCAACATTCTGTCAGAGAAGCTGCACCAGCATGGTCTTTCGCCAATTTTAAATAACTTTTTGCTAAACCTGTTGTCTGAAAAGCACATGCACTTTTCGCATGGCGATTTAACAACATCGCGATTTAGCTACATGGGTCTTCCCCAGGGCTCATGTCTAAGTCCCCTGCTCTACAATTTCTACGTGAATGACATTGACGATTGTCTTGCCAATTCATGCACGCTAAGGCAACTTGCAGACGACGGGGTGGTCTCTGTTACAGGGCCCAAAGCTGCCGACTTGCAAGGACCATTACAAAATACCTTGGACAATTTGTCTGCTTGGGCTCTTCAGCTGGGTATTGAGTTCTCCACGGAGAAAACTGAGTTGGTTGTTTTTTCTAGGAAGCGTGAGCCGGCGCAACTCCAGCTTCTATTAATGGGTGCAACGATCAACCAGGTTTTCACATTTAAATATCTCGGGGTCTGGTTCGACTCTAAAGGTACCTGGGGATGTCACATTAGGTATCTGAAACAGAAATGCCAACAAAGGATCAATTTTCTCCGAACAATAACTGGAACATGGTGGGGTGCTCACCCAGGAGACCTGATCAGGTTATACCAAACAACGATATTGTCGGTGATGGAGTACGGGTGTTTCTGTTTCCGCTCCGCTGCGAACATACACTTCATCAAACTGGAGAGAATCCAGTATCGTTGCTTGCGCATTGCCTTGGGTTGCATGCACTCGACCCATACGATGAGTCTCGAAGTGCTGGCGGGCGTTCTTCCGCTAAAAAATCGATTTTGGGAACTCTCATATCGATTGCTCATCCGATGCGACATTCTGAACCCGTTGGTGATTGAAAACTTCGAGAGGCTCGTCGAGCTTAATTCTCAAACCCGATTTATGGCCTTGTACTTCGACTACATGGCACAGAGCATTAATCCTTCTTCATATACTCCCAGCCGTGTTCGTTTCCTAGATACTTCTGATTCTACTGTATTCTTCGACACATCCATGAAGGAAGAGATTCGTGGAATCCCGGACCATATACGCCCGCAAGTGATCCCCAATATATTTTATAATAAATTCCGAGAAGTCGACTGTGACAAAATGTTCTACACTGACGGATCAAATCTCGATGGGTCCACTGGCTTCGGTATCTTCAACAATACTATCACCGCTTCATTCAAGCTCAATGATCCCGCTTCAGTTTACGTCGCAGAGTTAGCTGCAATTCAGTACACCCTTGGGATCATCGACACTCTGCCCACAGATCACTACTTCATCATTTCGGACAGCCTCAGCTCCATCGAGGCTCTTCGTGCGATGAAGCCCAAAAAGCAATTCCCATATTTCCTGGGGAAGATACGGGAGTCCTTGTGTACGTTATCTGAAAAATCTTATCAAATTACCTTTGTTTGGGTCCCCTCTCATTGCTCTATCCCGGGCAATGAAAAGGCCGACTCATTAGCAAAGGTGGGCGCATTAAATGGTGACATATACGAAAGACCAATCTGCTTCAACGAATTTTTTAGTATTTGTCGTCAGAGGACACTCAACAGTTGGCAAACCTCGTGGAGCAATGGTGAACTTGGACGATGGCTACATTCCATTATCCCAAAGGTATCAACAAAGCCTTGGTTCAGGGGGATGGATGTGGGTCGGGATTTTATTCGTGTAATGTCCCGACTTATGTCCAACCACTACACCTTGGATGCGCATCTGCGGCGTATTGGGCTTGCGGAGAGTAGTCTGTGCGCTTGTGACGAGGGCTATCACGACATCGAGCACGTTGTCTGGGTATGCGCCGGGTACTTGGACGCCAGGTCTCAGCTAAAGGATTCCCTTCGGGCCCGAGGTAGATCACCCAATGTCCCAGTCCGAGATATACTGGCAAATCGTGATTTCCCCTATATGTCCCTTATTTATACTTTCATAAAAACGACAAATATCCCAATTTAGCCCCTCTCTTTTTATTTCTCGTTTTAGAAGCTTTCTCTTGCCTTGTGGGACCGATCAGCTCCAGACTGCAACTATGTAACCGCCGTCGCACTTACCACTACGGAAACTGAAGCGAAAGCGACTCAAGGTCCGATGACTTTTGAAGGATTCCCCGCGGGTCCGAAGAATACCATCCGCCAATCCGACCTACTAGACTGAGGCGGTAATCTTTCGCTGATCTCCCGTTTGAGCGAAAGTTGCAAGTTTTGCTCTTCTCTCCCGGTCACCATCTACGCTTTCTCTCCCCTGTCCTTGATACAACTGCTTCTACAGCCCCCCTCTGAATATCTTGACCAAGCATAAGTCTCCGCTAAAAAAGTTCAAATTTGTATACTGTATTCCTAGTTTTAAGATAGTTGTAATTTTACCTCTTTGTTAAAACTATTGTCCCCCATCTTGTAAATAGAATTGTATCCCTAGTCTTAAAACACCTGCGAATTTTCTCATAAATATTTGTTCCCCCTTTTGTGTACCAAACTATATTGTTAGTTTTAAGATAACTGTAAATATTTCCTAAAAATTATTACTATTGAATTCCTTGTTTTAAAATTTTTTCATAAAAAAAATCTTTCGCCCCCTCTCTTGTATATAGAATCTTATTTCTAGTCTTAAGATAGCTGTAAAATTTTTCTTTTTTAAAAAAATATTTCTACATTGTAACCTCCTAGTTTTAAAATATACAAAATGTAAAAACAAAAGAATTTGGCACCGCCAAGCTAACGCATTTGTGCCTATCAAATAAACGAAATGAATAAAAAAAAAAAAAAAACACTTTGATTAACCACATTTTCTGTCAATTGTGTTGAGCTGGTTGTTTTAGCAAAGCAATTCTTGCAAAGTCAATACCCAATCAATCAAAAGTTTGCATAAGGCAGATAAGCAGCTCTCTTTTTTTAAGTAATTTTCAGAACAGCGCAATATTTAAACATCTTTCAAGCTCCATATAGGCTGAAGCAGCTTGATAGTTACTTTTTAAGATGAGTCGCTGGGTTCAGCTTCCTTTCTTCGCATTGTCCTACAATTGCTGATTGATTGATTCCGCTCTGATCATTCTCCTTGCATTTCGTATGTTCCTCCACTGGTAGCATTCCACGTCCTCAACCGAGTGATGCAGATAAGAATCATCCCGACAGTGACGCATGCACCCTCCGACGATATCGTTCGATACAAGCTCACGACACAAACAGCCATTAGGCGAAACGTACTGGTCAGCTTCATCCTGTTCCATAGGGACAGGCCGGAACACTATTCCTTTAGTATTGAAAAAGAGTCACCCGCCAGGAGTCGTCTCGTGCCGCTTCTTGCTCCTCCTATGTTCGGTATGATCTTTGTCGATTAGTTGTCTTCGGCTATTGCAATTTTACCGATCGTCGATTATAACACCCACGTGTTATTTGTTATTTTGTTATTTATTTATTTAGGTTTTAACCTCAGAGGTCATTCACCTTTAGATTTTTAAATTATAATGTACATTTCATTTAACAGTTTAAACTTTATGTTCTTTAGAATACTGCGCAGGATTCGTCCTTATAATGGGTCTGATAGAAGTTCCACTCGCTGGGTGTTCTTGAGTATGTCCAAATATAGGTGTTCAGTGGGCCATGGATGACCTCCCCAGCGTCCCATTTCGGGTGTGGCGAAGGGCCCATGTGCCGCTGTCTTGTTTAGATTTGTGCAGATTGGCTCCTTTTGAAGATATGTGTTGGTTGATGCCAGGAAACCTCCCCAGCACCCGGTATGGGTGCGGTGGAGGGACTGCGGTTGAGGAATCCATTATATATTACTAAGCAAGTTCGCATCTTTGAGAAATTTTAAAAGGTTATCTTCGCGTACAGGATCATTAGAAAGTATTTCTCGAATGGACAAAGACATGTGGTATTTTTTCGGAGATCTTCCAGCTCTTTGCAGTTGACGAGCAGGTGCTCCACAGTGCGCCTAGTTTTGCAGGTTTCGCATGAGGGAGGATCAACCCGAGATATGGTGTGGGTGTGGCTGATCTTTGTGTGACCCACTCGGAGCCGGGATAATATTTTCTGCTCAGTTCTGCTCCTCCGGTCTTCCCATGTCTCCAGCGATCCCTTGATCTTTTGTAAATGCCCATACGATGCTCTCCAGTGAAGTGTGAAGTTTTCTTTCGCCTTTTTTGTAAATTCGATGTATATATCTGTGGTTGGAACTTCCTTCGATAGCAGTTTTCTAGCTTTACGACCTGTGGCTACTAGTCTGTCTGCGTCGGTATTTCCCCGAATGCCGCTGTGTCCGGGTATCCAGCAGAGTGTGGTGAGAATATCGGAGGTCATCTCGATCGCCTGTATGTAGGGATGTTTCGATTGCCCGGATTCGAGTGCCGTGAGTACGGTTAGTGAGTCAGAGAATATCACCGTGGGTATGTTTTCCGTTTTGTTTGCGATTGCCGTTGCTATAGCCGCCGCCTCGGCTGAGAAGACGGAGCAGGTGGACGGTAGGCGGAGGGCAAGGCCAGTTCCAATGCCACTTACTCCCACTCCAACCCCCTCATCCGATTTCGATCCGTCTGTGAAAATTTGGACATGGTTAAGATATTTCCCATTCAGAAGTTGCCGAAACGCGGCTCCTACGACATTGGGGGAATCTCCTGCCTTGATTTTCCGCGACAAACTGATGTCGATGTTGGGACCTCTGTCCGAGCAGGAGCGTGGCCAATTTCTATGCCGCCGGGCAATGATTGCTAGTAGATTCCCAGAGTACTTTTCGTAGATATCGTTGGCTATATTTTGCAGCAAACACTCATTTCCTGATGTCCGTTCAAGGAATCCAAGAGCTCTTCTGAGCACCGTCGCAGCTGCTGCCCATCGAAAAGGGAGCATGCCAGCCTCAACGCATGCAGCTTCGGTTG
Organism: Topomyia yanbarensis; assembly: GCF_030247195.1. Lineage (NCBI taxonomy): Eukaryota > Metazoa > Arthropoda > Insecta > Diptera > Culicidae > Topomyia > Topomyia yanbarensis. The sequence continues at coordinate 153,623,634 of NC_080670.1, forward strand.
GAGTGCTTGGTAGTAAGTTTGAGGCCATTTTAATCGTTCCGTGATAGACTGGGACCAAATATTCTATGAGTTCCTCTAAGTTTCTACTAGTCATTTCTATACCGTAGAAGATTTTACTACTAATGATTGCTTGTGATATGTTTAGAGCGGTTTTACGATTGCACTTCGGATGACGCGAGCTTATCGTCCGGACTAAGCGCTTTCGACTTTGGCAGTCTCTCTTGATCCGCGGAAAGTGAGGTATGCACGTCATTTTCCTGTCCAGAGTGACTCCTAAAATTTTTGGTTCTTTCCGGAACGGAATTACTGATCCGTTCAAAATAACCGGTCTGTCATTGGCTTTGTGCTGAGATCCACAGCAATGGGTTATAATGCTCTTGCTTACAGCGATGTTGAGCCCGACCGAGTTTGCCCATCGACTAACGGCATTAACCGCAGCTTGTATTTTTATGCTGATGCGTGCTTTTGTTTTGCCAGTAGCTACTAAGACGATATCGTCAGCAAATACAAATATGTATATATCTTTCGGGAGTGCGGAAAAAAGGGAGTTCATTCCAACTAAAAATAGTGTCACGGCTAGCACCGAACCCTGGGGGACTCTGTTGTCTTCAACGAATTCTTCAGAGAGGGTTCCCCCAATACCTACTTTAAAGCGACGGTTGCTGAGAAATTCTTTCACGAAACGGCCAAGATTCCCCCTTACCCCCCATTTGTGTAATTGTTTAAGAATTCCTGCTCGCCAAACAGTGTTGTACGCTTTTGCAATATCCAATATTGCTATATCGGCGTGTTGGCCGCTGTTTAACACCCACGTGCTTCAGTGCACGTATCGATGGAATTCAGTGCCCACCGACGTTGATCACGACACGCTGGAGTTTTTTACGGTTGTTGACACCACTACCTCCGCCTTGTGTTGAGTCAGTTGCAAATTGACATCAGCCAACCAGGTATCCACAATACCTATTGTCTCTTCCGTTAACATCTTAACTTCCTCTAGAGCAGCGATTCTCAACCTTTTTCGTCCCGCGGACCCCTTCGTAAGCACCCAAGGTTGTTGCGGACCCTCACGGCTTAACATCCGCGGACCCCAGGTTGAGAACCGCTGTTCTAAAGTATCGCGGTTATTGTCAAAATGATGTCATCTGCAATGCTGGCGAACTCAAATCCCTCTAGCAGTTGCCGTGTTAACACTCCGTCATATTCCATATCGTTAGGCTGGGGATGGAGTTCTGAGGTATTCGCGCTGTAACCTTAAGTACCTTCACAGAACCTTGCCCAGGTGGTCCGGAACTCGCATTCTGTTTAGCGCTCTGATGATAGCCACCTAGCTGGCGCGGTTGAACGCGTTCTTCATGTCGATCGCCACCACAGTGCAGAAGCGATTAACCTTTCTCTTTTGTTTCAATGCATTCTCCGCGCTCGCGATGTTCAGCCTGTTGAAGATGACCCTTTACAGAAGTTTACCAAAGGTATCCAACAGGCGAATAGGACAATATATCGGCTACTTCACAGAAGATCCAGAAGCTGGTGTAGCTGCCAAAATCTGGGAAGCCGTGGATCCATGACTTCCTAGGTTTTTGGCAGAAATGCTATCTTCTGGATCTTCCGTAAAGTAGCCTTCATCCTAAAGTAAAGTAGCCTTGAATATGACCGCAAACGCCAGAATCACGATCTTCACCAGGAGCTTCCTTCGCTTTTAGTCATCGTTAAAGATCCGATTGTCACTTGTATTTTTTGTTTTCTTTTTACAGTAAGGTTTAAAACCTTAGAAAGCTTCAAAAGCCTGGTATGTTGTGTGGTGGCACTGAGTGGGATTCACTTTCTTAACTATCCACTACAAACTGTCGGTACTCTTTTCCCCCTTTTCCTCACGGAACTACATCAAAGTATTGCTTCATGGGGGCTCATTGTGCTTTCATTGCACTTTTTTGTTTTATTGACGAATGAACTCACCCTGCTCCGACTAAGACTTCCCCGGTGAAGAATTTCTCCTGAAACCAATACCCGTTTCCTAGAGCCAGTCTCCCAGATTTATTGAGATCTACTTGGGTATGTCTGGCGGTGAAACTACCCCTACTCCGACGGACAGTTCCTTGGCGACGGAGTTTCTTTCTCTCAGCTTTGTCACTATATACTCGGATAGTCCTCAAAGGTGGCCGCTTCCTCCACACCATCGCACTCCAGGCAGTAGTTGCGAAATTGAGCCGCATCTGTGTTGTGGTGAGCTCGTCTACATAGTTTGTCCTAGTCTCGAGCGATGCCGATCGTTCGCTGTACTCGCTTCAATTCATAACGGTGTCTGTATGTGTGTTTCATTGCAACCACGGGACCTTACTTACAACTAACCATCCTACTCAACGGCTCAATATGTAGGTATCTGGGGATCGGCAATTCCACATGGAGTGTAGTTGACGGTTCGCTGGCACCCTAACGACTCACTGTAATCCGGTGATTCCAAGTACATCGTGGCATCCGGTAGAACGGTCCGATTTCCGTGCATTGATGTGAACTCCTTGAACTCCTCCGTCATAATTTGAACAATGACTCCGCTAATGGTTTTCCGCGTATTTTCCTCGCGATATATTTTGTGCAAAATGTTTTCTGAGCTGGTATGTGCCCCGTTGATAGTAAGTATTGCGCTTCGCATTGAGTTGAACCGTTAGCAGCCAAAAACCATGTGCTGCACTATCTCTTCAATGTCTGTGCACTCCGGTCAAAGAGGGCATTTCACATGCCCGAATCTCTACAGGTAACAGCTGTACCAATCAAGTCCCTACAGAAATTGCGTCAGATGAAGTAGACATTCCCATGCTTTCTGTTCATCTCCGTGGACGCGTTCGGAATTAATCGATTTTCCTTTTCCCACGTTGTGTCATTCCTATTCCACTTCCTCATAATGTCAATCCGCGTTCTTCGTCGAATTCCTTTAGTGTCTCTATCCATATATCACTCCAAATCCCTCTTCAGTACCAATACAATGGGAACCATTTTGGCAATGACGCTGACCACTTTCAACGATGTAATTTGATAGGCGCGATCTGAACGTGCTATTCAATCACAACTTAGTTTTTCTCGTCTTTTTTTGTTGAAAACCATGTCGGACTACCGTACTGGAGAATTATCGTATGTTCGGCAAGAGTATACGCCTGCTGCTGCTTATCCCCAAGTTGTTCGACATAATTCTGACCAAAGCCGAAGCGCTCTGCCTTCTTTTCACTGGCATAATCGGCGTATTGAATTTCAGGTGGTCGTCGATTATTTCACCTAATTGTTTAACCTCATACTTGGAGGCGATGAAATATTCTCCGACCGTGATTTTTTTCCAGTTGGAGTACCTCTCAGTTGGTAATCAACCCCATCTCGGTTTTATGATGAGCTATAGTCAAGGTTTTACCCCGCAAACAGTCTACCACTAAATATATCGCCTCCGTGGCGAGTACCTTCATTTCTTCTAGTAATTCCTCGACTACTTGAAGCACCTCATTATCCGCGAAATCGACAATCGTAACGCCCCTGGGAAGTCGAGTTTGAGCCCTGAGTAACGTCTGCCGTAGTTGTTATTCTACACTCTGTTGCGTTGCAACGGAAAATGCATGAATTAAATGGCAATGTCCTGAAGAGTTCATGATTACTAACAGGAATATGCTGGGGTACGCGAGAGTTTAGAGGCATTGGGGTACGGAATGACTTGCTATGCGTCACATACTGAACCGAGCTTAAAAGTGCAAGAAAATATCCGTTTTTCTAACCGCTTTGCGCGGTTTTTATGAGGTTACAGCTAATAGGAGAAAGACTGGGAGTTTTCCTGTGACTGGGGGAAGCTTTCGATCGCTCTTTTACTTTTGAACCGTTGCGCTGGATAGTCAAGAGTCCAGTCTGAGTAATTTAGCTGTTTTTGTGGTTTTTGCGTTGGCCGTCGTTCTGTCCGTTTAATAAATTTGGTGTGCCGTTCCAAATTCAGTGGTTTGTGTCGTGCGTTTCTCGGTTTGTGAAGTGTGAAGAAGTGGATCCTAGAAGCGGATTTTCGCCTAGTTCTGGATCCTGGCCGTAGCAAAGGCCGAAGAAACTGTGCAAAGACCGCTGGAGGACGTATTTGGCGGTCCGTGGGTAAGTCATATTTGTATTTCCTTTGTTTCTTGATTTTCGGTATTTCTGTGGTAGTTTTGGGCTTTCACACAATACTGCCAAATACCTAAATATAGCGCGAAACTGAATGTCCCCCCTGGGGTAAGAGTCCGGGCAAATTAATTAGAAAACCGCTAACACATCTGCTTTTCGCGGATGGCGCCTAAGTGTTAGTTGGTAAAGTTCGCGCCATCTTCCCATTAAACAGGCAGAGCGATACGCCACACGTGGCAACTCTCACTTGTCTGTCCCGTAGATTAGTGTTCGGTTTTGAAAGTAGATCATTAGTATCCTGCAGAGGTACTCAGGCAAGCTCATACTGCACAGAGAAGAGGCGATTGATTCTCATATCTAGGGTAATCACCGGGCAATATCGTTATCCGCTTCTTTGTTTTTTTTAATTCGTTTATTTTACACGGCTCAATGCGTTAGCTTAGAGGAGCCATGGGTCTTTTATATATTTACAAGATGTAAAAAATAAAAATTACAATACATTTTATTTTACGCCTGTAAGATCCCGTGCGCGCAATTTGCAATTGCGAGCGGAGATCTTTTTTCGCATCGGGAAGATGTTCCTTCTCTCGCCAATTTCGGGGTTATCTATGTCTCTCTCGTTATCGTTTACGTCTGTATCAGCATCTTGATTACTGCCGTGATACTCGCGATCAGATGTTCTTCCCGGCTTCTTGCCCTTGCGGGTCACGAATGTGAACACTCCATCCTTGGTGGTAGTTTCTTCACTGGTGGTATTAGTTGTTAAGTTTGAAGTACTAGACGCAGCTTTTACAGTTGTCATTATTGCCTGAACAGCAGCCACAAATTTGGCAACCGTTTGCGGTTCAGGTGAAGCTGGAGCTTGGGTGTTGGCATTTCTTTCTGCAGGTGAGCTTTCCTCAGCGGTTTCTGGGCAGGGTTGTCCGTAGTGTGCCGTTTGTTCACAGAACTTGCACGTATTCGTTTGTCCTTGATATGTACAAAGAGTTCGCTGTGTAATGGTATCACCCCCTTCTGTTTTGTATTGCAGGGTAAGGTAGGAGGGAATGGGTTGGTCTACCCGCATTCTCACCACAAAGACACCATTTGAAATACCTGGGAAGTAGTTTCTCCATGTGTCCTCCGTAATAGATTCTACTGCTCCGAAATTCGACATGAATTTTTTAATCGCCACTTTGCAAGTAAGTTGAGATAAATCATGTAATTTAACTTCAATATTTCCATTATCCATGTATATATTCAACGTTTTCACAAACAATGCCGCATGCCTGACGTGTTCAAGCTGTATGGTGGTGACTTCCGAAAATCGAAGCTGCATTTTCACTTTCAGCAGATGTTCCACATCACGAATACTTGGTCCTATGCGAAAAGACATGAAGTCAATCGCCACTGTGTTAGGCCGAATAATCACGTTTTGTTGATGAGACTCAGTCATCTTGAAAAATCACCCAAGAATACTAATAACGGTATCCTTTGTTCTTCAAACAATGCACACAAGTAACTGTTTTTTTTTCGTTCGCTTTGTACTGGCTCGGACAAAAGCAGGAGCACACTAAGTATTGTGACCGCTGTCTTTGATGGTTGAAAATAGACTGCTTCTTTGTTTTTATATCTGTGCTGTCACCGATGCTTCCATAACCGCTTGGATGACATCCATTGTAGACCTACCTTTCCAAAAACCGAACTGCATGTTGTACAGGCTGTTCTGACTCTTCTTATATTGGTTAAGACATTTCAGGATTACACTTTCAAATAGTTTTCAGACCAAATCCAACCAAACCTGAACGCCGAAGGATCGCCAGGAGATTTGGCGGCTTATGCAGCAACATCATCTTCCCTTGCTTCCATCTATCGGGGAAGCTACCTTCACCGGTGCACTCCTGCATCTCGATCAGCTCTTCGTTCGCTCGGATTCTTCTTTATAATCATCCTCTCCACTATACGGTGGAAACGTTCAAATCTTTGGTTCATGTTACGAGAAGAACCCTTCGATGATGGCCTTCATCCTTGTCCTAGTACTTTACAGGTGGTGCAGCAAGACCTTTTATCTTCGCCTTTGCAACTCTTCAGAGGTCTCCCCATGGATTCACGTAGATCTTGTGGCAAAGCACCTTAAAACAGTCTTTTTTGCTAAGACTGTTTTTTGTTAAGAGCATTTCTGCCCGCTCTGGCCAGACACGCTCTTAACAAAAAAAGTCTTACCAAAAAGACTGTTTTGAGGAACTTTGCTACAAGATGTACAGTTTCATTCCTCCGTGTCAGTGTGATTGCGATCCTTCTGCCTTCTTCTCCAGGCTCCGAAGCAACTTACTCGTAGATCGGCAATCGACGTAGCCCTGGGGTTCTGGAAATATCCAAGAAATCAAGTCTCATTGGTTTCTCGGAAAAGGCTTATTCTATTTTCACAAACTTCGTCACAAATTGAAGCTTTAAAATTCCCAAAAAAGGTTGATGAAGTTCGTACTTAGCGGACCTATAGCTGCAAAAATACCATCTGAATCCTACGGCCCCATACGGCAGTTTCATGTTTCAAAAGCGTGGCTCCACACACTAAAGAGAAGGTCATTTTCGCCATTCTCATATAGAAATGGTATGCAATCTCTCAATTTATTTTTTTCCCACATCCCAGATTGCCAAACTTCGTATACTACTCGACTCCGTTCGTCAAGATAGGAGAACGTGTGTGTGTATGTTTCATGAAAGTCAATTGACACACGTTTTGCGGAGTTAACTAAACTATTCGACTGTCGGAGTATGGACAGGATACATGATTTCCGCAACTACTAATCTCCTGATTGGTCGTTTTGTCACTTAAGAAAGACAATAAAAATAAAATTAACCTTTCAAATGCGGTTAGATTTGTGAATTCTTGATTTAGGTGTGATCTTTGAGGTACGATTATCTTTAGCAACAGTGAAAAGCATGTAAAAGGAATCTTTCAACGATGGTCGCTTGTTGTCTAGATTTTCGGCAGGGACTAGTCGAGAAAGTTAAGAAGAGCAAGAGACCTGTTGTCGCCTCTTCTCTTAGCTTCTCACCGTCTCTCTATCAGCGGCCTAATTCAATATTTGCCGGCTGTTTACTGGGTTTGCAGTGTTAAATCATTTTACGCAGCCATCACGTAAAAAATATGTACCAATCTGCACTTTTTTTTATAAAAATCTGTAATCCGCACTGTACACAATTTGTACAGAAAATACTTAAAAAATCTGTACCTTTTTAGATAAATCTGTACTTGTGGCATCCCTGTCAGAATCTCCTTAGTGAATGTCCTCACTAGCTATGATTGCTCTTACAAACAAGAATTTGAATATTATCTTACTACTAATTTTGAATTAAATTCGATTGTATCTCTCGTTCAACAAAAAACGACCTAAAAGTTGGCAGTACTGACGGCTCTAGTACTGTAATCTATTATTTTCTTAATTTAGAAAAATTGTAAACATAAATCTTGAGCGTTTTTTCAAAACGTCATATCTGCAATGAGTTACTCTCTGTTTATACTTTCTCTTTCGATTGTTACGGCGTCACTATAACACTTTTCACTTATTTTACAGTACAGATCGAAAGACGGTGGTTTTAACTAGCATATTATGCAAAGAGCTGAGGGATAAATGTTAAAGTGACCGAATTATTAACAGAAGAGAAAGTAAACAAAGAGAGTAACTCATTGCAGATATGACGTTTTGAAAAAACGCTCAAGAAATGTTCAACACTGTAAAGCGTACTGTAACGAGCGGTGTCAAACAGAGCTCTCGCTTCATCACCGCACTCACACATAATGCGGTGCTCGCATCGGTTATCTGCTACTTACTGGAGCTCATTAACGAATACTTCTTGAGCGTTTTTTCAAAACGTCATATCTGCAATGAGTTACTCTCTTTGTTTACTTTCTCTTCTGTTAATAATTCGGTCACTTTAACATTTATCCCTCAACTCTTTGCATAATATGCTAGTTAAAACCACCGTCTTTCGATCTGTACTGTAAAATAAGTGAAAAGTGTTATAGTGACGCCGTAAAAATCGAAAGAGAAAGTAAACAAAGAGAGTAACTCATTGCAGATATGACGTTTTGAAAAAACGCTCAAGACTTCTGCCGAGTCTTTGATGCTTCCCGGCATTTAGCCATAACACGATATGTAGCTAGTTCAATCGGATGGTGATTACGAATTAAACCTTTAACAGACAATAAACATTAAACTTGAGCTTTATTGCAACATACAAACATAACAGTAGTCGATCATTTTTCAATTGATTTCGTATTGGTTTGTCTGCTTAAAAGTACTATGTGCTAAATTGGTTACGAGCTACTTGTAGAATTATATAAAGTTAAACATTATCTTAAGTATAATTGTCGATACCAGATGTCTATTGTTCGAAGCACTTAACATTCCGCCACACTCGCTTCACCCGAAGGTTTGCTCAACGAATACTTCGATCGCTTCGAACGTCCAGATTCTGTGAATGAAAAAATAAAACATTGTGATAATTAAAATCTTGAACACATCCGTTGGCGCATATAAATAACGAACCGCTTCTCCAATTACATTTACACACACAACCACACGCGGAAGGAAACCAAGGGTAAAATCCGGTCAAAATGTCACTGACTCCCGGCACAGGCCTCGACGGTCAAGTTTCTGTCCCTGGGGACAACTGGTCGCATTGGGTGATCGCAGAACGTGTGCTATGTTACCATCAGAGTGGATTCTCTTCCGGTAGATAACCCGGATCGATTCCACCGATGGAAACAATTGAAGGCAAATCATTACTAACATGAAAATAAGAACCGTTTGCAGGATTTTCATTTTGGGATGAATTTCTAACTTATCCGAAAACTGGGCAGTACACGGAACCACGGCTACGCTATCTTAATCGGGGCTCGAGCGCGACTAGAAGGTATCATGTAATTGCGGCAAAATCGGCTCGGGAATCGGTGATTGCTGTCGATAAGACCAGCACCGACACCGAAGACGACCGAGTGCTAGCTTATCTTATCGGAATGCAGACGTAGAAAGAGACTACAAAACTAGGTGAGTCTATTAGCTGTCGCTGCAGGAATTTGTCACCATGTGTTGTTAATACGTTACTAATGACGACATTTACGTGGTCTGGGGGATCCAAGCTGAGAACACGTTCGGTAAGGTGGATGATGTATGTGAGAATGGTTTTCGGAAGTGACATTGAGGTATTTTGCTCAATAACCTCGCATTGCTTGCGAGCCGATTCCATCAGTCATGTATTTGGCAATGAGTGGTCCTAAGGATTCCAGGAAAATAATGCGCGTATGACTTGGTTATTCCCAGCATACCAATTTTTGACCTTCAAATACCTTATTCGCAGAAAGTGAACGTAGTAGTGGCATTAGTTTTCACTGAGCTTATTTAGGTCGTATATTATTGGATATTAGGGATTCCTTCCGAATTCGGACAAGAAATTACTAAATAATGACCTTCGATTTTAATGTTTCAACAAGACATGCACCGGAAGGCAATTGAAAACAGTGAAAAATTCGCACAAAATTATCAACAAATTCCAAGAGCGTTGACAATAATGGATATTTTTTCACGGAAACATTTTTTGCCTTTCTCAATGTCTGTGTGTATGTCCGAATATATTAACAAAATGCCCATATTGTTTTCTCGGAGATGGCTTAACCGATTTTAACAAACTTAAAGATCGAACACGAAATTATTGCGACACCGAAAATGTCATGCCAATTTTCTTATAATGTTTAAAATCAAACCAAAATTTTAGGGTAGTTTTATACATATATTTACAAAAATCAAAAGAAAAGTTAATCGATGGAGCCTTGAGTGTAAAATTGAACACATTTTCGCTTGATGCCCTCCATCAAATTTTTACAGTGTCATCCGGTACCAGTTTCTCATTTTTTTCATTTTCTTAACATGTCCTTCTCGTCTTTGACTGTCTTCTTGCTCTTCCGAAGTTCCCGCTTCCTCATTGTCCAGTACTGCTCCACCGGGCGCAGCTCCGGACAGTTTGGCGGATTCATGTCCTTTGGAACAAAATGGACAGAATTGGCCTCATACCACTCCAGGACACTTTTAGAATAGTGGCATGATGCCAAATCTGCCCAAAATAGCGGAGCTTCGTCGTGCTGTTGCAAGAACGGCAAAAGGCGCTTCTCGAGGCACTCAGATTTGTAGATCTCGCCATTTATTGTGCCCTTTGTCACGAAAGGCTCACTCCTCAGTCCGCAAGAGCAGATGGCCTGCCAAGTGAGATATTTGGAGGCGAACTTTGACATTTTCTTCTTTTTAAATTTGTCGTCCACATAGAACTTGCTCTTGCCGGTGGAAAACTCCAACCCCGGAATTTGCCTAAAATCGGCTTTTATATACGTTTCGTCGTCCATCACACAGCAGCCATATTTTGTCAGCATCTTCTCGTAGAGCTTCCGTGCCCGAGTTTTAGCCGTCGATTGTTGCCGCTCATCGCGGTTTGGGAAGTTCTGTACCTTGTATGTATGTAGTCCAGCTCTCTTCTTTACCTTCTGGACATAGCTCTGTGACATGCCGATATTTTTAGCCAAATCACGGCTTGAGACGTTGGGATTTGCTTTGATCATCCGCTTCACCTTTCCCTCCGTCTTTTTGTTCTCCGGTCCCGGTTTTCTTCCAGCTCCTTTGCCGTGGTCCAACGTCAACCTCTCCTGGAACCGCTTCAACACTCTGGAGACGGTTAAATGGTGAATGTTCAACATTTTTCCCAGCTGCCGGTGCGACAGGTCAGAAAATTTCAGGTGTTTGGAAAGAATTTGTTCTCTCGACTCGCGTTGGTTCACCTCCATTTTCGTTGAATCGAAAAACACGACTTAGAGTTTGACAGCATGTAAACAATACACATCAATGAAAAGTGTGCAAAATTTGGTTGATTTTTACCCAATGGTAAAAAAAAGTTATGCCCTGTTGATTGTGTCGCCATAAATTTCGTGTTCGCCCTTTACTCGTGAATGAAAGGTACAAGGTTCCCATCGGCTGCTATTTAATTTCATTTAATTTAGATTTCCGGTTCCGGAGTTACGAATTGAAAAGTACAGTCACATAGAAAATTTAGTTATAGTTCGCCCGCATCGGTTTCTCAGAATTTTCTGAACCGATTTTCACAGACTTAGTCTAAAATGAGAGCTGCTACGTTCCCATCGGCTACTATTGATTTTTTGTGTATCCTACTTCTGGTTTCCGAATTATAGGGTGATGAATACGAACACAGCGAAAATGCAAAAAGATGAACAATTTTCGAAAGTGTGAGCCTAATTGGTTAGATTTGTAGTTCTAGTTCACTAACGACCATTCAATGTCTCTTTGGCAATATTGACCCCTATAGACGGTTCCGACATTCCCGAGAAAAATAGCAAATTCTTTCAAAATAAACAAATTCACGTAGATTTCTCGGAGATCGTTAAGCCGATTTTCATAAACTTAGACTAAAATGAAAAGTATATCATCACCATAGACTGCTGTAAAATTTTATATGGATCGGTTGTATTTAGGGTTCGTCGCGGTGCGGATGTGGGCGGTAAATGGATAGTCCGCACCGCAACCGCAAAAAAATAATAAAACCGCACCGCTTACCGCAACCGCACTGCATTTACCGCACCGCACCGCGCGGTAATGCGGTAAATGCGGTAAAATTCTGTATTTTTGAAAAATGTGTTGAAAAATTATTATTTTTTTTTGTATAACCAAATATAATAAAATATTACTCTTATTTACACGTACTCTAACTTTGACGGACTCCTCAGAATGTAACATTTATTAAAAAATTAAAAAAGTTTACACTTTGCAAGTTTTATTAATAAAATTCCGTACATTTTGAGATAAATACTTTCGAAACAAGGTAAATCTTAGCATAGCACTGAAGTCATATGAAATGTAGCTGTACTTAGGGTTGTGGTACCGGTAATACCAGTACCGAAAATCCCGGGAATACCGACCCATTTTTGGTACCGTAATACCGGTACTGAAGAAAAGCCAGTACCGGTATTTTCGGTACCATACAATTTTTTATGAAAAATATGTGGATTCTCTAGGGGGACATGTTTCAAAATATCGGTCTGCAAGATGACCTTTAATTATATTAATTACCTTCTATAAGTTAAACATTACTAGCTCCCGTTGTACTGAACGGAATGTTTAAATTCTTTATATTGTTATTATTAAATTTTAACGATCTTGTACTAAATTTCATAATATTCACATCTCTCTTACGCTAAATTTTTTTTATTAGCGACATTCTGATTGGTTTCCATTTTTTACTGGGTGGCACGTAATAAGACTATGGTCTAAATCATGTCTTTGGTTTGCTCTTAAACCTTTATTTATAAAATAAAGAACAGCGATTTAGCAGCTAATAATTTTAGACTTGGTGAGCTACTCCAAATGGGGCGATTTGTGATTATTAGTGATAGGAAAATTCAGCAAAAACCCATAGTTTACAGGAAAGCAAAGAGCCTTGGTATGCAGGTCGAAACCAATTTACAGCAAATCAAGAGAGGAAAAGCGAGCAACCTACTCGGATTTACTGCCCTTCTCGCTTTGATTTACTGTTATTAATAGTGTTTCTTACTTTTACCATCTGTTAAAGTCGATAAAAGTCGCACCGCTTAGCAGTTATTGATTTCATAGTGGCCTAGATTTCGAAATAAAAGAAGGTGCCGCATACGAAAAATATTTTCTGCTGAAATGAGTCATGCCATTCCGAATCAATTAAAACAATAAACATGTTTTTTGATCGGCACAAATCAATCATCTGAGAATAAGGTCATCAGTTTCAGCATTCAATTTCATTTTGAAGCTCTTTTCGAACTTAAAAAAAGGGCTTCAGTACCGTAGTACCGGTTCTCGACAAAAGGGTCGGTACTGCGAACCCTACATGTACTTCATCATTATACATACAAAAACGTTCTTCCGCAGCAATCAATAGGAAAACTTTTAAGTTCTCCAAATTAATCAAAAGTTCTCCAATTTAATCAAAATTCACAGTTGAGAAAATGTCATCGTAAACGATTCATAATTCCACGATTGTCAAGAGGAATCGGGAGAAATGATGCATTTTTAAATTGGATTTGATAGTGCAATTCAATTGTTTTTCAATGATTGTATTGTGCATTTTATATGTTTGAAAAGGTTCGCTTGTAAATTTTTAAAAGTGTTCAAAATATGACGTAAAAATACTGATGCCAAATTATATTGGACACAGCTTATAGATTTTATCTCTTAGTAACAGATTGTTTTATCATATTAGAATAAACAAAATGTAAAAAATCAAGTAGCGATAGGTCGAATACAGATTATATTCGGATTTATTTTCCAATCATTGTCAAGTCCATGGAAATTAGAGCAATCAAATGTTTATTATGTTTCCCTATTGTAAGGTAATAAGTTTCGTCGTTCTTAAATGGTAAAAGTCAAAGTTTTAATTCACTTTTTAATGCAGACTGCAGACTTATCAATTATTTTTTTAAGTGCGGTTGCGGTAATACCGCGCGGTAAATGCTCATTTCCCGCACCGCATCCGCAAGAAAAAGTGTCTTACCGCACCGCAGTTTTTGCGGTGCGGGTGCGGTAAATACCGCGCGGTTGCGGTAAATACCGCAACCGCGACGAACCCTAGTTGTATTGTTTCGGAAATATAGACTGAATTGTTCGGCTACATGTGAAATTTCCATATATAAGCCGATTATAGAAAATTTTCAAAGTAGGCAGTTCACTAAAGCTCAAAAATCGAATTTGTATTTTCAATGTCGAATACTTTTAACATGCATAAAACGTAGAGATATGATGTTATCTCCAAAGAAAAAATTAACTAGAATCGACTTTTTGGAACTTGGCTGATTTTGCAGCTTCGTGCCTACCGCACACAAAAAGCTTATGCAGTTGATTCAAACCCAATTTTCTAATCGAAGGCCGGAGGGCTGACTCTTATACCATTCGCGTCAGTACATCGAGATCGAAAAATATCTATGTGGGTACAAGTGTGCTTATGTGTGTATATCTATATGTGTGTATGTGCGGACTTACTAATAAAATGTGCACATCGGTTTCTTAAAGATGACTAAACCTATTTTTACGAACTTAGCCTCAAATGAAGGCTATGTTAATCCGACTTCCTGTTAGAACATGTGCCAAATTGCTTCAATTTGTAAATTTAGGTAAGTTGTCGCCTATCTAAAATTATTGTTACTATGTTTTAATTGCCGCAAGGTTCTACTGTATCGATTTTGTTGGCTATTTTCGGCAAATTTGAGACTAAGAGAAACGAAAGCAATGAAATTGAAAGACGGATAGGTATTCTAGAGCGAATCAGTTATAAACTTAGAACGGAAAACTAGAACTAGGCAGGCTCATATGTTCTACCATAGACCATGCGGTAGACTTGGGTGCAACGCCCAACTCCTACTCTGCATAAGGCAAAGAATTCTTCACATTTCCTTTCGATCATGCCCATATGAGCCTGCCTAGTTCTAGTTTTCCGTTCTAAGTTTATAACTGATTCGCTCTAGAATACCTATCCGTCTTTCAATTTCATTGCTTTCGTTTCTCTTAGTCTCAAATTTGCCGAAAATAGCCAACAAAATCGATACAATCTAAAATTATTGCTACACATTGGCCACCTGATCCGGCAGTCCCAGATAAAGTAATCAATGTCCTGAACTTATTCATTTTCATGCGCTCAGTCGAGACACAAGTGTTTTATTACCAGTCCGTGCAGTCTATAGCGACAAAGAATAGTGCTCATCCGTGTTCAAGGTAAGCCGTATGGATACCGTTACATACACAAGTTAAGTACCGTAAATCGGTACTTAACTTGTGTATAGAAAAATAATCATTACATATTTTTAGACGCAGCACATTTTTTTTAGTTTAATATGTTGAAACCGTGTACTGATGTAGAGAACAAGATTGAATGGTTTTACCTAAAATTGTCCAATTTTTCCAAAAATGATTTCAAGTTGAAGTCCGTTTTCGTATTCCGGGGTGACTTCGATAACCTGCATGTTCACCCACATTAAGTTTTTAATGTCATTGTTTTTCATTCAAATGTTTGTTTAAACTAATTCTGAAAAGATACTCATTGTTGAATAAACGTTAATTGGTATTGTACAACGTATGTCAACATACTGTAAAATTCGGGCGCCCAAAATTTGTAAAATTGGTGTCCAACTAGAATAAAATAATCCGAAAACATTTAAAACTGCTAAATCTGTTTCATTCTATTGGTTTATGAAAGTGTTTCATCCATTCTAACACGATGGAATATTGAATATAAAAAAATATTGCGAATTTTAGCTTCAAATAATGTGAAATAATTGCCAACTAGTTTCACAAAAATTTGTTTTTAAAATAAGCAAACTTTGAAAAGTAAATTTGACACATCCCACTGTAAAGGAAAATAAAAACTCGTTTGGAATTTATTTCTCTTGCCAAAATCTGAGATTTATTTGTTTTATAAAAAATAGACACTTTACGAAGCTTCGTAAAAATAAGATAAAGTCAAATCTCGTTTTTTTTGTAGTTTTTGTGCCCAAAAACCGAACAATATACTCAAAAAGTATAACAAATCAGTATTTCATAAGTTTAGAGTAAAACTTAATCCAAATTTAAATTATTCGGTAGACGATTATGGCTAAATAAGCAATTTACGAAAATAGTTTAAAGTGATCAAAGTCACCCTGGTTTACGGTATTAGTTTACGTTTGCCCTTCTTTGTTCTCTTACTAACGTACACTGGGCAATAAGCCCGTGCAAAAATGACTTCCCCTAACGGCGGTTCATCACAAGGTGAGATGGACGCCGAAACAAAATCGGCTTCACGGCTCAAAGTATATCCAAGCTCGGTTACTGGACCCTTCGTGATCTTCTTCCGGACCAAAGACAAAAAGTGTTTGAATCTGTTGCAGATTTCTCGAGTTCTGATGGACCGGTATTCGGCCGTGACAGAAATACCGAAAATTCTCCCTGATTAGCTTTGGGTGGTGTTAAACAGTTTAAATCAGGCAAATGATATTGCTGGCTATGGGTCCTTTACGAAGGAGTACTGGGTGTATATTCCAGCTAACAGGGGTGAAGTCAGTGGGGTCGTTTACGATTCGAGTCTGAGTGGCGAGGACCTGCTGAAACAGGGGACTGGCTGTTTCAAAGACCCCATGCTTAAGCCAGTGAAGACAAACGTTTGTATTCAGCATCAGGCGCAGCTGACGGGAAGAAAATATACGTAAACTCAGACTCTTATCGGGTTACCTTCGCCGATTCTGATCTACCTAACTACCTCCTCTTTGACAAGGTTCGTCTGGTTCGCTTCTTTGTGCCACGGTTCATGAACTGAACTAATTGCAAATAATTGGGACATACAGCCTCCCATTGTAATCATAAGGCCCGTTGTGGGAAATTCGGTGGGAGAATCATGAGGATGATTCCTGTGGAAGGGATGTCGAAAAGTGTCTCTACTGTGGGGGAAATCCACATGATCTCCCGGCATGTCCCGCGTACAAACAGCGCGAGTAGAATCTCAAACGTTCCCTTCAGGGACGCTCTAAGCGATCTTTTGTAGGAATGCTTAAGATAGCTACGCCACCAGCCTCTATGAACATCTATACCAACTTGTCTACTGACGAAGGCGACTGTGGTGAACCCCAGGAGGGAACATCTTTTCGGTGCCTAGAAGCAATAGAAAAAGGAGGAACATTTCCTCTCCCAAGCTTCGTCGTAAAGGCCAGAAGGTGTTTCTTCATGCACCCCTCCCCTAAAATAACTACTCAAGGAAGTACTGGTGCAAAACCGAAGCAAGTCGTTCCCGGTCTAAGAAACTTGAATTCAGAAAAGGAGTTCCCAGCACTTCCAGGAACATAAAAAACCACAAGTGTTCCCATATCTCAGCCAGAGAAAGAAACTAGTGCTGGCTTTATAAATTTATTTGACATTGTGGACCGTATTTTTACAGCGCTAAATATTTCTGACACCTTAAAAGCATCTTGATAACCTTTCTCCCCGCAGTAAAAACATTCTTGATGCAGTTCACTGCGAAATGGCCTTTTCTTTCAGCGATTGTATCCTTGGACGGCTAATTCGTCGAACAAGGTCACGGATTTAATCGCTGTTCTACAGTGGAATTGCAGAAGCATTATCCCGAAAATCAATTCCTTTAAAATCTTACTAAATAACTTAAAATGCGATGCATTTGCACTATGCGAGACATGGCATACTTCAGAAATAAACCTACACTTTCACAATTTTAATATTATTCGCTTGGATCGAGAAGACTCTTACGGAGGAGTACTTTTGGGGATCAAAAAGTGATATTCATTCAATCGAATCGACCTCCTCTAGACACCAGGCATTGAAGTTGTCGCTTGCCAAACCAGAATTAAAGGAAAAGACCTTTGCATTGCTTCCACCTACATCTCCCGTAGAGCCTCAGTTAGCCACCGACGGCTTTGCGATATTGCGGAACTCCTCTCCGCACCGAGGTGACTTCAACTCCCACGGTACGGCATGGGGTTTCCTTTATGACGATAATCGATCTACCTCAATTCATGAGCTTTGCGACAACCTCAATATGACTATTTTGAATACGGGTGAAATGACACAGATTCCTGTCCCTCTAGCGCGTCCAAGTGCCTTAGACCTGTCCCGCTGCTCGACAACGCTGCGGTTAGATTGCATGTGGAAGGTAGTCTCTGATCCCCACGGCAGCGACCATCTACCAATCGTAATTAATATTGCTAACGGTTTAGGGCCACCGAATACAATCAGTGTTTCGTATGACCTCACACGAAATGTTGATTGGAAGAGCAACGCGTCCGCGATATCCGACAAAATCGAGTCCACTGAAGAGCTTCCCCCGGAGGAAGAGTACGGGTTCCAGGCTTGCTTAATTCTCGATACCGCGATTCAAGCTCAGACCAAACGCGTACGACACGAACTCTTGCGGGATTTCTTCCAACCCATGGTGTTACAAAGAGTGCTCAGACGTGTACGTGAAGAAGGCCGCCGCGTGTAAGACTTTCCAGGACGACGGGCTACCCGCTTGCTATCGACAGTACGCGATGTTAGAAACGCGAATGATGAGTTTGATGAAAGCCAAGAAACGTAGCTACTGGCGCAGGTTCGTCGACGGGCTAACGAGAGAAACATCGATGAGCACTCTTTGGGGCGCGGCCCGATGCTTAGAAAACCGAAACAGTACGAACGAGCGCGTGGAATATTCAAACCGCGTTGGATATTCGATTTCGTCAATAAGGTTTGTCCGGATTCCGCCCGGCACAGAAGATCTACCGCACTGCGTTCCCTCAAGATAGCTGGATATCGAATTCGTTCAAGTGCCTTAGTTTCAGTCCCCTGGCATTGCTTCATTGCGAGTACTGAAGAAGCGGACTCTTTAGCTGAGGTGGCCGCCGTAGAAGGTGACATATACGTAAGACCAATTTTCTTTAGTGAATATTTCAATATTTCTCGTCAGATGACGCTAGAAAGCTAGAAGATAGCTTGGAGCAATGGAGAGTTGGGACGGTGGCTACATTCTATTACTCCGAAGTTGTCAACGAAGTCTTGGTTTAGAGGAATGAGTGTGGGTCGCGATTTCATTCGTGCGATGTCTCGTCTCATGTCCAATCACTACACGTTAGACGCAAATCTCCGACCTATTTGGGCTCATGCATAGTGGTATCAGCGCTTGTGGCGATGGTTACCAAGATATCGAACATATTGTCTTGGCATGCGCCAAGTATTGTTCCCCCTGATCTGAACTACTGGATTCCGGTTCGGGATGTCTAGGCAAGCTGCAATCTCCTCTGTATGTTCCTCGTCTGCTCCTTCCTAAAGTTAGCAATATCAGTGTTGCGAAATTTCAAAAACAGTTACCTATTTCTGCTTGTATTTTCCGAAACCAACATTCAAATTCATCGCCTCCCTCATTAATTAAACAATGAAATCGTTTGAAGGATCCCCTGTTGGTCTGCATAGAACCAAATAGAACCAATCAAATCAATTATCCTCTCTTTTATATCAAAATGTATCTTCAACCTTAAGTTAACTGTAATCCTCTTCAAAAAACAATATAAAAAATTATTTCAATATATACTCAATTTTACGAAATTTAAAAAGTAAAACAAAGAAATTAGCGCCTTTAAGCTAAAGCAAACGTGCCTTACCAAATAAAAGCACTGAATGAAAAAAATTCACGAAACACAATATCTTTAGGCCACCTGGTAGCTTTTTCTTTCAAATCGACGCACCAATCAGTTAGAACAAAAAATTCCGTGTACTTCAATCTTTTTCGTAATACACCAATTCGACGGTACTGATAACAGGTATTCCGAGTCTGGCTACTACTAGCGTACATCTGTCGAAATGCCCGACAAATCCAATAAGAATTCATTATCGTCAAGATTCGCTGAGCTTGAAGTCGCAGATAAAGCAAAAACATCTGCCCATACTATCATCATCCAGGTTCACACTTTTTAAGGAAACCTCTGTGGTTCGGAAGCGGAATTATTGGAACGACGTTTTCAAAGTCTAGAAGTGAATTATGCGACAATTGAGGCTTTCGATAGGAATTTTCGTTGTTCTCAATCAGAAATAGTTCGCCATTCACATACTATTTGGGTTATTCTGTCAATTCTTAGGAATAAAGTAACATTTTATCGATTGCAGACCGCGTAGTTAATAAATAATGCAGCTCCTTAATAGGGTCGCAACCAGCTCTCTTCACTATTTAACAGATTATGTAGGGTCTTAACCCTAGAACGGTTTTGTGGCGTACATTTGTACCCCAGAGCTATTTACAATCCCTGTTACTCCGTTACGGTTTATTTTGGCTGCAAGCAATCTTTATCATAAATCAATTTGATTATTAAACTTACATTAAAGCAAGTACAACGTATTTGTTTCACTTGACCAACTTAACAGTGCCTGCTTAAAGTTTGCCTGGGGTACATATGTACCCCACAAAACCGTTTACGTTAGTGTTTTGTCATGTGTACATAATTCGGAAAATTTATTATATCTTTTTTTAAAATCAAAATATCGATACATAGTAAGCGAAAAACTTGTGTAAAATTGTATAAGCTTCAACATTGCTGAACAATAGTATCTGTTATTTGATATAATAAAGCTACTATAGCAAAGTAATTAGAAAATGCGCTCGGATCGTTATCGTAATTTTTACTTTTGCGGGTGAATGAGGCAAAACACATTCGTGAAAATGACTTGTATGTTAATTGTACCATGCACCACTCGATTCGTCGTCTTCTGTGATCCAGGCTCTGGAACATATTTACTTTATATACACGTACAATGCACCGTCTCTATCAGTCCTTTCAACGCAGTCCTGTGTTATCTCTGCTATTGCATATTGCTGTATTGTTACTGTTTGTATTGGCGTTTGGCGTTCAAAAAAGCATCGGAATAAATACAATTTTTAATCGGTTTTTGTATAATTTACTAATTATTCTTAACGAAATTTAACAATTTTCACAACGCCGCATAGTTGGCTTAAATCGGATCGAAACTACCGGAGTTATAGGAATATTGTGGAAAAAAGGGAATTTTGACGACTTGTTCTATAAAAAATACAATATTACATGATAAAATCGACAAAACACGAATATTTTTAACAGGATTCTTTACGAATGATTTTAGAATAAAACTATCCAATTTAATAACGATTTCAATATAAATTAGGCATATTAGAGCAATTTTAGTGCTGGGGTACGAATGTACCCCACAAAACCGTTTACGTATAGAAAAAGTCACGAAACCGTTGTAGGGTTAAACACTAGACCGGCAACTTTTTTGAACTTTTTTCGGAACACTCCTAAATCAATTGGTATTTAGCTCTACAAACCATCTGCCAAATATGAGATTTTTGCTATGGCTCTAGTTCACTCACAAGAGTTTAGAAGTTTCTATGGTGAAATATATGGAAAATCAGAAATTAAAAATCAAATTCCAATAAAAAATTCCACAGTAATTCCGCATACCTCAAAACTTACGGTGGCGTAGCTTATTTTATACAGCTTTGTTGAAGAATACATATTGATTGGAGGTTCCCCGACAAAGTTATTTAATTTTGAAGACAAACGGATTTTTTTGAAATTTCCTATTCTAAGCATATGCGAGAAAGAGAGGCAACACATAACTTTATATGAGAATATCTTTTTACTGCCAAATAGGATCAATTGGCAGTCTTCGGCAATGTTGATCCTTACACCTTAAGCTATATATTTACAGATTTTGGGATGCACAAGATGATACTGTCATTTTTTACTGAATTTATTGTTTCTATTGCCAATTTTTCATATATTTCCACAAACAAACTTGAGAACTCTTGTGAGTAAACTAGAGTTATCGGAAATGCTCATATTTTACAAATGGTATGTGAAGCCAATTACCGTTTAATTTAACAGTGTTCCGGAAAAAAAGTCAAAATTGTTGCCGGTTTATTAAACATACAATCAACCGAGGTATGTAGAAGGATTTACACCGATAATACTCCTCTTTCTTTCCCATACACGGTGTCTCTGGTAGAACAATATTTCCACAAAAAAATCAGGGGTGGCATTCCGCATCTCGATTCGAGTGACTCGATTCGAAACGTTTTGAAGTCGTTTCGACTAATTTGCGGCATTACGTATCACATTCGACCAAGCGTTCGAGCTTGTTAGATTGCGGAACTAGATTTCGACTGCCTGTTCGAGCGCAAACTGTCAAATAAGAGTATACACTGAGAAAAAATATTTTTAATTCTGCTACGAATAAGTTTCATAAAACCAACTTTGGCAAAATATAGGAATTGTTTTAATTTGTTTTTGGTTGCTTGTTATCGAAATATATTTGGATAAGTTTCGCAAATCTAACATTTTTTTCTAGTACACAATAGGGGTGAGCTCTTTGAAATAGAATAGATGTTGTCAAACATAGATCCATAAAGATCCGATGTAATACGGAAATACGATTTTTTTCCTTTTATGTACGAAAAATAAATTTACCCTTTCCAAAAATATCTATGCTGCATAAAACAATTGATAAAAGTACGAATCATTTCGTTTCATTGACGAAAAATGTTTTAGACATCGATGATAACTTTTATGCACCGTACAGGCCAATCAACGTCAGATTTACAAATAAAATTTTAGTTCATTCCAAATTTCTTTCTTGCATTCTTCAGCTAAAAATATTTGACAGGTATTTTTGTTATGGCTGAATATAATATTTACTTCAAGGTATGAGCTTTCATCTTTTGAAGTTGAACATTTTTCAATCGCTGATAGTTCGTAAAGTATTTGATGCATGGAAAAAATATTAAATATAAAAAGTTGCAGTGTCGCATGAGCTTGCCGGAAAAATTGAGTTTTTTTAAGCTGAATTAAATTTTGTGCTTATTTTTTCATCAAATAATAAAAATCATGTTAGAAATATTGCGTAAAATTTTTGCAGTGGATCTCAAAATGTTTTGCGAGAAATTACAAATATATCGTTAAAGAGGACAATTTTACATTAAACGCCATGTTATGGGCCAGCTTTAATTGAAATATCTCGTAAAGTAATAAGGTTCTCAATATAATTATAAATATTTTCATTGAATAAAAAACTTATTAGTCCAAGCTTATTTTTTCGATATGTTTCTATCATTTACAGAATTCATAACATAAATAACAAAAAAAACTATCAGATTTTTATTGGTGAATTCATTCGAAAACGCACTTTTTATTATTAATAAATTTTTCGTACAACTAAGAGTTTCCGAGTTATCAGTGGTTGAAAAATGGTCCAATTCATAAAATTCAAAAACTCATAACTTGAAAAAAATCTATCGTATTCAGCCAAAACAAAAAATAGATGTAAATTATTTTGTGCTAAGAATGCAAGAAAAATTTCTGGTAGAAATTAAAATTGTGGTTGTAAATTTGACATGGAATAACCCATTAATTTAATAACATTAAATATCTAAAATTACTAAACTTTTCGTTCATCAAGATGCCATTAGACTAAACGAACTATTTACAATGCAAATTTGCCATTACCAAAAAGTGTAATGATTTTGTTCATATCGTATGATAATTTTAATTCCAACTAAGAATTTTTTTCAGTGTAAACAAAATTGCAGTTTGTTTTATTTTTTTTTTTTCGATGAGCGTCAAATTCACAGAATATAAATAGTGATAGTGGTAAATAAATTGACCCAAGCAAGTTCATAATTTGTTCACGTCATTCTCCCTCACCACCTTTTTCAATGCTTGGGCATTATTTTAGTTTGATATAACTGTATTCTTGAACTTCTTGCCACAAATTTTTAATATATCTCGATGTTTAAGTTGATGCACCGAAACATCAAAATGCCTAGCTGGTAGTGTGTCTTATTCGGACCTCAGTCGCATGATGGAATATATTATCTGCAGAATGAGTTATTCACAATTATTCTTAGATTAAAGACCTTATGTAATATCTAAATAATTGTTCAAAACAACACAACTTCGGGACCGTTTTTTCTCAAATCTTTTGGAAAATAATCATAGCGAGCATTGCATTGAAATTTTGGTTTTCTGGGTTTTTTTCAGGAAACTGATAACTTCCAAAAGTAACAATTTTTTTCAGCAATTGATGACGCAAAAATTTAAAAGCTTAAAATTCGTTAAAATAGTCATTTTTAGTTGAAATAGTCAAGACAAAAATGCGTTTTCGTGTTTGCGGAGTTGTTCGTGTACTTGTTAGTTAATTATTCTGTTATAGCACACAGAGATAGGGAGAACACAATCAAAATGAAGTTTTTCCAGAAATTGCAGATGGCATAATTTCAATCGGTTGATGCATTCAAATTTGTTGGTAATTCAATTTGATTCAAATTTCTTTGCTATATAAGATAATATTCTGTATTTTCATGCATTTAATGCAAATGACGATATAACAAATAATTCTGTTGGTGTATAAAACGTACATTATGGCATTGAATTCAAGGCTATATTGTGATATTGAAAACAATTGAGGTATAGTCGGGAACAAATGCATCAATTAATTTTTTACATTTTAACGACATTCAATTAGCTAGAGTCATTAGTCATTAGACAGGCTTAATATCGTGCGGGCTTAATCTTTGTCTTCTGTTAATGAGGGTCGAGCTGAGGCAGAATCAATTAGAATATAAAATTGTTTAAATCACTACTTTGAAATCAAGAATGATTGTGATTCTATACATCTATTAAATAGCGATTAGACAAGTCAAGGTGTCTTCACTTTGTTCCAACACTTTTTATTATTACTTGATGTAAGATAATTTATTATCAATATTTAGTATTACTTTTTCCAAAAAAGTATGTTCTTGATGGTGAAAATAGATATAACATAAAGAAACTCAAAGTACGTGGGAGCTTTTTACACCTTTTGGTAATTTTATATCCTCTAAGTATTCCGAAATAAAAACACAAATCATAATCTCGAACGACAGTCGACAGCAATAAAACTATCGAGCAAATACGTTAGACTCGAGTCGCTTTCGAGTTCGATTGTTATGGTTCCATAATGCCAACACTTCTCGATAATCTAGTACTTCTTCGAGCTAACTCGAACGAAAATTAACTTTCGAGCTCTGTTCGAAATACATAATGCGAAACAAGGTCGAGTCGATAGAATTTCGATCGAATCGAGATGCGTAATGCCACCCCAGTATCGCTGAAGTACTCACTAATCGAAAGCTTAGATACTCCTCTTTCATCTGAGACTAAATTTGAAATGTTCTTTCGGGGGGTCTAGAACAATATTTTTTTTAGCATTTTGATTATTATTTTTGAAGATTGCGTTTCATTGAATAGCTCTCAGAAGATATCTCACTTTAAGGAGGATGAATCTTTAGATATTTAGTATCAGAAGGAGAGACTTGCTACGTTAATAAATACCTCCGAAGATACCAATAACCGACATTAATTCAATTTCGCGGTAATTCACATTTTAAATTTGGATAAGATTTTACTAGGAATATTTTTTGTCTCTGGTAGAGCAATATTACCACAAACAAATCAATATCACTGATGTACGTACTATCCGGCAACTTGCTTCTGAATTTTGAATTGTTCTTTCTAAGGGTCTAGAGTTTTTTATTTTATGATCGAGACGAAACTGAAGCATTGGACGAGCAGGGGAAGTCAGTCAACGTTTGATGGATTCCAACGATTTCACTCTTCAGGGCCGAAATTTCATCGCGCAAATCTGTTTCAAACTTTTTAGCCTTCGTATCATTGTGGGCTTCGGTAATGGTAGTGGTGGCTGTGGTGGCGGCAGCGGTAGCAACAACGGTGGAATGGGATGAAAAATTAGCGATATCAAGCAGCTTTCGTTTATCTCGAAATACCTCCATGTTGCGAACATTACACATCATCTCACCACATGCAGTGCATAGCCAGTACATGTTGTAATTATTATTGCAACTGATCGCCTCAGAACCGGTGACAGAAGCGCAATTCAGATGATAAACATCCGATCCATCCGAACAAAAGCTTTTGCACACGATTGTTTCTTCGTCGGGTGCGATCTTTGTAAAGCATTTGTTACAAATCATTTTGCTTAGACTGCGTTATACGTTGTACGACAGAATCAACACCGATTTGGGGAAAAATAGCAACAGTTCTTCTAAACGCTTTTCTTCGCCGCTAATGTAGAATCACTTCATCAGATTTTATCAAAATAGTAAACAGCAACAGGGCAAATTTAACTATGAATTTTCAACAAAATTCACGTCGCGGAGCAGGAGCAAAACAAACGGTTACGTGCGGAACAGAAGCAAGACGACGGTTGAACATGAAATTATTTTGCGGATAAAATTTTCTACTAAAAGGTGGTTATGTGTTTCGAAAGAGATAGTCTCGATCGTGTTTAAACTCGTAATTTTCAACGAAACTGCAAACGAAAACAAATCTAATAAAGATGAAATTGTTTCAAAGAATCCATATAACAACGAAATAATTTTGAATGTAACATCAGTTACATAGGAACCCCGAGCAAAAATATATTTCGAAGAAAAAAAATTGATGGAAACTTTTTTTTGCGAATTTAAAGATACCGAATGCGCGAAACTGGCAAAATGGTGTCTTCGATAATTTTCATTAACGTTACAAGTCCGGTTCTCTGACAGTATGTGATCACTGATTAAGCCTCTTAAAAGGGAAATGTCTTTTGAACTACAAATACTTGAAAAATTATCTAAAAAATTGATCGTCAAAATGTAAAAAAAAGTTCTACACCCCCTGATAGAACATTTCAAAGTTATGCTCAGATGAAAGAGGAGCATCTAAGCTTTCGATTAGTGAGTAGTTTAGCGATACTATTTTTTTGTTTAAATGTTTTCTACCAGAGACACCGTGCATAATTTTAGCCAATACATTAAACAGAGATAGTGCTCAAATTAATGGGTTCAAAGAGGTAAC
The DNA here is from genome assembly GCF_030247195.1 of Topomyia yanbarensis. NCBI lineage: Eukaryota > Metazoa > Arthropoda > Insecta > Diptera > Culicidae > Topomyia > Topomyia yanbarensis. Next base: position 153,650,191 of record NC_080670.1, read on the forward strand.
ACTAACCTTATTCATCAGAGCTGAATTTATTCTAAGCTCGAAAAATTGTTGAATATGAGACATTTGTCAGCTGTTTGTCGGCACCACTCAGCCAATTGATCAGCAGACGAATGACGGTATACCAAAAGATACAACCGAATGATAAGCTTTGTTGCACGTTGTACACCATCGATCAAATCGGTTTCAGTAATATCTTGAGTTGTACATCTTTGGGCGACAATTGTTGAGTTCAAGGTACACAAATGTCTCGCTCATTCTTGAACCTTGGGTTGTTCCCAAAGGCTTCGTGACCAATAAAAATCTCACTTACTATTTTAGAAGTAAACCGCCGACCGGCACAATCCATAGATGTCGTGCATTTGACCGGCTCCGCAGTTACCACCATTTCGATATCCACTCGGGGATCTCAGAATATGCGCTGAACGTTGCTGATTGTCTTCCTCCGTAGGAATGTGCTTCAAGAAAAGAACTTTAACACCTTCCGAATCATCACTCAACCCTACTAAAACAAATGCCACCAGAATCGAGATTACCAGCAACCTCATCTCGGCAACTTTTCGGAATCAACTAATTTGAAAAATTGCTTCCCGATTGCTACCTAAAAACGAATCCTTCCCCTATATCTTATCAAACTTTTCAAATTTAATTTCAACCAACAGATGATAACCACCACCGACACAATCACCGTGATTTTTTTTCTGTTTTGTTTAAACCTGATCAGCAGCACTTACTTCATTTCGGTTTTGTAGAGCTCAGAATACCAGCTTCCGACAGCGCCGGAAACGATCCAACCCGTACCCGGGAGGACACCGCAGAGGCGATACAAAAATGTTGGACGTGTTGACCGTTGTGTTTGGTTCGTTCTTCGCCGGATTATAGTAGATGGTGCGGGCTTCGGCGACCTCCAGTACGGTAAACACCAACATGACGGAAAGTAGTGCCACCAGAATCAGCTTGTTACCGTTGCTGATTGGCACCTTTTTCAGCGGGGTATGCATTGTTTGTTTTTTATTACCGTTCGACGAAATCTTAACTTTCAGAGCGGAACTGGTGTGAACAGATTGGAATGATGCAGAGCGCGAACTATACGAATGAGCTGTTTCGAAGAGAATACTGCCGAAACTGAGTCGATTGCGCCTTCGACGGAATATACGCAGGGTTGGTAATTTCAATTTGTATGTGTACTTCTGTATCGTAGGGTAACATGACGTCGTTGAATTCTCAGTATTTATCAGTTTGTTTTTGTACTTCCTTAATGGAGCCGCTTGAGTTGACAATCCGTTTCTAACAAACTGAAACGGTACTTCAGGGAATTAATATTGTTTGGATTACATCCAACAAACTTCTTACAAACTTTGTGCACCAATAAATTACTTGAATTAACATTTATATCACTACGATCCCAGAAAAACGGTGTTTCAGCTGATAACCTGCGTGCGCCGCAACCCTGATACACCCTACGAGGGGGAAACAGTTTGGCGCGCGAGACACGCCAATTTCACGCTCGTGATAAGATAAAGGCTTCGATGGCGACGACGACGATGACGACGGACTCAGCGATTCTTGTAGTGACCGGCAGACTCATGTTCGGGGGATTCACACCACAATCTCGCGCGAAACGATGTTTTACAACTACTTTCAGTAAGACACAATAATAAACTGAATCCCGGGTACATAGTTTGCCCTCGAATGTTTGATTTATTAGTCATTGTTGAGCAATTTTTTCAACGATCATCAATTTTTGTTTGTACTTTAGCGGACAATGGGACAAATCATGTACAGACCGAAAGTTTAAATATTGCCAATAAACTGTTTGTCAATCATAATCATCATATGATATTTTAATTGATTGCTTTGAATTGCATAACTATCTCGAAGTTTCATAATATTTACTATACAGCTATAACCGATTGCGCAATTAGTAAATTGATTATCTTGTACTTGGATTTCGTTCACAACCCCGGTCATAGGGTTGAAGGTATCTCAAGTCTGAAAAAGTGAATCGCACATTGTTTTTCGAAAAGTAGAAGGAAAATGTTTGCAGTTTGTCTCTAGTACGTCAGTATCAGTTTTGTAAGCACATTAAGATATTTTGTATTGTTTATTGCAAAATAAGTCGCCCAGTGTCAGGGCCAAGGATGCAAAATGCCTACCTTTTCTGCGGCAGTAATTTTTCTGCCTACATTCTCATTTCTTATACGACGCTGTTGTCGTTCGCTAGTGCAGGATGTCCAGCGCTGTACGGTAGTCTGTAAGCAAAGCAGTAACATGACAAAAAATACTGCCCCCAGTACAGCCACCAGACGCGAGCGGTACAGCTTCTCTTTCCTTATTTTACACTTTAATATTTTTAATTTATTCAATATTTTTAATCACAAACGACGACAATGAATGCGGTTCGTTTACGCCACGACCGGCATCAACGTTTTCGTGTGCGGGCCTCTCCCTTTGACTATGCAGAGAAAAGTGTACAAAGCGAGAGAACAAACTTTACTACGCCACACTCTCACCGAGCAGTCGTAGTACAGCAGCAAAACAAAAATGTATTCTACTGCTGTACGGAAAAATGTACTCGGTTTGGCTACCGTTCTGGCAAGATCTGTAGTGGTGCGTCGCTGTAGCGGGCTGTACGGATTGTGCAAATGTAAATATACCGAAAAAAAATTTAGTTTACCGGTACCGTTGGCATCCCTGGTCACGCCATACTACTTAACGGAAGGACGACGATTTATCATCGGTATCGCGGAGTTTGAGGTTTAGAAGGGTTTAAAGTCTAGGATTCGCTCCAAGCGAGCGATGCGATCTGTAACATAGTTTATTATGAAGTTGTTTAGTAAGTTTACGAGTACACGATCAGTCGAATAAGAAAAGATTTAGATCTTATGTTTTATAATAAATTATCAGCTACCGAGAGCATCTTATATTTTCTAATCAAGGGCAATCGGATTAGTATTTCTTGCAACAGTATTTAAACAGATTTTTCTACGATATTCTAATTGGGTTGAAAACAACCGAACTGAGTGATAACACGTTATACAGACAAATAGTTATGATAGCGCAATCAAAGGAAGTATTTCTTACTTTTTAATTCGGATTATTTGCAAAATGCGCGTATACGAGCGATCATTGAAGGCATTACGAAGGATTAATAATCTGATGCACGAGCTTGTTAGCAATAACGGAATATAAAATTAAATTCATAAATACAACTAGTTGCCGAAATCGTCTATCTGCGTCAAATGGTATATTTTAGAACCTCTTGAGTAAAAGCTTTGGTTTCAGAGAGAACGTGAAAAATGTACAAAAACCCTAATGTCTCAAGGAACGAGTTTGGGCTGCCATCACCCGATCCGCTAAAAGCCACTGCTCTTGCCCACAACCTGATACCTCCCCGGCACTACCTTACGGCATTACATCAATGAAGGGTTTTTATGTGCATAGCACCCACTCTAATTCAACTACTTAGTAGTCAGTTTTTTCAGTAGGATTACAGCCCCACTTTTTGACACACCACCAGCTCTCCACCATCTGGCAGTCGGAAAGCTGGCTGTGAGTCGAGACTTAGAGCTCCTCTCCTACGAAGACAATCTGGGCGGCAAACTTCAGATTGTCTAATTCACCGAGACCACGACTCAGCTCGCGTGTATCAGTTAGCACCGCACCAGTCAGTGCCATTTACTCGTTGAGTTCCTGACTTGTTCACAAACTATTCGGTCTAGTTCCCGATGATAGACCTAGCCTACTCCGACGGAGAATTTCCCCGGCGAGAGAAGTTCTCCCGAAACCGAGCCAACCAGCCAGGTGTCGAGGTCAGTTCGGCGATTCCGGTGAAGCAGGGCGTCTGGTTCGCTGGTGCCCCGACGACCCGCGACTGGTGGTGTCTAGTCGTGGTCTACTCAGTCTAGTCCCCGGCGGTGAATCTAGGTTATGAAGACGGAGAGTTCCCCAGCGAAAGAAGTTCTCCCGATACCGATTCTTCTTTGGTTTTAGAACCAACTATTTCTTGAGCCCTTTGACTCCTTCTCGTGCTATTTCGCTCAACATCCCCGATGAGCCATTCAGCTCCCGCCCTTACTTGTTTGCGAACTACTCGGTCTAGTCCTCGACGATGGATCTAGTCTACTCCGACGGAGAATTCCCCGGAGAGAGAGGCTCTCCCGAAGCCTAGCGGTAGATTTCTCCCGATACCGATGTTCATTTCCGTGAGTCACTTAGCTTTCCGCTTCGTCACGATCTACTCGATCTAGTTACCGGCAGTGGATCTAGCCTACTCAACGGGCCAGCCAGTAGGTGTTGAGATCCATCTAGCGATTCCGGGTGAACCGTAGTTTCCGGTTCACTGGCGCCCCATCAACCCGCGCACTGCTGGCTATTCGACGCGGTCTACTCGGTTTAATCCCTGGCGGTGGACTAGCCTACTCACAAGCTGCCCGGTAGGGTGTGAATGTCGGTCCAGCAATCCCAATGACCCGAACCGGGTGCTACGTGGCGTACTACTGAACTGGTCCCCGGTGGTGGTTCTAATCTACCCCGTTGGGGAGTTCCCGGGGGCAGAATTTCTCGAATCCCCACATCTTTTCAATGATATTTCTACTGTCGCACCAGGCTTCGCACCAGGCTTCGAACTTCTTTGAACCTAGGGCATTCAAATACAACGTGTTCCGGTGTCTCTTGCACGTCCACACATTCCGGGAAAAGGGACGACGAAGCATGTCCAAACCGATGCAAGTACTTCCGGAAGCATCCGTGCCCGGACGAAAACTGCATCAAATGGAAGTTCACCTCTCCTATGCACCCAAGCCGACACATTTGGGATGAGTCAGTGGGTCCTCCTTCATTTCTCCGCGTTGTCCCACTTCTGCTGCCATTTAGCCAACGAATCTGCTCGGACCAGTCTCCTTGCATTACGTGCATTTCTCCGCTGGTAGCATTCCACGTTCTCAGCCAGAGTGATGCAGATGGGAATCATCTCGGCTATACTGCCTCCGACGATATTGTTCTGTAAGCACTCGCGACTTGTATGGCCATCAGCCGGAATATCCTGTTCAGCTTTTCACGGTTCCGCTAGGTTTTCAGCGCAGCATAGATAGTCGAGAACCCTCATTCTGTGCAGTGCTGCAGCGATGGCTTTCCAGCTGGCACTGTTGAATGCGTTCTTGACATCTATCGCGACCACAGCGCAGTATCGATCTCCTCTTCGCTTCTATTTAGATGCCTTCTCAGCACTCTCGAGCACTGTCCGAATTGCATCCACTGTCCGTGCTGCTTTGCGGAATCCGAACTGCATCTTGGACAGTCTGCGCTCACCTTCCGTGAATTTCGTCAACCTGTTAAGGATGGTCCTTTTCTGGTGTTCTTCGAGTGTGACATATGTGCCTGTACGAGGCCAGATCGCAAGGTGGTTTCCCTGGCTTTGGCAGGAACACCAGCTTCTGGACCTTCCACATTTAGGGGCCTTTATTTAGGCACTTCTGCAGCACCATCCTGAACATGTCCGGATATGCCAGGATCGCAGCTTTCAGCACCACGTTGGGTATTTCATGCAGATCGGGGGCTTTCTTTAATTTCAGGCGCTTCGATGCTTCTGCGAGCTCGTCGTTAGTCACTTACCGATCGTCCATATTTGTTTCTTCTTCTTCACGGTGCGGTGTCGGTGGACATATAGTTGAATCTTCAGCTTGCTCGGGCCGCTCAGCTGGCGTCGTCGGGCCCTTCATTTTCGCCAGCACGACTCCGGTCGCCCCAGAGATTGGCGTCTTCTTCTCGGCACAGCTCCTTGTGGCAATTTGACTTGCTAAGTCTGATCTCTTTTAAAGCGGCCCTAGTTTCCCGAAACGCTGCTTTGCACTCTTCTCTATCTGGTTCCGATACCGCTCTCTAAGCCCACCTTCTGGCTCTGAGACAAGCAGCGCGTAGCGTACTAAGCGTCTCGTACCACTAGTAAGCTGTTACGTGGTTCGAGCTTTCGCGGAATTGTAGCGTCACTTGCCGCCATAATGCTTCTTGTTAGGTCAGCTGCATCCACGTTCTCGGTTCCGCCGTTCGACCGAAGTACCTCAACAAAGAGGGCTTTGTTGAAGGTTTCCGTGTTCCACTTTCGCTCACCGGTCATCCTACTCCGAACTGCAGTAGGGTTCCGTTGACCGATACGGTAGCGAATCGCCTGGTGGTCACTATGCGTATACGTTTCGCATACTCTCCAATCCATGTTCGCCGTCAGTGTAGGACTACAGAATGTGACGTCGATGATGGACTCCCTCCCGTCTTTCCGAAATGTTCTAATAGAACCTTCATTGCACAATCGGACGTCTAACTTCGCTAGAGCTTCCTGCAGGATATACCCTCTTGTATTGGTTACTCTACTGCCCCATTCCACAGCCCAGGCGTTGAAGTCACTTTCAATGACTACTGGCTTCCGACCGATCAACTGCTCGGTTAACTGCTCAAGCATTAGGCCAAACTGCTCTACTGTCCACCTTGGGGGAGCGTAACAGCTGCACACGAAGACGCCGTTGATTTTGGCCATCACAAAGTCATCGTATGAGCGTTCTATCACTTCTTGAATAGGGAATCTGTCCATAACCGGTATCGCAGCTATTCCCGATCTATCCGCCACCCAATTACCGTTATCAGAGGAGACTTGATACGGCTCTGCAATCAAAGCGACATCACACATTGTTTCATTCGTAGACTTCCACAACAGTTGCTGTGCGGTGTCACAGTGATTCAGATTTATCTGGGCTATCCGCGATCATGCTGGCCTGCAATCGCTTTCTTATAGGAGCATTTAAGGTCACCCATCTGATGGTGGTTTCCGTCCGCTGGAGTCGCGAAAACTGCCATTTTCTCCACTCCAATCTGCCTCTCCTTTCCCTGCTTCGGGGGACTAGGAAGAAAGTAGACTTAGCCAACGCCAATGCTCACTTAGCTACATCAGCCCTCCGTGTGTGAGTGTGTGCGTTTGTTTGTATGTATGTGATCAACAAATGCACATCAGTTACTCGGAGATGGCTGACCCGATTTTATCAAACTTAGTCTCAAATGAAAGGTAATACATTCCCATGGGCTGCTATTGGATTTCATTTAATTTCGATTTCTGGTGCCCGAGTTACTGGTTCAAGAGTGTGGCCACACAGCAAACTTACATTTTTGCCTTTCTCATATAGAAAGGTTAATCACCTTGAACATCGTCAACCAAATCCCGGGATTTTTTTACTTATAGGGGTATGCGGAGGGGGGTTACCGTCCCTCCCTCCCACATTGCACACCACCTTTCTCTGAACCCCTCTTCCCTCTTCAAGTCGTTCGCCCAACGAATAAACTTGCCTAGTTCCTCCAGACTAAACTTTCCTACTGGGCCTAAACAATTAGTAAAAAAATTGGTTTGAAATTATTTTTAGTTTGAAACTACATCAAAATTTAAACTAATTTAAAATTTCTAAACAAGTTGAAAATTTTTGGCGGAGTCCGGACCCCATAACCCTCTTCCATTATCGATTAGCATCGCGAAGACAACCCTATGCCGTACTGTGAAACTCGAAGTCCCCTCGATGTCGGGGTTAGGGGATCGCCATAACCGTACTCTTCTTGAACCAAGAGGGCATAACGATTTGCCGTGGTGAATGGTGCAGTGTCTTTTAAGGGAACACTTCAGATGCTCCGGGCGCTGTTTGTACACTGGGCATAGTAAGAGATTATGTGAGCTCTTTCCACAATGGGCACACTTTTCAGCATTCATAATGCAAAAGTCATCCTAATGACTTTCAACGCACTTGCTACAGCGGTACAGATAACCGAACATGTGGACGTACCTTGTCGAACAAGATAGTTAGTAGTAGTTAGTCTTAGATGCAGTCCCATCAAAGGCCCCCGATTCGAGTTTGAAGGAACGTACAATTTTGTTCCGTCCTGTTTGAAATCTTTGCTCATTGAAGCAATGGTGCTCGAAACAGTCAACCTCGTGCTTCAGTAGATCCACGCATGACAAACTCGAATCGGTGACCACACCGTCGATCTTAACTATGTGGGCAGGCATGTAGACCTTCATTAATTACTTGTCGACAGTGATGTTGCTTGCTTTGCTTGCTTTAGATATCACCAATCTGAGTTATTCTCAGCGTAATTTCGAAATATATTTGGTAGCTGAAAATGTATGCGTCAGTCTTTCTAAATCTTTAAAATTCTTAGGGGATTATTTTTGATCTGAAAGAATATCAGATATGTTTCGACAGAGTTCAATGTGTATAATTGTTTACGTAAAGTCGGAGTCTTGGATGACGAATCTTGTTCGACATTCATTTGACCATTAGCTGGGTTCTTTTTCAGAAGAATCAATTTATGCGCAGGCCTAGATTCCGATTTAAATTGATAGCTTTAAGAGTATGAAGGAAGATATGGAAATGATGGGAGATTTAGGAAATTGAAAAACGAGTGTGGGGATAGCAACACAGAAATATGTTCGCCTCTCTTTACTCGATGTTCGGCTGGATGCTACCTGGATCTACAGTTCATGATTTGCGACTGCAATTCAAACGAAATGAGCGACAGTAAAACACTAAAGAATATCGATCGAATCTTTTGGAAATCGGGTTTTCTTATAAATTTTCAACCATCGAAAATGAATATAACGGTTGATGAAGGAACAAATATTGGAATGAATTCTTCAGATTTTTTATTGATAGAGACGGGTAGAATTTCTCAAAAAATCGTATGCTCTATAAGCCGATCTACACGTACAGTATCCTGGAAAGATGCTCGTCCCGACGCCTTTTTTAAATCGTTTATTTGGCACGGCTCAATGCGTTAGCTTCACGGAGCCCTGGGTCTTTTATATATTTACATGATGCAAACAATAAAAATAATAAACAATTAATGCTAAGATCGATCCCGTACGCGCGACTTGCCATTGCGCGCGGAGATCCGTTTTCGTATCGGGGAAATATTTGCATCCACGTCAGCTATATCATGGGGGTCATTTGTATCTCTGTCGTCTTCGCACATGTCCAGGTCATTATCGGGGTTACTGCCCTGATGTTCACAATCAGGTGTTGTTCCTAACTTCTTTCCCTTTCGGGTCACGAGGGTGAACCCTCCGTCATTGCTAGTAGCTCTCTCATTGCTGGAATTAGCTGTTGAGTTTGTGGTGCTTGACGCGGCTTTCGCAGTTGTCGTTATTGCTTGAACAGCAGCCACAAATTTGGCAACCGTTTGTGGCTCAGGGAATGATATTGGAGACTGAGTGTTGGTATTTCTTTCTGTAGATGAGCTTTTCTTAGCGCTTTCTGGGCAGGGTTGTCCGTAATGTGCCGTTTGTTCACAGAACTGGCACGTGTTAGTTTGTCCTTGATATGTACATAGAGTTCGCTGTATAATGGTATCATCCCCTTCTGTTGTGTACTGCAAGGTAAGGTAGGAGGAAATGGTTTGGTCTACCCACATTCTCACCACAAAAACACTATTTGAAATACCTGGAAAGTAGTTCCTCCACGTATCCTCCGAAATGGATTCCACTTCTCCGAAATACGACATGAATCTTTTAATGGCCACTTTGCAGGTACGTGGTGCCAAATCATGCAATTTAACTTCCACGTTTCCGTTATCCATATACACAGGGATCTTGATTTTTGCGGTGTAACAATCCAGAACGTGTTTCTAGTTGTTTTGCGAAATGAATCTTTTTGCCTGGGCGAATTTGTTGAACGTTATCAGCACCGCGTGTCTGACGTGCTCCAACTGAATGAAACTTACGTCTGAAAACCGAAGCTGCATTTTCTCCTTCAGCAAATGTTCCACATCACCAATACTCGGTCTTATGCGGAAAGTCCGGAAGTCAATGGTCACCGTGTTAGCCCGAAGAATCACATTTTGTTGTCGAGACTCAATCATCTTGATGGAATAATAGTAACGGTTCCCTTTGTTCTTCAGACAAAGCACACAAGAAAAAAGCAACTGCCTGTGCTGGCTTTTTTTTATTTACTAAGCATAGTTAAACAGGCATTCTATATCTAATTATGTTTAGTCTAATGGATATATGTTATTATAGCTAACTTGTTGTTTCTATTGTATTAGCAGATGTTAAGGAATGTTGTAAAGTGCCTAGAAAATAATGATCTGTTATTCCATCTTGCTTCCCGAATACTTTTCTTAAACTCATACAAACTAGGATTTCTAAAATGTACTAGGTTATAAGCTATCGCCTCACAAACTAACCATAATGCTGCTTTGGTTCTATAATTCCTTTTTCCAACTCCATGATATAGCAATTAATGAGGATGGTCTTCACGAATGTCCATCCTTCGTTTGGTAACATCTTTCACCCAATCCCAAATAACACTCGAATTCAAACAATTCTTCATCCTATGAACATTATTATCCGGCTTTCTATAAATATCACAAGTGAAATTTTCTGTGTTTATAGAGTGATTGAATAGTTTAACCTTGTTTGGGATTATATCATTAAACATCTCATATAGAAGTGTTCTAGTAGTTGTAGTCAAAAATGTGTGCGACAAATTCTCCCAAATTGTTGGCCATAATATTTGCAGGTATTTTCTCTCCACTTTTACGGATATATTCATCTCGTTTAATAGGAAGTAATAAATCTGCTTGTTGGTAGTTAGATTTGAAACTTGTTGGATGTTTTTAGCTTTCGTTATATACCTTTGGCTGTTGAGTGAGAGTGCCTTGATATTATTGGTTTCAATCAAATAGTGGACAAAGGGTAGGCCGTTTCTAAACAACAAGCTTCTCATGAAAAGTGATTTGCATTGGGTTTCGGGATCTATATAAGATTAACACCGCCTTTCAAATAGTGCAGGTACAGTTGTGATCGTTCTATTTTAAAAATTCTGCTCGGTCCCCAAAAGAATGTGCCAGTAATTTTCTTGATTTGTGCAAGATGTGCATTATTTGGCGGTATAATTTGCGCAACGTACCATAGTTTAGAAAGCATGTAAGTATTAAGTATCCAAACTCTCTCTATTAAGTTCAACTTCCTACTGCTGTGTGTTTTGGCTATTGCACTGATCGAATTATTTAACGCATTATAATTCGTGTTTATCATATTTTTGTAGCTCGCTGAAACTTTTAAACCTAATATCTGTAAATCATTTTTTTCTGTTATTAGCTGCGGTCCTATCCGGCAATTGTTGAATCTTAAAAATCCGGATTTTTTCAGATTTAGTTTAATGTTGGTCTCAAGTGAGTACTGTTCAATTGTCTCCATTACAATATCAAATTCAGCGTCAGTTCGTACCACTATTGTTAAGTCGTCAGCATAAGCCATTACTTTAGCAAAGCTCCCAGAGACTAAGACCGTTGGTTCTACGGTCTATGGCTCTAATTAGAGGTTCAATATACAATGTAAATAAGAGCATTGATAACGGGCACCCCTGCCTAACTGAGCGCCCAATCGCAATTGTCTTAGTAAGGAATCCATTCACTATAATCTTTGAGCTTGCACTTCTGTAGAGTTTTTTCACACATTCAATTAAAGTCATAGGTATACCAAATTTTTCCAGGATTTGCCAGAGTCGTTTGTGATTAACTGTGTCAAATGTTTTTTCTAGGTCGATGCTGAGCAGACAAAATTTGAACTGTTTCGACTGCTGGGCTTTAACCACGAGTGTTCTGATCACATCTAAGTTACTAGTGCATGATTTATTCTCGATTCCAGCACATTGTCCTTCACCAATGATTTCTCCAAGATATTTCCCCACTCTATTAGCTATAATCTTGCACAGAATTTTATAATCTGTATTTAATAGACTTATTGGTCTGTAGTTGTTTAAATCAAACTTACTCCCTACTTTTGGGATCAGTACAATTACGCCACTAGAAAAGTTTTCCAAAGGGGTTAATGTTCCAGAGTAAATATCATTGTAAAGCTTCAACAATTCTATTTTGAGCAAGTCAAAATGAGTTTGATAGAACTCGTTTGTAATCCCGTCAGGGCCTGGAGACTTTTTTTGATGGGACTGTCGAATTGTATCCCTAAGTTCGTCTTCGGTGATCAGCTCAAGAAGAGCTGCCTTTGAGTTAGTACCAAGCGATTTTCTGATTGAGTTCAAGGTATGAAATCTTCTATCCGGACAAGTTTCTTCACTAAACACATTCTGGTAATGATTGTACACTACCTGATTTGTTTCTATTTGACTACACATGGTCCCATCAGGCTTTTTTAGTTTCATTGTGCCCACCTTCGATTGATTTTGAACCATTTTAGAAATTTGATAAATCCCAATTTTTTCAGATTCTAACAAAGTGCTGGGCTGAAAGCGCACCCTATACTTTTCTAATTGATTGTTTTCTATTTGAATAATATGTTTATATTTGCATCTACTCTTTCACCTTTAATTTGTCGTTCAATTAGCTGGTTGAATTCCTTGTACAGAGTTTCCTTTTCTAAGTTGCTTTGTTTGCTTCTCTCGAATGATTTGTTTTTGTAGAACTGTTTGATTTTGTTTTTCACATCATAGGACCACTATTCGGAGAAATTATCGTTATATTTTCTACGATTTTTTAGTTGGTTATAAATCTCAGCGAATTCTGCTGTTACTTCATCGGATAACAAAAGTGAGGTATTCATTTTCCAATAACCCCGACCTGTTGCTTCAATCACGCCATCTTTACCAACATCATATTGGAATGAAATGGCATGGTGGTCCGAAAAAGGGACAGCATTAGTTTCAAACCCGCTTGTTTTTTTTTAATATGGAGTCAGAAGCATAGAAACGATCAATATGTGAAGCAGATTCGTTTCGAAAAAATGTGAAACGCTTTTTAGCACCTTTCAATTTGTTTTCAACATCTTTTAAACGGAATAGGTCAATAAAAGTTTGGAGACCTCGGCAAAAGTTTTTGTTTTCACTGCGAATATCCTCCGCCTCTAAAACACAGTTTAAATCACCGCCAAATATAGTACCAACAATTCCACGCTTACACATATGCACTCCAGTATGTGTTTCAAAAAGCTCATTACGTTCATTTTTGAATTGTGTCCCTGCATGACCATATACGTTAATAAAGTTTATATCATCAACCACAACTGACGTAATTCTTCCACATGAACTTAACAAACACTCCCGCGTTTCAAGTGTTCTACGCACAAGAATAGCTGTTCTCTTATTCGTTTCACTGATATTCACCATAGCAACGTGTGTAGGCAAAAACGTGAAATCATAGAATGCCACCTCCTGTGGGAAGATGATATCCAAATAATTTTTCAGAATAATTTCTTTCAACAGATACTTTTTTGCTGCTATTGTTATGGCATTGATATTAATAGAGGCAACTTTTCGCACAAAGTTCATTGCCCTTTATAATTTCATATACTTATCTTTTATTCCCTTCTGCCACTGCGGCTTCGGTTCTTGCCTTTCTGCCTATCTCTACCGCGGCTTCTCGTGGGTAGAGTATTCACTGCGATGGTTTCCAGGGGGTCCTCATCCGTCTTTATCCTCCTGCTCTGTGAGGCGCGACCGGTGTCTTCATCAGATTGATCAGTGGATGATGTTCCATGTGGTCGCTTTGTGGATTGATCTACCATTTTGTCATCTGCAACAGCAGTTTCAACCACTTCTATCTCCTTATTTTGGCAACTTTGCACACTTTCCCCTATGTCTTCGGGAACCATGTGTTCTGAGATCGCAGACGTTGTGATTGTGCTGGGTTTTTGGTTTGTTGATGGGTTCAGAACCGTCATTTCTCCTAGCTGGATTTTCTGGGAGAAAGAGGAACTATTTTGCCTAAGGACTTCAGCGAAGCTTGTTCCTGTTTTCGGTGTCATTCCTGTCTGTTTATCTTGGTTGATGGTGTTTCTTGGACACTCTGCCTTGATATGCCCTTCCTGTTTGCACAGAAAACATTTTTGTTTCAGTCCGTCGTAGTGCAATCTTCCGCGCCTGTTTAGGAAGTATAGCGTGGCTGGAATTTCCTTTTTGATTTCCACGTATACTCCTCGCACTCCAGTAAACATGTCCAGTTCAAGCGTGGCAGGAAATTTTTCTCGAACCATTCTTCGTACACTTCCAAACTTGCCGAGTACTTTTGCAATTTCTGCATCAGGGACCTCTGGGGGTAGGTCGAAGATCCTAACGTATTTGATGCATCCTCCAGCGACCGACATTTTGATTTCTGTCTTCGTTCCATTTGAATACAGGAACACGTGTTTTTCTGGATTCTGCATCAGAGCTTCCTTCATGGCCCGCTCATTTACAAACTTTATGCATATGCACTGTTCTTCCGACATCTTGTAGCTGCATTCCATGGCTTCTTTGTCCGCATCAAAGGCCTTGATGAAGCGAGCGACTTCCACAATGCTTGGTCTTGGTGCTTCAGCGGGAAATTTGAACATCAACGTGTTCTTTATTAATTCATCCATGTTCTTTGTTCCAGAAACTATAGTATGTATCACAAAAAAGTATCGCACAAACAAAAGTTTCAGCTGCTCTCAGCTATTTCAATCGTTGTAGCCTTCGATCTCTATGCACGTCTGATAGGAACGAGATCTGATCGTCAACTGAACTTGGATAGCAGCAGAGAGCACACTGGTATTGTGACTGATGCCTTTGATGGTTGAGAATAGACTGTCCCGACGCCTTCTCACATATCTATCGTCAGCTGATTTCATAAAGTCTCTCGATAAATTGAACTGCAGTGAATTTTTACTTAAGATTTCACAAAATTTTTGTGTTTTGTTGGTGCTCCAAATTGCCGGCTTTGCCCGAAATATGCTGGGAAATTTAGATTTTTCGCTCCGCTTTTGACAGATTTTCTGAAAATTAGTTTAGGCATTTTTCTATAATAGTCATACATACTTCGAAATGGAATAAAAATTGCTTAAAAATTATTCCGACGGATGTTCAATATTCCAACGTCGTATTTCGCCTTCTGTGCACATTGCTCGAGGAAATAATAAGCCTGGGGGCTGCAAGGTGTGTCTTTCTCAATTGTATTCAAAGGAAAATGTCATGTCAAATCAGTTTGGTCCACCCAATTCACGAATGAACTTTTTCCTATCAAAGTAAAAGCCCTGCTCGGGTGTTGTGTCTGCGGAATTTTACACAACTTCCATTTTATTAACTTGTCTATGCAATCCAAAAGGACTTGCTTAGCCTAAAAATATTTTTTCGCTGATTTTTGATTTGTTTTTTATTCTCGGCTTTTCGGTCTTTTAAATCAGAACGGGTATTGTATAATGCCCGACGTTTCGGCCACTGATTTTGGCCTTTTTTGAGGGAAATATGTTATCGTTTTATCTCTATACGTCTTTTATCGACGTTGGGAAGATCCGAAACGTGGGTGTTCTGATTTAAAAGACCGAAAAGTCGAGGAATAAAAATTAAAAATTAATAAGCATTAACATATTTCATCACTTTTGGCCCGAACCTGCACTTTTACCACAGACTAACAGACATAACACTCGAAAATAATGCTTCGCCAACTTTAACGGTCATTTGAAATATATTCGTAGTTAGGACAGTAGCCGCTTTTGAAATTATGGCGACACTGACATATGAACAAGCATATGAGGGATAGATCACTAGTGAAAATTATTCCCAAGCCTGAGGGGTAACCCACGAGCAAATAAATGTTTGAGACAGTAAATAAAAGGTGAAGGTTTTTCAAGGGAATTCCCTCATAGTGTTATGTCTGTTAGTCTGTGCTTTTACTACAAACGTGACTATTACCTCTTTCGCCAACTGTACGTGTACAAATAGTTTTATTCTTTCAGCCGATGTTTAGCACTTTACGTCTCAAAACATATCCAACTGAGCGTGTGTGTTTCTAGTCCACAGTTTCCTAAGCTTTACAGTTAAGAGTATATAACTCCAATCACTCCCACTATAGTACAATCAAACAACGGTTGACTACAAATAATTGTCTCCATTGTGCTCGTAGTTCAATATAACCTAGTGATCCCAAATAGCCTTAACAAGGTCCTGATGGTATACAAGAAATTACAAAATGTGACTCTATAGCTCACCATCTTCTATTCAAAATAATCCTCGTTTGAATAGCGATATTCGTCGTGATCTTCGTCCAGATAATCGGCACCGTTTCCTTCACCGCTCGTCTTCGAAAGTTTCTCTGTGGTCCATTCCGCAGCCTCCTGGATAATGATGGTCGTCGGGCGCACATAATTCGGATATTTGGTCATCGAAATGGTTGGATTAAACGGATAAGTATAGTCCGGGTTCTCATTATCCCCACTAGGGGTTGGATAAGTGGTTCGCGGATTTCGCCACAACGGCACAGTGGAACTGATCACGTTGGTAGGTGTCGTCAACATTGATTTAGGGGTGGTGCTGGTGATGGTGGAACCAGCCTTTCGTCTCACAAACAGATCGTTCGCCAGAAACCCATTGACCTGGGCATTATAAACGCCGTACGTAGGAGGGCGATTCTTAGTTTTGAAAACTTCTAGCACTTCTTCGACGTGAACCTCTCCCGGAGCCTGGGGACGACGTGTTCGAAGATATTTCCGGTAGTCAGATTCCAGAGGAGATGCGTTGCTTTCAAGCGATAGAACCGTAAGCACTACTATGAACACTTTCAACATTTTCGAATCGAATTGGCAGATATACTGAGGACAATCGAATGCGGATTTATAATTTTATGATGGATTATTCTTATCGCTTGCTACATGCAAAATGAACGACCCAAATGGTGAGTTCATCTGAATTTTGATTCTTTTTTCCTCTCTTTTCAAGCTATTTGTTACAGCAATTCATTGCTCCAAAAATATTTCAACGAGCTAAGTGACATCAACTGCGATCTCAGAGAGATCGTATTAGAGAGACCTGAACTAGCTGAGTTCCGTTTAGTTGTTCGGTTACATTACAGCTGATAGCACTAACGTTTGCATTAAAACTAACTCGGAAATGGAAGGGAAGATTGTTATATCAATTATTTTTCTTTATTGTGTAACACACTTCACATCGGACGCAGTACCAGCAGCGAACAGTTCTGGTTCCAACAAAACGATCGAGTTGATAGAGCATTCGATTTGGGACACGGCGCCATTGAATGCGGTACCTTGTCCTGACGGTGAACAGTTTAAGGATGGCCGCTGTCGCAAGCTGTTGAAGTTAGCATGTACGAACCAGAAGTGCGGGTAGAGGAACAAGTTACAGATGTAATTGAGTAATCAGTTGATAGTTGAAAATAGTGCAAAATTAAGTTGCAAAAGAAAACAACATGTTTATTC
This sequence comes from Topomyia yanbarensis, assembly GCF_030247195.1. NCBI lineage: Eukaryota > Metazoa > Arthropoda > Insecta > Diptera > Culicidae > Topomyia > Topomyia yanbarensis. Next base: position 153,667,400 of record NC_080670.1, read on the forward strand.
AAGATTAGAAGCGCAAAGCTTCTAAGTGCGCATTGTTTATTGGTTCAAAACGATCCAATAACTAATAAACAAAGCTAGTTTTGACTGTGTTTCTCCTAGGCTGGTCCATCGACAAAGTTGTTTTAGGAATTATCTGTTTTCGTAAAGACTCGAGAGTAGTCAATGATTTGAACACTTGTGTAGTATTTCAGGTGAAATTGCATAATTAAAGAATATGCTCGAATCCTGTGATCGTTGCCTCATTCAAAATTGAATCTAGAGCGTAAATCGAATTTTGAACTAATTATTTGTATATAAAACTCACGTAAAATTTTTAATTCCCTGCAAGCGATTTGCAGATTACAGCAAAATTTAACTTCTATCAAAAAACAACAAGAAATCGTTTTCAATAATGACGTGACGGTTGAGAGTATGTTAGTCTAAATTATCATTGAGTTACCCTCACTGCTAGAAATACGATGATCGCAAATAAAATTTTACTTCGTTCCGATGTATTCAGTTAGTCTTATCGCCCTGTAGCTACAACAGCTTGTCCTGAAACTTCTGAGCCTGAACGAGTTTATCTGAAGTTTGTGTTCTCGCCGAACAGCGTACCAGGCTTGCAATAAACCAGAGGAATGTCATTCATGCAGCTGAGTACGATGTTTGCTGTAACTTTTCTGGTAGCCATTGGCCATACATCGTCCCTTCCAAACCGCCCTACTGCGTCACACGGGAATGCCGAAAATGTAGCTGATGGACCGGTGATGGTGATCGAACCGCGTGCTTTATTTGCTGGACCGACGCCGTCCGAGTTTGACTGCCTGATCAGGTGTCGAGAAAGTCAACGGTGTGTCGATGGGCGCTGCCGGAAAGTGTTTCCCAGTTCTCGTCAGCAACGGGTTTGAGGAAAACGTGTAAATTAGATTAAATATATGCAGCTTTTGGTTTCAATTTGGTAAAGTTGAAGAATTCACAAGGAAGAGTAGACATGATCTTTCATTGGGCGGTCGAGTGCGTTCACAAAAGACTCCACTAACGAGATACCAGAATGGCTCCGGGAGTCTGTATACGATCTAGATCCTCTCCTACACGCACTATGGGTGAGTCGAAGGGCCCTCGGTTTGGATGCCCTCTGTGTGCATTTATTATAGTTGTTTGCTTCGAGTGGTCATGGTTGTTTGATGCTTGTGAGCCGCGGGTAATCTCAGTTACACCCAGTCCTAGTGAGGCGGAGGGCCCAAGGGGTAGAACATATCAGTTCAGCACGTTCGGTGTTCATGGGAGTGTCCTAGATACTTTCGAGAGGAGCCTCGCATTGCTCACAGCCAGGCCTGTGCGCAAGGGAAGGGTTTTAGGGGTTCAAACCCCTCCCATTAGGGGTTTTGAATTACTTTTAAAAATTTATTAACTTCCTGTTCAAGGATGAAATTATACAGCGAGCCATGTCATTCGAGTTCGGTCACTCTAGAAACAAGTCGTCCAAAAAACCAAGCAAGAAACCCCGCGAAGGTGGCTGGAAAGGGATTTAAGTTAAGTTGGTCGGCATCTCTGGGCCGGTTCACGTTTCGGCATGTTTCGATATTAACACTAGTTGTGAGTAGAATCGTGATATCGTTAGCTGAAGAAATTTTACAGCCGATGATCTCTCCGTCGGAGTGACTGACAGCTAAATGGCTCGTGAACATGGTCATCGGTATCCGAAGAAATACCACCGCCGAGAAATTCTCAGCAGCAGCTAGCAAATAAATAGGAACGAGTAGTGCCAAGAAGGATAAGAAACCCTACGAAGGATAAGCAACCCTACGAAGGGTGTTGTAAAGAGATGTAAATCGTTATGGTCGACACCTCCGGATTGGTTCGTGTTTCAACAGGTGACGATATTTGCAGCAAACCTGAGCAGGTCAATTGAAAAAAACATGAGCGATTAACACAAAATAAAAAGAGCATGAGTACAATCCCCATTGAAATCCGCGCATAAATCCATGAAAAAATTATCTCTATTTCGTGAACTGAACGATTTCCGAAAAGCGTGACCAAGTTCCTGAAATTATGAATAATGGACGACGTATCCATGAAAATATCTGTGTTTCTACAAAACTAGTTCGCCCCGACTACATGCATGGCGTTACATTCGAATGTTTGGTTGGTTTAATGTTGCGATTTTTATGATTTCAGGAGCTAATCCCCGATTTTTGTTATTTCTTATCATGTTGCCGTGCTATTTTATTCATGAGTTTACTATCCGATTTTCATGTCAGAGTAGCGGGATCTATGTTCATGACTTCAGGATCTTAGTGACGATTTTTGATATTTTTGTCCCGAGTTGTGTGATTTATCTTTATGATTTCAGGACCTTAGACACGATTTTTGTAATTTCTGTTCATCTTATCGTGATTTGTTATTTTTTGGTTACTATCGGTTTTTTACTCGGAGTAACATGACAAGGTTCGAGGGGTCTTATTCTGTCAACTTTATCACGAACACGATTTGTGGCGCTCACCAGAACCAGTTCACGAATACCTGAATGATATGTAATGAATGTGGGAGCCATTTCATGTACACGGATATTGGATCGTGACAAATATATTGGGAATCATGAACATGTTTACGATTACATGAATAATATTTGATGGCTTTGTGAACTATTTCACAAGCATGAATGGTAACTTGAGACTCTTATACTAGATAAAATGAACCAGTTCGCGGCATAAACAACATTTTATAACTTTGTGATTTATTTCACGGGTACGCATTGTCAGTCGTGACTATTATACTAGGAATCATGAACGAGTTCACGAATACATGAATAGTATTTAATGGTTTTGTGAACTATTTCAGGAGCACGAATGGTAAATCGTGCCTAATATATTAGGCATCATGAATTAGTTAACGAGGATTGAATGGATTTATGAATAAAATTCCGAGTTTCGTGAAATAGAGCACGAGAAAATATTCACAAGGTTTAGTCGACTGAGATCAGGGGCGGATCCAGAAAAAAATTCGGGAGGGGTCCGAATTTTCGATTTTAAAATGAAAATGGTACAATTCGTAATACGTAAACCAAACCCCTCCCCCTGGATTCGCCACTGACTGAGATTAATGATCATAAAGTTGTGAACTAGTTCACGTACAGAAAATCGATTTGGTAATGACAAGGAAGCCGTGACTGAATTTCACAAAACAAAAACAAATATTTCCACTAATAAAAGCGTTATGAGAGCGTTACTGAAACAAAATTGAACCTAATTATAAAACGCATAATTTTTGTTCATAGTCCTGTTTTCGTAACGTAAAAACGTGAATGTTCCAGAATTCATTGTACTTTATTCACGATTTTAGGAACAATGTTTCTACGGTGTAACGGTGGCCCCGGATGGATGAGGATGGCATGCTACAAGAGGTTTAAGTTTAGTCGGAAGGATTAACTACTTCATACCAATCAGACATTACCACTAACTAATTCCATTCCTTCTCGATAATAGGCATTTACCCAATTTGTTGAGCTGAGTCAATTGGTTCACAATACTCGGCCTTTCAGGGAGCATAACAAATCTTCAAAGTTTAACCCTTCTTTTATAAGGCCCATAGAAAAATCAAAACCCTCCCCATGAGCATTTTCTGCGCACGGTCCTGCTCACAGCATAGGGTTTCTTCACTCACTGGATTGTTTGATAGGATGTCCCGGAGGATACTGAATTCCGGGCATTTCAGAGAGAGGTGTTCCACAGTGAGCTCTGTTTGAAATATTGGACACAATGGTGGATCCATCCTGATGATTTTGTGTTCTAGTGTGATCTTTTTGGGCTCGATGCTCCAGTATTTTGGGGCGGTCAATTAACCTCCTGAAAATGGCCGGATTGGTTCCTCCAGTAGCTGACGAAATGCTCTCTTTTTTATTTAAATGTGTATTCTTGCCCAAATGCGGTAGCTTAACCAGGCTGATTATTCTTTTTTATAGTACTTTGCGCATGTTAGTGGGGAGGCAGGGAAAGCCGTATTTAGGGACTCCCCTCTTATATTAACAAAGGAAGAGGTAGGAAATGGGATGTATATTATATAATTATTTTTGTCGTTGGCTAGTTGATCATTGTGACAGATATGAACACATGGTTGAAGTGGGTTCCACCCTGTAATCGCAGGGGTGATGGGGGAGCAGATATTTCGGATAATTATTGGCACTCTGATGCTGTTATGATGTTCTCTATATATAGGCTTAGAAGATTACCAAAAAGGGTATACATCGTAAAATCGTGAAGCGGTGCCATATTGCAGCTACAGGGAATGGTTGAGAGAATTCTGCTGTGAGTGAAAGAAGGGAAAAAATACTAAACCTGGACATTAATAGTTTTCAATAAAGTATAGATACGAAAACTGTAAGGATGATCACGGTTTGACAGGAAGTCCTAGACTGGCACATCGGGCTCGAAGGGAATCTATTAGTTGGAACATGGCAACACGGTACTCTGAACACAGCTAAACAACATGCTCGATGTCGTGATAGCCATTCTCACAATCGCAATTACTCGCAGCAAGTTTTATACGATGGATATGCGCATCGCATCCAAGTCTTTTGCAAATGTTACCTTTTAATGCGCTCCTTGGCTAAAGAGTTCGCCTTCTCATTGCCTGAGATAAAGCAGTGTGACGGAACTTAAACCAAGGTAACCGGATAAGATTTTTCAGATAAAGCACACAGATGTTCCCGAGAGTGCTTTCCAGGCTTCGCCGAACGGAGGGCCTCAATGGAGTTGAGACTGTTCGATGTGATGCAGTAATGATCTGCGGGCAAGGTATCAATTATCCCAAGAGTATACTGAATAGCAACTAGCTCTGTGACGTGAATTGAAGCCGGATCACTGAATTTGAATAAGGCAGCAAAATTTTCGTTGAAGATGCCGTAGCCTGTGGACCCGACGAGAACTGATTCGTCAGCGTAGAACATCTTGCGCAGTAGACTTGATGGTATTTATTATAAAGAATATTTGGGATCATGAATGTGATCCGGGATTCCATAAGTCTCTTCCTTTAGGTATGTGTCGAAAAATAGGAGAAGGAAAAAAAGTTATGAAAATATTCGAGAAAACATACGTAGCAAAGTCCTAGATGAGCAAGTAGGTGAATTACTCTTAATCGTGCACTGTATGTTTACTGTGTGACCTTGATGAAACTGGGTTGTTATCAATGTTCTTTTGATTTACTTCGAAATTCAGTGACTCTATTCGCGATAGTTCTCCCGCACGCTGATCTGTCAATGACGGGGAACCCAACAAATCAAGTCGGGGATTACCAACAGGATAGTGCAACGGTCGTAATAAAATTTAATTTGGCAGTGTTTGGCTAATCGCTGCGGCTACCGTTTCGAAAACGAAACAGATTGGATGAAGGGTGCATAGTGTATTGGCACTGTGTGGGACTCACGACTCACTTACGAACCTAATCTCTAAAAGCACTCGTTACTCTTTTTTCGCCCTTCTTTCCACGATACTACATTAAGGTATTACTTCGTGGGTGGCGAGCTAACCCTACTCTACTGTTTCATGAGCCAATTAACTCCCATTATTGTCACGATATAGTCAGATAGTTCACGGCGGTGAATCTACCCTACTGTGAATTCCCCGACAGTAGATTTCTACCTATGCTGATGTTCGTTCCCGTGAGCCATTTAGCTCACTGCTTCGTCTCGATCTACTAGATCTAATGCCCGGCAGTGGACCTGGCCTACTCAACGGGCCAGTCAGTAGGCCCAGCGATTCCGGATGGAGCGTAGCTTCCGGTTCACTGGCGCCCCAACGACCCTCTGCTGGCTATTCGATCAAGTTCTCGGCAGTAGATCTAGTCTTCTCACGAGCTACCCGGCAGGGCGTCGAGGTCGGTCAAGCGATTCCTGTTAAGCCTGGTACACTCCGTGTGAAATTCCGTGCAAAATTCGGTGCAAAATTCCGTGTGAAATTCCGTGCGAAATTCCGTGAGAAATTCCGTGCGATATTTCGTGCGAAATTCCGTACTAAATTCCACGCGAAATTCGTGCGAAATTTCGTGCGAAATTCCGTGCAAAATTCGGTGCAAAATTTGGTGCGAAATTCAGTGTGAAATTCCGTGCAAAATTCCATGCGACATTCCATGCGAAATTCCGTGCAAAATTGCGTGTGGAATTCCGTGTTGAATCACGCTGGAAATTTCTTGCGAAATTCCGTGTGAAAGTCCGTGTGAAATTCCGTGAGAAATTCCGTGCGAAATTCCGTGCGAAATTCCGTGCGAAATTTCGTGCGAAATTCCGTGCGAAATTCGGTGCGAAATTTAGTGTGAAATTCCGTGCAAAATTCCATGCGACATTCCATGCGGAATTCTGTGCGAAATTGCGTGTGGAATTCCGTGTTGAATCACGCTCTAAATTTCTTGCGAAATTCCGTGTGAAAGTCCGTGCGAAATTCCGTGCGAAATTCCGTGTGAAAGTCCGTGCGAAATTCCGCGCGAAATTCCGTACGAAATTCCGTTAGAAATTCCGTCCGAAGTTCCGTTCGAAATTCCGTGCGAAATTTTGCGCGAATTTCCGTGCCAAATTCCGTTCGGAATTCCGCGTGAAATTCCGTGCGAAATTCCGTGCGAAATTCGGTGCGAAATTCCGTGCGAAATTCCGTGCGAAATTCTGTACGAAATTCCGTGCGAAATTCCGTACGAAATTCCGTTCGAAATTCCGTTCGAAATTCCATGTGGAATTCCGTGTTGAAACCGGTTGGAAATTCTGTGCAAAATTCCGTATTGAATCCCGCACGAAGTTCCGTGCGAAATTCCGTGTGAAATTCCGTGCGAAATTCCGTGCGAAATTCCGTGCGAAATTCCGTGTGAAAGTTCGTGCGAAATTCCATACGAAAATCCATTCGAAATCCCGTGCGAAATTCCGTGTGAAAGTCCGTGCGAAATTACATACGAAATTTCATTCGAAATTCCGTACGAAGTTCCGTGCGAAATTCCGCGTGAAATTCCGTGTGAAATTCCGTGCGATATTCCATGCGAAATTCCGTGCGAAATTCCTTGTGAAATTCCGTGCGAAGTTTCGTGTGAAAATGCGCGCGTAATTCCGTTTGAAATTTCGTGCGAAATTCAGTTCGAAATTCTGTGCGAAGTTCCGTGCGAAATTCCGTGCGAAATTCCGTGCGAAATTCCGTTCGAAATTCCGTTCGAAATCCCGTTCCAAATTCCGTGCGAAATTCTGTTCGAAATTCCGTGCGAAATTCCGTGCTGAATCGCGTGCGAAAATCTAAATTCCGTGCGAAATTTGAAATTCCGCGCGAAATTCCACGAGAAATTCCGTGCGAAATTGCATGTGGAATTCCGTGTTGAAACCTGTTGGAAATTCCGTGAGAAATTCCGTGTTGAATCTCGCTCGAAATTCCGTGCGAAATACCGTGTGAAATTCCGTGCGAAATTCAGTGCTAAATTCCGTGCGAAATTCCGTACGAAATTCCATTCGAAATTCCATGTGGAATTCCGTGTTGAATCCAGCTCGAAATTCCGTGTGAAATACCGTGCGAAATTCCATACGAACTTGCATTCGAAATTCCGTGCTGAATCGCGTGCGAAAATCTAAATTCCGTGCGAAATTCGAAATTCCGCGCGAAATTCCACGAGAAATTCCGTGCGAAATTGCATGTGGAATTCCGTGTTGAAACCGGTTGGAAATTCCGTGTTGAATCCCGCTCGAAATTCCGTGCGAAATTCCGTGTGAAAAACCTTGCGAAATTCCGTGCGAAATTCCATACGAAATTCCATTCGAAATTTCGTGCGAAGTTCCGTTCGAAATTCCGTTCGAAATTCCGCGCGAAATTCCGTGTGAAATTGCATGCGAAATTCCATGCGAAATTCCGTGCGAAATTCCATGCGAAATTCCTTGCGAAATTGCGTGTGGAATTCCGTGTTGAATCCTGCTCGAAATTCCTTGCGAAATTCCGTGTGAAAGTCCGTGCGAAATTCCGTTCGAAATTCCGCGCGAAGTTCCGTTCCAAATCCATTGCGAAATTTTGCGCGAAGTTCAGTGCGAAATTCCATGCGAAATTCCGTGCGAAATTCCATGCGAAATTCCTTGCGAAATTGCGTGTGGAATTCCGTGTTGAATCCCGCTCGAAATTCCTTGCGAAATTCCGTGTGAAATTCCGTGCGAAATTCAGTGCTAAATTCCGTTCGAAATTCCGTGCGAAGTTCCGTTCCAAATCCATTGCGAAATTTTGCGCGAAATTCCGTGAGAAATTCCGTGTTGAATCCCGCTCGAAATTCCGTGCGAAATTCCGTGTGAAATTCCGTGCGAAATTCAGTGCTAAATTCCGTGCGAAATTCCGTACGAAATTCCATTCGAAATTCCATGTGGAATTCCGTGTTGAATCCAGCTCGAAATTCCGTGCGAAATTCCGTGTGAAATACCGTGCGAAATTCCATACGAAATTGCATTCGAAATTCCGTGCTGAATCGCGTGCGAAAATCTAAATTCCGTGCGAAATTCGAAATTCCGCGCGAAATTCCACGAGAAATTCCGTGCGAAATTGCATGTGAAATTCCGTGTTGAAACCGGTTGGAAATTCCGTGTTGAATCCCGCTCGAAATTCCGTGCGAAATTCCATGTGAAATTTCGAGCAAAATTCCATGCGAACTTCCGCGAGAAATTCCGTGTGAAATTCCATGCGAAATTCTATGCGAAATTCCGTGCGAAATTGCGTGTAGAATTCCGTGTCAAATCCCGCTCAAAATTCCGTTTGAAATTCTGGGCGAAATTCCGTGTTGAATCCCGCTCGAAATTCCGTGTGAAATTCCGGGCGAAATTTCGTGTGAAATACCGTGTGAAATTCCGTGCTGAATCCCGTTCGAAATTCCTTGCGAAATTCCGTGCGAAATTCCGTACGAAATTTCACGCGAAATTCCGTTCGAAATTCCGTGCGAAATTCCGTGCGAAATGCCGTGCGAAATTACGTTTTGAAATTCCACGCGAAATTCCGTGTATAATTCCGTTAGAAATTCCGTGTAGGATTCCATGCGAAATTCCGTGTGAATATCCGTGCGAAATTCCTTGTAAAATTCCGTTCGGAATTCCGTGCAAAATGCCGTGCTGAATCCCGCTCGAAATTTCGTGTGAAATACCGCGTGAAATTCCATATGAAAAATCACGCGAAATACCTTGTGGAATTCCGTGCGAAATTCCGTGCGAAATTCCGTGCGAAATTCCGTGCGAAATTCCGCGCGAAATTCAGTGCGAAATTCCGTTCAAAATTCCGTGCGAAATTCCTTGCGAAATGCCGTACTGAATCCCGCTCGAAATTCGGTGCAAAATTCCGTGTGGATATCCGTTCGAAATTCCGTGCGAAATTCCGCACGAAATTCCGTGTGAAATTCCTTGCGAAATGCCTTGTAAAATTCCGTGTGAAATTCCGTGCGAAATTCCGTGCGAAATTCCGCGTGAAATTCCGTACGAAATTTCACGGGAAATATAGTGCGAAATTCCGTGTGGAATTCCGTACGAAATTCCGTGTGAAATTTCGTGCGAAATTCCGTGCGAAATTCCGTTCAAAATTCCGTGCGAAATTCCGTGCTGAATCCCGCTTGAAATTCCGTGCGAGATTCCGTGTAAATTCGTGCAAAATTCCGCGCGAAATTCCGGTTCGCTGGCGTCCCGACGACCCAAACCCGGTGCTGCATTGCGTACTACTAAACTGGTCCCCAACGGTGGATCTAGTCTAATCCGGCAGAGAGTTCCCCGACGGCGGAATTTTTCCCGAGTCCGATTCATTTTTTTTTTTCACAGTGACCTTCTAGTCGGCGATACTGCTTTGTTGGTACCTTCGCCACTTTCGCTGCTGCTCGGAGTATATACTCGACACTACTCCGTTGACTGCATCCCAGACATACATTGCTTAGTATCCGGTGGAAATGATACTTTGGTTCTACTTCGTCCCTGGAGTTGTCTCAGGAAAGTCGACAGGAGAGCAGGATCAACGGATATATTGCAGATATGTTTGTCAGCAGTTCACTCGGTCAGCCATAGTGTTCCCACTGACAACGCGTGAGAAGCCCGTTTGTCGCCTTTTTACAATTAGAGCGTTCATTCTCCTCCACAGTTCGGATGTAGGTGATGTTGAAAAACCACAAGGTGTTGTGAGCATTAAAATCTCCCATCACAGGAAGAGCCCGTATTTCGGCTAAGAGATGCATCTAGATGCCCGTGTATCTGACAGGATAGGAGGTAATTCACGCGAAGACTATCAGTTCCGTATCAAGCTGGACCGGACTCGACAGTATGTCAATCCTGATACCGAACCCGATAGTCTGGAATATGGTGTAACCAATTTTGGCAGCCCACATGTAGCGGTTTTCCACCGGATAACCTGGATTAATGCTGTTTCATGCGTGCGTTTCTTGCAGGACCCGGTATATTGACTAGAACTGATCGACCAGCAGCAGTTGGTCCCCCAAACCATCTCTGAGACCGTTAGTGTTTCACTGTGGAGCGAGAGTGATTCGACCCATCCTTAGTGATGAAGTCGAGTCACTGTCGCTAATTATTTGCCTGCGAATGATGCGGCTTCTGCCCCGGAGAAGCAGTTAGTTCTGCTTTCGACCGAGGCTCCTACCGAAATTTGTGAAAAGGCTTTCTTCATTCGAAGTGCATGTTCCATGATGCTGTTGAGTTCATTGAGGTTTCGTTTGTGTTGTGTCTGAGCTGGTCTCTCTACTAATAATGCTGAGAGCGTTTTTGTAGCTAGACTTGTATAGCGAAGGCTCTTCTTTGATGAGGGTCGAGGGAAAGCAGGTGTTCCTGGTTCAAAACCCGGTTGAGACATAAATTCGACTTCGATTGCAACACCAGTAGGTTGCTCGCCAGACCAAATATTGCCCAACCACTTTTGTTTGATTGTATATTGCTGTGGGTTCAACACCGCCCCGTGTCATTTTGCAAGTTTATGATGGATTACTGTCGAATTCATGCGATGTGCCAACTGAATTTTCTTACGTTTGTGTAAAGTGACCATTTGCCTTGCCGGAGAGTCGCCCAATACGAGGCTTACACGTCTTTACTCAGGAAGTATTTGCACACAACTGGCGGCCGCTTTGTGATGCCTGAGACTGCTCTGCTGTCTGTGTAGCGTACGTTCTATTGTGGTTGGTACCCTTGCATGTCGCGTTGCTTAGCGCATCGTTTGCAACCAATTGCTGTGTTTTGCATACTGCAAAAGGCAATGAGTTAGATACAGTGTAGTAATCCCTCACAGTTTGTTTGGTTGAATTTTCTGGGTCAGTACTACGTTCAAAACTGTACGTCCTACTCCATCATTCCTATTGCTTGGCCGAGAATTCTTCGTACTCAAACAACGTTGTATATCTGTGCAGATCAAATTATTTTTGTTATTCTGTTAGTGTGCTGCTAACTGCGCATTCAATTTGTCGGTTGTTTGTTTACATTAATACTTATTTCTGACCTTCGAATGACATTACAAAGTATCACATTTTAGAATCCTTGAATAAAATAAGATATGCTGATCTCATTTCTGTGATGCAATGCTTTACCATAATCAGGGCTTGTTTAACTCAATATTGCCCAGTGGTACCGAGTGGCCTTGAGATGGCCTTATACGTTTATGCGATTTATTTAAAACGATGTTTAGCCCTAAACAAACTACGCTATGACTTTGTGAAATATTTCACATGCAGAAAAGATGAATTTAGACCAATATACTATCAATGAGAAACCAACTCACCAGATAGAAATGGGTCCATAAATAATAGTCTACATTTTGTGAAATAGTTCACTAGCAAATATCAAGACTGTCTCACAAATTGCAGAGGCTTTACCACCTGAATGGAAGAGAAACGAATAGTCATTTTAATATATCTCGTATTACGAATGAAATGGTAAATCAGCAGCTGTGGAAATTTCCTATTGATTTTTTTTCTAAATTTAAAAAATGAAGATATTTTTGTAATATATTTCACTTTTTGGTCAGAAATACCACTACTAATTCTGGCATCCCTTCCTATCATACAACATTCAATCGTCGTATGCAATATGTAAAGACTCGTACGCAATATATGCAATTTGTGTGCAAGCTTTTGATTCGGAAACATCTCGCATCAAATATCTGTTGGTTAGGCGCATTCCAAAATGCTTTTTATGACTCACTTGTCGGTTGACCTGTGTACAATTTGCTTGCAGGTAGAATTATGCTAATTGAGTACTTATTTTGACAATAATTATCAACCAACCAGAAGCCACACGTTACCGGTAATTCAAGTTTGGATGATTCATCAACTGCTTTCCCTTTCAATTTTCACTTATATCCAAATGGGTTAGCCAAACTAGTTCTGAGTAAAAGCAATTTGAGAAACCTCCCTGCTTAATGATTGTTTAAATACTCATGTTGGTCATCGGTTAAGCCGCAGTTCAAATAAACAAACCGAAATCAAAGGTCACAAACATTTTCAAGCAACATGAACTTCAAATCCTTACTCCGTATTAGCTCCATTTTGGTAGCGATCGGATTCGCCACCAGTAAGTCCCTGCCGGACGGGGAAGAAGCCGGGACAGTAGTAGCAGCAGTGACAACAGAGCTGCCGGTGGAAGCCAAAAACTATGAGGATGTCGTACCGCAGCAGCAGTACATTTCTCCTTTCCTGAAGATTCATCAGATGATGGTTGCAGTGCAGGACAAGGTGAAGGAAACGGCAGTCAAAACGAAGCTGAACGTCGAGCTGGCTGCCGCCAAGTGGACCAATGGAGTGAAAAATTTGTTCAACGGTAAGTTGGACAAGAAGAAAAATCCTCACGAACCCGAAGTGGTGATTGTTACGCTGCCCCCGAATGAGGTTTACGTGCACGTGGATGAGCACGAGCACGGCGGTTACTACAAGAAGTGAGGAGATGGAGATTTTCGAGTTACTATTTAATTATTTATTTATTTATTATTTATTTGTATATACTTGACCAATAAACGAACGTGTTTAAATGTAAACAATGATTTTGGATTACGCATATGTATTTGTATCATGGTAATCGCTTCTCCCATCTGCGCCGCAATGTGTAACTAATTTGTTGGCAAATTAACAAGTCCAATTTTCACCATTTCCCGTTTCAATCACTCTATGTCCATTAGTGGGGCAGGTACTTAGTGAACCGCGATTGTCAAATGATGATGATGGTCAACTGAAAGATAAACTAAATGATGGACGTTAGCCATTGTTTCAGCAGTGGTTATTCAATGGTTGAAAAGTTAGAGGCCATTAAAAAATATAGGTGCGCTTTTTAGCTACTTTTTTGTCAACTAACGTTACTATCAGGCATTGCATTTATCGCTCACATGAGCAAATGCGTCCGGATAATTTACTATCTTACTATGTTTAAATGCCGTAAGGTTCTACTGCATCGATTTTGTTGGATATTTTCGGTAAATTTTAGACTAAGAGGAACGAAAGCAATGAAATTGAAAAACGGATAGGTATTCTAGAGCGAATCAGTTATAAACTTAGAACGGAAAACTAGGACTAGGTAGGCTCATATGGACATGATCGAAAGGGAATGTGAAGAATTCTTTGCCTTCTGCTAAGTAGGAGTTGGGCGTTGCACCCAAGTCTACCGCATGGTCTATGGTAGAACATAACTCATCATCATGTTTTACAGCCGACGCCGGCAAAAAAATTTCTTCACAAATCCTCGCCTAGGTGCAATGCCTGGTAGATTGCCGCATGGTTCTACTTTATATCGATGGCTTGCAGTCGATTGAATGCACACGTACACGGTTTAATGCTAGTAGAAGAAGAAAGAATGATCACGTGATCGCTCTAGGCGAGGATTTGTGAAGAATTCTTTGCCGGCGTCGGCGGAAGAACATGATGATAAGTTATCTTCTGTCAACGACCAGGCCCGTAGAGAGGGGGTAGGAGTCAGGGGGGTTAATTATACCGGGCCCGGGGTTATTTTAGAAAAGAATTTAAAAAACTCCTGAAATTTAGCTAATGTTGCGAATACCTGGAACCTTATGTTCATCGTAGAGATTTGGTGTCTTCAATGGAATTTTCCACAATAATTTTCTGGATCCTTTGAACGCTAAAAACCGATTAAATTCACCTAGAAGTGCGATTGAACCATTTTGGTAAAATTTATTACAAGTGTTGCATTTGCTCATTTAATTGACTGGTGATACAAGAAACGAAAACAAGTTGTCATTTGTTCGAATCTCGATAAGAAAGGATTGTGTATCAGCAGTAGCATTTAAAGTTTGCAGCAAAATTTAGCTGATAATTGTTTTAGGTTCCTACTTAAAATTTTGTTGTAAAACCATATTTTCGGATAACTTTTTTACTTCCCAGAATGATTTAAAACGTACGTCGGGTCACCACGAAATTAATACAATACATTGGTTCTGCTACAACTAAGAATAATTTCTTAACAGAACTCGAACAAATAACGGCTTATTTATCGGAGTTGTATCATGGCAATTGATTGATTAAATGGAAGTAACATATGTGATGAATACTGATACTATCAGAATGATTAAAACTCACTGTTAGGTGAAGCATATGAGTCATCATTCTGGAAAGTTCTTTCAAAGATTTCAAGTCTCTGCGATAATATGCTCTTTACTGTGGTTATTAGGTTTGAAATGTAGCCGTTACTTTGTTACAATTCACCTTTCTACACGAGGTGGCCATACCGCCTTAGTCACCGGTTTGGGTCGTTTTTTATCGTCTCTAGAGGAATTCCACGTGGGCGAACTTTCATCCCTTCAAATACCAAAAGTCACTGAGCGGAAGTCGAACTGAGCGGAAACAAGCACTTTATAAATAATAAACGTAGGGGTGAGCGTAGCGTAGTTGGTAAATCGATTTCCTTGTACGCAGCGCATCTGGGTTCGAGTCCCGACCCCGCACATAGGGTTAGAAATGTTTCATAAGAGATTTTTCTAACCCGAAGAGGCGAATGACCTTAAGGTTAAAACCTCTATAATCAAAATTAAAAAAAATAATAATAAACGACACAGCCGAAATACATTTAATGACCAGACATTTATTTTATTTTATTCGAAGAGGGAATAATTTTAACACCAAATAGGAAGGAGTTTTATTCGCGCATTTTATTTCGTTGACATTACCCTTCAGGGACACCGCGTGATGTTTCTTTGCGGTCGTTCTGCTCGTTGGTCGACATTCAGCAAATTGGGCGATCTTCGGCGGGGTTACAGGAAAGGACGCAGGTAGCGCCGAGCGATATCGACGACGACGAGGGGTCTCCAGAGGCTGCAGCTATTCGGCCAATTTTTGACGATTTTCACTAATGAACCCGGGAAGTGACACTACGCGCATAAATCACACGAATGTTTTACAATGTCGAGTGGGGTTTTGAACTAAACCGCTATGCCAAACTCTTTTCGGTACATGAAGTATAATGGCATTCACAGTGACGTTTTTAACTTGCCAGTCTATTTCACTACCGTTCTACGGATGGGTTCTTTTTTCGACACCAAAAAACTATCTTCTCAATCGAACGCGCGGGCACGTTGGGCGTGTGATCGCTTCTGCTGGTACTTACTCCTCTGGGTCAAATTACCTATAAGGGACCATTCATAAATTACGTAACACGAACAGTGCCCAAAATTGGCTCCCCCTCCCCCCATGTAACAAATTGTTACAAATTTCTCTATCCCCCCTCCCCCATTACGTAACAAAAATTTTTTTTTTGTTCAGTGAAATCATGTTGCGTAACGATCTAGCTTACTCCTCCTCCCCCATATGTAACAACTTGTCGTAGTCCCCCCCTCCTAAACGCGTTACGTAATTTATGGATGGTCCCTAAAAGCTTGGCTATTCTGGACCTTTCCATCCTTTCCTTGTCCAGTTTCCAAACTGTTTCCCACCGTGACCTGTCTCAGATCACCCGCATCAGACCGCCCCGCATTGGATGACGATGACAGTATGATGATGACGGCAGACGTTTACATTTATCGTTTAGGGTTGGTGTCGTTATATAATTTTTGAATTCCAATTTTTATAACAAATGACAAATATTTTAATCCGTGCTGCTTGTTTCCTAACGGATGTTCAATACAAAATGTAAAGAGCGCAATTTTATTTCACTCCAAGAGAATTGCTCTCTGGACTCCCTAGAAATAGGTAGCATGTTTCTTTTTGCTCGGGTGCTGTCAGTTCAGCACTCCGCGAGCGTGTTGTACGGTTTTACGAAACGCATGGTCATCGTGCAAAAAAGTTTACGGTAGACCACTTTCGAGACGAAAACGTGCCCGTGAGAGCAGTCAACCGGATCCCGGAATCACTGAGCGTGGAGCGGAAGGCTGCTAGCGGTCGTCCGGTGAAGGTAATGACGAAGAAGAAGAAGGAAACGTTGAAGAAGCTGTTCGACAACAAGGACGGAACGAGTTTGCGTGACGCCGGCCGAAAATATCACTCCTTCCATATCTTAATTCACCAAATCCTCAAGACGTAGGACATCTATCTTGAGCAGAAAAAGATATCGCACGTGCCAAAAGAAATGAACCCGACCAACTTGTCCCAGTAACGTCCCATTTTTCGGCTCCCTCAGTGCTCTACTGTACAAAAATAATTGGCAGGCCAAGCAGTTGACCACCAGGATCTGGAATTGTATCCGGAAGATGGACGTCAGTGCCGTCCAGCGCTCTTGTGAGAGCATCGCGACTAAGTTGCGTCGTAGGGCTGACCAGGGCCCCTTCTCCAATATTCATTGACGTTTTTTGAAGAATAAACATTATGTTTTTAATAAAAAAATACTGAATTCGTTGAAAAAAATTGTTTTTTAACTCTCTGGAAGTCGCGCAAATGAACCGCTGAACGAGCAGCCGCTGGTGCGCCAAGACGATTTCGCTAGATTTTCAGAGCAGCGTGCATTCAGATCACTAGTGCGACTTCTGGAAGGTTAACTACATCACTGAAAAATTCTCATTTTGTATTGAACACCCGTTAGGTATATATATATATATATATATATATATATATATATATATATATATATATATATATATATATATATATATATATATATATATATATATATATATATATATATATATATATATATATATATATATATATATATATATATATATATATATATATATATATATATATATATATATATATATATATATATATATATATATATATATATATATATATATATATATATATATATATATATAATTTAAATAGAATAATGATAAATGAATAATTAAATAAATAAATAAATAAATAACAGAATCTAACTTTGATACCAACCAGGGCTATTAGGCGAAACTTAAACGAAACTCAAACATGTAAACATGGATTGATAGCCAACGTGGCGTTCAAGTTTCACTTAGACATTTACAGACAATAATTTTATAGGAGTACACAAAGAGCAGGCCTCGTCAAACTGTGCACTATTATTCATGTACCTACAAAACAAAAAAATGACAATAAATATAGTAATGCATTTTAGCTGACTCAGTGACCAAGGGTAGCATTGTAACCATCCTCGAAAAGGTCACAACTTGTACAATTGTTGTGTTGACAGAAACAATAATTTTTTATAAAAAAAAATCCTAACAAGTCGTTGTTTTCGGCAAAGTTGTTCTGCATTATATGTATTATAGTGCGTGAAACATTAAAGAATAAACCGAAGTTACCAATACTTTGATCCATACAGCCCGTTTAAGTATGCAGATAAATAGACTAATGATTCTATATGTCACGGTGTTAGATCCGTTAGTTTGTGGATATATATTATTAAGAACCTTATCCTGACGCTACTGTTCATTTAATGGCATTCTGACGTAAAAAAAACATTTTAGCTAGGCATCCTCCGCCATCGTGTGCGGCATCTCACCCGCAATTTTGATGCCGCATCTCTGCCAATTGTAGGGGAGAGATGCCATACAACGGCATTTTACTTAGAATTTACAGATGACCGTATTCGTGCTGAAAGTGCCTTCTAAAAGGTCCCAACTATTCAACTAATACATGATTTACCAAAAAAAAAAATCGATTGATTTAAAAGAACGAAATTTTAATGTGATTCTGAAAATTTCCGTGCTTTACGATGCAGCTGGATGCACTTAATCATTAATAAAGGTTTTGTGAGTTATATATCTACAATATTGTAGTTCTTCGAAACACAAACTACGAGAACTAGAGAGTGCGTCATCTATCCCGGAATTACTCTATTCTCAGTTTTTCCCACTTGCTCGTAATTTTCTTTTCGTCCTTCGCTATTCATTTGGTCTTTCAAAATTTGCGCTTAACCATATCCAATAAATCGGACGGAGTGCAGTACAGTTTGGTGGGTTTATGGTGCAAAACCAACCGAATAATCCTGTACGGTTTTGCAGTAGTGCGTGATGCCACTGCCAATTTAGTCCAAAACAACTGTTTTTGATCGTGCTGCATTTATAACGGCATAGCAGTTTTTGGAGATGCTCAGTTTTGTAAATCTCCTGTTTCATGGTGCTTTTGATCACAAATGGTTCACTACATTTTCCACAAGTGCATATAGCCTGCCAAATCAGGTACTTCGAAGCGAATTTCGAAAGCTTCTTCCGTTTGAAACGGATATCTACAGCAGTTCTTACCCGTGAAATAGTCCTGTTATGGCAACTGCTTGATATCCGCTTTGATGTTGGTCTCATCATCAATGATGATTCTTTAGTCTCGTGTAGAACTTTTGGACGCGCGTTTTGGCATCACTTCGCTGGTGTTCGTCCCGATTTCGTAAGTTCTGCATATTATACGCTTGCAATCAAGATCTTTTCTTGGCACACTAGACGAAACTTTGCGATACATCTGGGTTTCTGGCCATTTCCTGTGTTGAAATGTTTGGATTCCGCTTGAAATGAGTAAATAACGTTCTGTCGTTTTTTTGCGTTTTTTGTTCCTGGTTCTCATCCAGCTCCTAACATGTGGTCCACTGCCATCCGTTCCAAGAATCTTTCAGACGACCGAATTATATCCATCAGTTTTAATTTGAATCGCTGGTTGAAATGTTGAACTACTTGGAATTTTTGGTGTTTCTGGAAACGATGGAAACTCATTGTTTTAACTTAAATTTCTAAGACCATGAGCTACAGTTTTGTGACCGCCTCCTCGAGCTATTATATTTGGCGACCTCTGAAGAGATAAATTTTAGCTTTTACAAGAAATCGCATCTGCCTATAGTTTTCTGGAGCAGTAACTGATATTCACACATGCGGATCGCGTCGCAGTCTTCCAAAACCAATAGAGCATAACGATTTGTCGTGGGGAGTGGTGTAGCTCTCTTTAGTATTTCTGCAAAAAAGTGCTTAGAACGTCATTTAAGGGATTCCATCCTCATGATTCTCTGCACATTTTCAAAGATGACGTAGTTAGGCAAAGCAGTTCCACAAATGAGTACGCAATAAGGCTTTGAATAGATACACCATTTTATCCAGAACTATGTGATTGCTATTCAAATCCAAACTCGCTTGAGAAAGTGGTTCTCAAAATAGCCAGCCCATTCTTAAACTAGCCTACCCATTCATCCTAGACCAACTCGAATCGACGACCACACCGTCGATCTCAACTATGTGAACGGACATTAATCCTTCATAAAAGACTTATCGTCCCTAATGAGTTGCTTGCTCTAGACAGGGTACCATAATTCTGAGCTCATCTGGATGAATTTTCGAGATATCTTTCACGACTGAATATTACTGCGTCAGTTCATTAGAAATTTGTAGAATATTTGATCCGAAAGATGATCAGATATGGTCTTACTGAGTTCAATGTAGGATTTTAAACGTGAGTCAGAGCCTTCGATGACGAATCTTATTACATTCCACCATCACCTGGATCTTTTTCGGGATAATTCATTATTGCGCGGTCCCAAAGCCTGGCGCAAAGTGAAAACATAAGGAATACGAAGTAAGAGAGAAAAACTACAGGAGATATAAAAATTGAAAGACAAGTCAAGGGATGAGTAAAAGTTGGAATCTTCCGATTTTCTTAGCAACCGGTACAAAGAATGTGAAAAAACCATTTTTTCTGTTCCTTAATTTTGATTATAGAGGATTTAACCGAAGAGTTATTCACTTCATTTTTCCGGCTTAGAAAAATCTTTTAGAAAAAATTATTACCCTACATGCTGGAGTGGGAATCGAACTCAGGTGAGCTGAATACAAGGCAATTTCTTTATACCAATTATTATTTCCATATGCACTCCAAATTATGCAGGGATGGATTCAGAGGACCTATAAATCCTGAATCCCCCACTGCAAAATTTCAACTTGTTAAAAAATTCAAATTGGTTCAAAACTCAAAATCACCAAATTTTTCATTGAGTTTCACTAAATGAGGTTATTATATATTACGTATTGTACAATGCTCATATCGAAATCTAAGTCAGATTCTGTTTTTGGCATGGGCATGCTCCCATTTTGGAGTCGCAGCGGGTGAGTAACACTCTCTGTCTAACACTTTGGAATGGGATGTACGATGCACTGATAATATAAATTCGTGAATATAATGAATCATCCAATGCACGAATTCATTCGTTGTTTTCTGCAACGAAGTATTTTCGTGCATTGTAAATAGTAAGTTTCGTTCATTTCATGAACAAGAATGGCCGTATGGTGAACGAAAGCTTTCGTAAATTTTACACATTTAATGTACACTGCACGAATGTTATCGTTGATAACGACATTATTTTTCGTGAATGAAATGAAATGTTTTGTTTATTTTAATAAACGTTTGTGTATATTACGAACGGTTTCGTTCATTTTAATAAACGTTTATGTATATTACAAACGATTTCGTTGGTCGCATTCGATCTTTTAGGATCGATGTTTGACAGCACCGATATGGCTCCGGCAGAGAAAAACTCAAAATTATTCATACAAAATCAACGAGCAGTTCGCGACGGCTCAACTGATTCTGTACTGCTCCAGATTCTGAATCAACTGGAAGCGAAAGAGGTTCAGGAAATCTTCCTGCAACCGGCGGACACGGATACGACTACTAAATAGTCAGACAACAACAATTATCTGACGTATAGCAACAATGGCTCCATATTGCTCTTTTGACGTGGACGGTTTGGCGAATGGTGCTCTGATAAACTCGTAATAAAAAATAAAAGTGTTTTGATAGAACTCGTTGAAAATCGTTGGTTTCGTGGACGATGTGTCAATAACGGCGAGACACTTGAAATGGAGATCAAGCTGCAAATAGCTCACTACAAGACGGATTTTTTGTTGGACAGCAACTGCAAAGTGGTTCAGCGGATACAGATTACCATCGAAGGGCATGTGAATGCATCGAAGCGTGCACTGAAGCAATTGGGAGTGATAATCGACGACTGATTGAGCTTAAACAACCACGTTGAATGCACATGCGAAATTTCGGGTCTTTATCTAGTGTTTCGTTATCGATACTGCGATATGGGGCTCCTGGTTGGGGTGCGGCGCTGAAAACCAAGTGAAACCGCGAAAAGCTGAACAGGACGCTTCGACTGCTGGTCGTACGAGTTGCGATTGCGTACCGGAGGCAGTATGCCTTGACCCTGAGATGATCCCCATCTGCATTTCCCTGACGGAGGATATCAAGTGCTACAATCAATGAAACGTCAGAAACGTGAGGAAGATGATGACAATCGATTCGATGGTGACGTAGCAGCAGGAATGGGATAATACGGAGAAAGGAAAGTGGACCTACCGGCTCATCCAAACCTGTCGACGTGGGTCAATAGAAAGCACGGAGAGATGACCTTCCACCTGAAACAGCTCCTACCGAGCCACGGCTGCTTAAGGAGTATCTTCATCGGTGTGGGTATGCGTCTTTGAATGTCCGAGGTTTGAATTCTTTGAATGTCCGAGGAGAGGTTTGAAGTGACGTGCAGGGAGCTACTTAAAACGGGAGGACCGGACATTAACCCGGATAATGTCAAGCGACGTAGAGACGTGGAACGCAGTAAACAGAGATATGATGTAGATCAGTGATTCTCAACCTGGGGTCCGTGGGCCCCTAGAGGGCCGCGAAGCCATTGCTGGGAGTCCGCGAAGAAAAATATATTTTCCGAGTGCATATTGAAATTTCAAATCTTGTTTCCTAACAAATTGAAAATAACATATTGATAGCATACAAAATTGATGTTTATCTGTGCGGGTCCGCAGCAACCCAGTGTGATATCTATCATGACCGTCTTACAGCGGAATGGACATCGAACAACGGTTTCGGGAGAGCAATCACCGCCAGGAAACTCTCCGCAGGTAAAAGCTAGATCCACCGCCGAGGACTAGTCGAATAGACCGCAACAGAGCAGCGGGTATGAGTCGTCGAAACGCCAGCGAACCGGACGTCACGCTCCATGCGGATTCGCCAGACCGACCACAACACCCCACCGGTTGTTCCGATAGAAAATAGCGAAAACCAAAGATGAATCGATATTGGGAGAACTTTTTTCGCCAGGGAACTCTTCGTCAGCGCAAGCTAGATTCACCGCTGGGGACTAGATTGAGTAGACAGCAACGAGACATCACTAGTCGCGGGTCATCAACGCACCAGTGTACCGAACACCCTGCTTCACCAGAATCGCTGAACTGACCTCGGCACCTAGCTGATTGGCTCGATCTCGGGAGAACTTCTCTCGCCGGGGAATTCTCTGTCGGAGTAGGTCAGGTCCATCGTCGGGGACTAGACCGAGTTGTTCGCGAACAAGTCGAGGACTGAATGTACCATCAAGGAAGTAGTGCTAAATGCCCCAAGAAGAGAACTAAATGGCTTAAAGGAGTTGCGGTGCTAAATGGCACCGGTTACGGAGTCAAAGGGCTCAAGAAGTTGTGGTATTGAAACCAAATAAGAATCGGTATCGGGAGAACATTTTTCGTCTGGGACCTCTCCGTCAGCTTACAGTCAGATTCACCGCCGGGAACGAGACCGCGTAGACCGCGACGATACACCTCCAGTCGCGCCGGGTCTCCAGCAAACCGAATACCCTACTCTACCGGAATCGCCGAACTGACCGCAGCATCTGGCTGGTTGGCTCGAACTTCTCTCGCCGGGGAACTTTTCGTCGGAGTAGGCTAGATCTATCGTCGGGGACTAGACCGAGTAGTTTGCGAACCAGTCGGAAGCTCAACGAAGAAGTGGTACTGAATAGCACAAAGGAACTAAAGGGCTCAGTAAATTAGACAGTCTGAAGTTTGCCGCGCAGATTGTCCTCGTAGGGGAAGAGCATTTATATTATACCGACAGCTAGCTTTCCTACCTACCCAAACCCGTTCCCTGAGTTGTTGGTTTTTGAACTTTTTTTCCTGCTCAGAATGTTTTTGAACATTTTTTCATATACATACAAAAAAAAAATTATATCCCCCCGAAAAATTTTCTTACTACGCCACTGAATAACACAAATGAATTGAAGCAAGTTTGCTGAATAAACAAGGCTATCTATAATGGTTAATTTGTTATGATTTTTTTTAAAAGATTTAAGGTAGGGTGGCTCTTGAAAAATAGGGTTGCTTATATTATCTTTTGATGTGTTAATTTCTCGCAAATGCATTGTTCTAGAGATTTTTTTGAATTTTTATTGGAGCACATTTTCACGGTAGCACTGATGTTTCAATCCCTTTTGTTTGGTTAGTTGCAAGCGATTTATACAGCTTTTCTTCAAATCTAACTATCTTCAAACATTGCAATTTGATTTTCAATCTATCAATTCCATCTGGAAGATCGATGATTGGTTAGTTACAGAGAACAAAATTTATTTATTTTTTAAAAGAGCTATGTTTTTAAACAAAATTTTTCATTAATATTTACGAAAGAAAAAATAACAATCCCTGGAGCGAATGTCATGATAACATTTATCACATTTTGAAACTATTTTTATTAATGCATATTTTCGAAGATTTAGGAATAAAACGTTTATTTCTAGCTATATTTTTCATAAAAAAATGTGAAAATTCATTTTCTCGAGAATTTTTTTAAATGTCATGTAGCGCCATCTACATAAGTTATAAAGTATAAGTGTCTTCAGTACATGTGTTAAAAATATAAAACAAACAACTTTGCCGAAGAAAGTTTTTCGATAGAACACCTTTGTCAAAAGATAGAATTGATTTAGATCAGTTTCTACTTATCTAGATCAAAACCAGAGTTGTCAAAATAATTATCATTTTTATCTAAGATACTTTGCTAAAGACACAAATCCTCCAGGATATATACCCAGGGCACTAGAGGTTTTGAGCGTCGAAAGTAGCGTTCTGCCCCACCGTATGACGTCTGAATTTGATAAAAACATGAATAAAATTGAATTTGAACTTTTTTTCTTTCATCTCATTCCATTTCATTTGTGATTAAAAATCCTTGAAACATTTTTGAAATCGTAAATTGAAAATCTAAACTTTAAAAAAAGGTACCATTTTTGGCAGAGTTCCGGTTTTAGAAACTGAAAAAAATTGTTGACAAAAACGGAATCCCACTGTATTAGGTAGACCACACAATTTTATCCATGGTTCTGTTGATGTCTCAATAATACTTACATTTGTGCCGTGCGAAAAGTCCTATTGTCAATGAGTTGAACAGAAATAACTGCTTTACCAGGTTCACGCGATTAAAGTGAAAACAGGAATGTGATTAAAATAAGCGCATCACCCTGTGTAATTGTTTCATTTCATCACAGTATCCAACACTGTCAACGAATGAATCATCTCCTTTTTATCCAATTCCGACCGAAGAAGCGTGTTCCGTATATTGATGCGAACTGCGAACCTGCCAGAGACGAGAGCACTCCACCGTTCGCGCTAGAAGATTACACGATCACTCACCTCTCATTCGCTGTCGGACGTTTGCACCGAGTGGATCGTATATTTTTGCCGCAGCACAATTCGCGACCGCAATCAAACCGGTTCCAAACAACCAGTTCAAGTTTTGTACGATGAATCGAAAATTGTTTTTATTGTTGCTGATCGCGATCGTTGCTTCCGTCACCGGTAGACCTCAAAATACGGCACAAACACCGGCCACGGTTACGGACAGTTCCGCTATCAGTTCCACGGTACCAGCACCTGCAGAAGAGAGCAAAGTGTCTAAATTTTTCGACGATGTTTCGTCAGTGTTTAAACAGGGCACAGCCAAAGTCAAGGAAAGTTTCGAAAGTGCAGCATCGTCGGTCAAGGATGGGGTCATGCGGGGCTATGATTACGTCAAAGATAAACTAACCGGCACCGGAGATACTACGGCCACTCCAAGCAACAGCAGCGCAGTTTCGTTAACTACAACAGAAGAAAGTGTTTTCGCTAAAGTTTCGGAAATTGATACCGTATCGACACGATCCACAGGTGCAACAGTCAATTCGGTTGCCCGAGCAGTTAATGTGGAACCCAACGACGAGGAAGTCAAGGATGAGAACGAAGATCGATTAATATTCATTGGAGACGAAGAAACAGGGACGGATCCACCAACGACGACCGATAAAAAGTTAGGCTTGGACGATCGATTCATCATCGATGGACCGAGGGCGTGCAAAACTGGCCAGTCAGTGGTCAACGGGAAGTGTCGAAACACGTTCTAATTGAGCGAAATAAATCAACGCAGTACCGTCTACAAATCAAGTGTGATTTTATAATTTAATTCTATTGTAGAGTAATTCGTCGCGTCCAAGTGTTTGTGTAGCTTGTGGAATCGAGTCAAATAAATTGAGTTTATTCTTTTCAATGATCAACGGGGGAAATGTTGTATGTCGCAAGACTGTCTCCGGTACGGATCTTGTAGGATGTGTTTGTATGAAAGGAAAGGGTATCTCGTCGCCAAATCACATTATCGCATTCCGCTGAATTGGTTGATTGCAGTGTCACCGATCGTTAAGACAATTGCGTGTGATGAAAGATCGCCTACTTCCTGGATTGGCGGACTGCTAATATTAGCCAAGTGTACGTCGTGTGAGGCAAGCACTTGGGAAAACAATCTGCATCGTTTAAGCCGTCTAATGCCGAAGCTATTGCGGATTTGCTGCAAACTTTAATCATTCGCAGGCGACGGTGATTTGGCTGATAACCTCTCTTTCCCTCTCATTCCTTACTTTACGTTGCGAGAGGTTCATTTGTACCTAATGCGATGACATCAGTGGTGCAGCCGGCTGAGGTAGAAAAAAAGAGTGCGGTTGTTTCGTTTTAGAATTGTTCAATTGAAATTATTTACCGGCTCGATGGGAGTTTCCAGCTATTTCGGAAACTATTGGTTTCGGTCGATCTATTAGAGCTTGAAAAGTGGTTTTGGACCGGTTTTGTATGGTAGAGTATGTCAAGTGGTTTATTGTTCTAGCTGGTAGACCAATATATCCGACTGAGTGCAGGGTGGTTGGCTTTGATGTTTTGATATATGGAATGTCTACCAAGCCATTTTCAGTTAAATAATGAGCAACTGTGATTTAATTAATTACGCGACTGGTTCCAGATCACTTAATTAATTACTATTTTTAAAAGTAATAAAACGCCCTGTGTTTACTGCGCACCGAGACCCAACTATTTTATACTTCGCCGAAAGGGTATTGAACTACTTTTGATTTGTACTAAACTTCCTGATCGAGGAAAAATGGAATCTCACGAGCTTTGATTGCTACCGGTGAGTGGCGACACTGGCACCCCTATACACAGTTGTTGCCCGTGTAAACAAGTTTTAGTATCGTGTTCTTTCAATTCATTAAGATGCTGCGTTGCGTTTTCCTCGTGAGGAATACGCTGTGACTCAATCAGTTAACCTTGCCAGTGCCATAATAGCTATACGACTTGACCACATTACTGAACTATAACTTAGTAACAGATCGAAACAAAGATTTGAAATACTGTCTTTTATTTTTGAAACGAACCCTTTTGATATCAAGAGCAGCAGAAAGTGACACATTGTGGTTTGGCGGGTTTTTATGAGCCAGATTTTATTTCGCTCTCAAAATTACATTATTGGCTTATTCGCGATATCTAACATGTATTATACCTATACGTACGGTTTTCTAGAAATCATTTACAATTTGCCCATTCTAAGGGCGTAGCTTGCCATAGGAACTGACGGAAACCAAATTTTAAAAAATTGCCTAAAGACCCGTGAGGGAGCTTAAAAAAAATTAACGTGGCCGCAAAGTTTAAACTAAAGTTTGTATGGACATATTTCTGCACAACGGTTTAGTAGAAACACTGAACTCCTAGCAATTTTTAATTTTGTTCAGTTTAGATCGTCTGGAATATTCGATGATAAAAAAGTTCGAAGTCCAAAGAAAGATTTTTTTCCTGAATTGTGGTCAAGACATTTTTTTTGCTTTTATTTTTTTCAATGAAGAATTTTTTTCAAAACTTGTATTTTTGCATCATAAAGAAATTTTTGATTTCCGAAAAAGTCCTTGGGACGACATCCTATTTCTAGCGATTTTCCGTCAAAACGAAATTTTCCATTTTTAACTTTAATTGTTTGAATAAAGATAGAAAATCCCACGGAAAATGGGAAAAATATGCAATCATGCGTAGTTCACTCCTATTGTATAACATACTATTCGTACAAATTCAATCTTGAATTGCTAAAAGTAACCCTGCCCACTTAAAAATGTTTTATGGTTGAACAAAAATTGTCAAACAGGTATTTTATGAACTGTACTTTTAGTGGAATGTACCTCGACCATGTTTTTGAACCAAGCGACACAAGAAAAATGATCTGACGAAGGAATGCTAACATTAGGTGAATGCACTAAATTGTCCTAAATGTCATATTCAGGCTTTTTGAAATTTTCCGAAACGATGATACTCAACTTGATGGTGTGTTGTTGCGAGAAATGATTACTCAGGTTGATATCGTTTTGTCTTTTTAATGGTTAAATGATCAAAATCGAAAGCAGAAAATTTTCCCTATGACACCAAATACAGGAAACTATTTCTGCTATTAGCGCGATCAGCTTGTAGGCTCTCTGAGATGTTAAAACTTCTTGTTGACAACAAAATAAGTATTCAATTTGATGAGATTCTTTTCACCCAAAGGCGATCATGGAGATCGTCGTAGTTATATCTACTTTATCGACTCTCTAAATTTAAATAATTTTATTATTTTTTTAATGTTTTTCATTTTTGTTCTAACGACATTCAATTGGCATAGCAAGTTACCAAATGTTTTGAGCCTTACCCAAGTAACCATAAGCATTAAGTCATTTCACTATATTGGCTATACATTTGCACTATTGTTACATTGAAACTCCATTACAGCATCAACAATGCAATAAAGCTCTATATTAGCATCAAAAACGTATAAATACACAGCCGAAATATAGCATTATCGCTTACTCTATATGCGTATATAAAGCTGATATAATGCGTACATGCTTCAAGGATCTTTAAAGCATGAAAGCTTTACATGGGCATTTAGTGCCATTATAGAGCAAATAGAAAGTCGATATAATGCTATTGTAATGCTGTGGGTTTATTCGTCATGCAACTCTTCTTGAAGATTATATTCGGCATATTTCATTTCAATCGACCATATGCAATATAGTCCAGGCAGCAAACGCAACGCACTTACGGACGACGGCAAGGTACCTCAGTTCGAGACTTACTAAAGGTAATTGTCGTAAAACATTCATATCATGTGAAAACATAAACTCATTAAGGATATTCATTAGAATGCAATTATAAGAGAGTCAATTACGGTTTTAAACAGAATACCTTATTTTAAAGTTTTTCCTGTTTTTGCTCATCATACCGAAAGGAAACATAAGAAATGGTTTTAAAACCATGGCGGATAATGACAACCAACTGAAGGTTTTCTAACAGCATTAGTAGTTCCAATATAAGGCTTTCAAATTTGTCATTTCTGCGCTGGTGCTATATAATAACATTAGTACTGCAAAAACGAGCTGCCAATCTCTGCACAGTAATAGCACTATATTTCGCCATTTCTGGCATAATACCAGCATTAAATCAGTATTTAGGGTTTCACGGCTCTTTAAGACTGCCCTATATGGGGATCTAAACCAGAAATTAGGCTACGTTATAATGTTTATTGGTTACTTGGGAAGGATTCAAAATATACCTAGATCGGAAAACTAGAAGTGGCAGGCTTCAAATCTTGCGGACTAATCTTTTGTCATCAGCTGGTTGAGTTATGCAGAATTTCTGCAAATTATTGGTATATACAGAGCCGTAGCGTGGTCCTGTGGCGCCCTTGGCAGAGTCTTAGTTATGCACCCCTCTGGTGTTTACATTGACTTTCTTTTTCAGTTCGACCTTCAACCATGACACACCTACCCCGTACTTCATTCATGTTTGACTGTCGATCATTTCATGTGAATACTAGTCACAAATCTTTTAATGTATATTTATGAAATCAGTTGACGCTACGTGTTTGAAGGCGACAGAGGGAGCATCTGTTCAGAAGACATATTAGAGTGCCAATGGCATGTATGGGAAATAGGTGGTCATCGAATTTAATAACCGGACGCATATCAACAGCATTAGTCTCTTTACAAAATTTTAGCTCTATTCCAAATGTCATGCATGAAACAGCGGATCTTGTATCTTCTCGTTAAAAAAAATGTTTTGACAAAAGTTGCCCGCCTGGTACTTTTAATTTTTAAACTGAGATTTTCAAATAAAATCACAAAAATTGTTATTTTTTATTTTGGCTCCAGATTTCGATATTTCATAGATTTCTAAAACATATGGCATCTAGGAGCAGATCCCTTATGGTGCATTTTCAAAAATCAGCGAAATTAAATGTATTTCTTTCCATCAACATAGAAACCCGTAATGTATTTTGCGTTGCGTGTAAGACGTGAAAACCCTACAAAAAAATTCAACAAAACGTCGAACCAAGTGGATCAGCGCAGGACGTTTGTTGTACCGACTTTTCTACGAGGGAGTACAAAGTGAATGCAAAAATGGAAATGAAATGCATTTTTTATGCAAATTTGTTATACATTCCTAGAGTAATCTGCCCCTCGTTTGGCATACACATACAAATAAAATCTGCATTTCCAAACTCAAGCCCTCAATTTAAATTTTTCTTTGTATCATAAACTTATTTTTTCAGTATAACACCAGATACCGACGCTTTATGACATTATTTTACGATTGCGCTCAAATTTTGCATGGGGAATTTTTTTCGATGTGCAAAACTTTTGAGGTGTGTCCGGTTTAAAGATTCAGAATGACCATAAATATTGGCACTCTACCGCATAACAAGTGGAATAAGGTAACAATTTTAGAAATTGGGAACTTTTCACATATTCTTCGTTTAAGTTACTAAGAAAATAAGTTACATCCAGTTATATATCTAGTGAAGATAAATAAGCACATTATTCCTTTATTCAGACTTGTCTTTCAAAATATATCCCCCATGATTTCTGTCTCTTCCTTCATATTCTATAGTTTTCACTATGCGTCGGGCTCTAGGCCCGTACATAAATGAACTGTCCTGAAATTACCAAAATGAACAAGATTCGTCACCGAAGACTCCAAGTTTCTAAAATCAAACACATTGAACTGGATTCGACCGATCTTCTTTCGGATCAAAGATAGTTCGCAAAGTATTCTAATATTCCTCAAAACGCAGAAATATTCAACTGTGCCAGATATCTCAAAAATTCACTTAGATAAGCTCAGAATTATGATATTTAAGTGACGCAACGGACGACATACCCGCTCACAAAGTTAAGATCGATGGTGTAGTTATCGATTCGAACTTGGCATGCATGGATCTACTGAAGGACGGAATTTGCTGTTTCAAAGACCCTTTGTTCCAGTGAGCGAAGATTTTGAATGGCAATCGCACCGGACGGGACAAAATGGTGTATACCTTCAAACTAGTGTCGGGTGGCCTTTGGCGAGACCACTTTGCGTCTTCTTCGACAAGTCATGCATGATCTGACGCAAATCTGAAGCAAACAGTAGACTTAGACATTTGAGAAGAAACAAGGAGTTTCCAACGTTTGCAGGAACTCCGAAAATCTCATGTGATGTTTCAATCAGAAATTCAACGTATTGCTGGATTGGACCTAGGTTGGAAACCGGCACCTTTGTGATATTGAAAAACTCCTGCAGGCATCGAGGAGACCTCAATTTTCACGGTACGGTATGGAATTATTTTTTCGATAATTATTAGTCTTGCTCAAAAAGGTGGCCCTCTTACTGCCCATGACCACATTTTCGTTCCCATTGTGTTTATGAGTGGAAGAATTTTCGCTGCGTTTGTAAAATTTTGAAGTCTTGTTCGTTGTTCATTCAGGACTAACAGGACCGTAGCGTAGTCCGCTGGCGCCTTTGGTAGAGTCTCAGTTATGCGCCTTTTTGTGCTGTCTACTTTGGCTTTCTTTTTCAGTCCAACTTTCGAACAATAAATTTGTGTGTACCTGTGAATGAAACTTCTATTCTCACTTATTTTATGGCTTAACCTCACTTATTTTATAAAACGGATAAAGATTTTAGCACTCCCTTAAGGTTGGCGCCCTTGGCGGGGGCCAACCGCACGCTACGACTCTGGGTTTACATCTCCTTTACAAAGGAAAGCAAAGTTAACCGATAATTATTTGTATTTTTTTAACATATTTTAATAATTTCACTTTTTGTAATTTAGTGATTTAATCATTTTGTTTTATTAATTATATTTTCTTCGATAACATTAATTTACAAATTTGGAATAATCACGTTAAGGTAAGAAAAAAAGGTGTTTCCTAAATCAATTTTACTTCGCTAAACACGAAAATAATGTCCATTATCTTCTCCAAATATTCCGAAATTCTATTCAAAAACATGTTTGGATTCTCTTTACAGTTATTTTCCAATATCTTGGATAAACATCCAATCGATGTAAAAGACTTACAGATCGAAAGGCTGATTTGACCTTTCCAAAAATGTGCAATATGTGTTAATCAAATGGAAATTTATTTTTTGAATTATTTTCATATTTCGGCTTTGGTCGCTTACAGAGTCGGAAAATGTTTTTTTCATTTGCCAAAATCAGGCGAAACTGACGAAAGAACGAAGCTTCTTTCCATACCACAAGCACTTTGCGAAATCGAAAATGAGACAACGGGCAAGGACAAAGCATGCATGTAGCAGAGCGTTTTCATTATTCTCTCCGCACGCTCGTTTTCGCTTTGAGATTCAGAATGATATTGGTAACTTCGATATTGAACTTACTGCTGGGGAAACGAAAATACACTAGCAATGACGCTTAAACCCACCTCTGATCTATAGTGTTGTAGCCTACCTCTCCATCGCCTGCCGCAGGAACCTCATTACTGCAGGGTCTATTTTGTACATCTCCAACGCCTTGATGAATATCGAGTGCGGTATGGAATCATGTGCTTTCTTGTAATCAATATTGGTCATACTACTAGTTGTACACTGCTTATTCAACATTTGTCCATTAGGATGCTATGGTGGAACAATGGGTCAATACGGATCTTATACAGACTTGATAGGCAGGTAATTGGCTTGTACTTTGGTGGGTTGGGCATGTTATTTTACTTGGGTAGTGTACACCTGTCAGGTACCAAAGGTTCTATAAGACCGTCTATTTCAAGTGCATCCCCGTTTATGAGGTACCGTGTAGCGTCACGTACATCATTGATTTCGATGGTAACATCGGGACGCTTGGCACGTGGCGTCGATGGTTTGCGGTTGTATTACCAAAACGTCAGAGGGCTAAGAACGAAAATCGAGGAGTTGTACTTGGCTGCTCTTGATGGCGACTACGATATCTTCGTTCTAACGGAAACTTGGCTTGATGATCGTATTACATCGATGCAGCTCTTCGGGGATTCTTACACGGTTTATCGTGCGGATCGAGGTGCTCGTAACAGTATCCATGGTCGCGGCGGGGGAGCTTTAATTGCTGTTTCTTCCGCACTTGCCTCCTGTGAGTTTGGTGTGGATAGTTCATCAAGCATTGAAGCAGTTTGGACGATGATTACTACGCAAACGAAGAACTACTTTATTGGAGCTGTTTACATTCCTCCAGAAAAACGACTTGATTGTTCTATTACGCAGTTCCACCTAGACTCCACAGAGCGCGCTTCTTCTCAGGCAGATACAAACGATGTGATGATAGTCCTTGGCGATTTCAACCAACCAGAACTCATGTGGGTCTCTTCTGGACGTGGGTACGCTTACCCTAACCCGTTATCCTTGACAACAAATCCTGCCAGCCGCTTACTTCTGGACCGGATGGCTTTTCACGGACTAAGTCAAGTAAGCACGATTTCCAACCATCAATCTAGTTTTCTTGACCTTGTCTTCGTCATTGAGAATGCTTTGCATGAGTGTTCTGCGAGTCAAGCTTCCAGTGTGATCGTTCCTTTGGATAACTATCATCCCGCTTTAGAAATATCCATGTTGGATTGGAGGACTACCCTAATACCCACAACACGGTTAAAGTACGCAGCCAATGGATCGCTAGTGCGAAAGAAACTAGTGGTGTCGTAGTTGATGATCCACATAACCCCACGGGTCGTCTCGGTCTCGCACGAGAGAGAAAGAGGGAATCAACAGGATGGAGATCATCTCGATCGTCCGCGATCGAATCAGTCAGTCGCTCACAACCCACGATCGCTATTGGTTGCACAGAGGTTGAACCTCTGCCGTTTTCAATGTGTATTAATTATAATTAGATCGTAATAAATGTTAAAGTTAGGTCAATAAATGTGTTTAATAGGGCATTGCAAAAAAAAAGTTTTTTTGAATTCTCAAAGGCCCCTCTCTCATATTGTGACAAATGTCAAAGTTAGCTCAGATGCCAAATTTCACATCATTTAAACAATTCTAGACCCCCGCCCACTTCGCTTGAAATTTTTAAAATTGATACTATGGGAAAAAATGGAGGAAAAATATATTAAATGCTATAACTTTTGAAACAGCACTCAGAAAATTACAATTCATATCTTTTTTTAAAGGGAATAACCTTATTTTTTGAATGGAGATATTTTTGTTTCTCGAAAAATACGGGAAAGTGGGGTACTCGGCCATTTTGTCCCCAAAAACCACTATTTTCAATAATTTTTCTGTTCCGTGATGCAACTCATACATGTTTTGCAGTTTTTCTATTGTCAGAAAATCTTAGAAATCGAACGGTACCTTTTTGACCTTTGTCCGAATACGGGAAGTTCAGGTTATAGGGCCTTTTGTCATTCATATTAAATTTTATCATTTTCTATTGCATATATCTCTATTATTCTTCACTCAATTTTAATGAACTGTACCTTGTTAAACGTGGAAAAATCTTAGGAACAAAATAAAAATAGATTCGTTACCGGTAAAGTTCATAAACATCAAATTTTCCGACATTTAGTCTCGATTTCACAATTTTACATTATATCGCTAATATCAACTCCATTTAACAATAAATTATTATTTAATTTACCAGTTTTAGTGTGAAATATTCTTAGGAATTACATGAAAATAGTTTAATTCCTAGGAAAATTGGGGAAGTTGAGGTATTAGGACAAAACATGAAAAAATATGATTTGTGGAGTTAATGTCAAAAAATTTTATGTTTCTGAATTTTACCGGTAGCGAATCTATTTTTGATTCATTCCCAAGAATTTTTTACGTTCAACAAGATACATTTTATAAAAATTGGTAGAAGAATGCTAGAGATAAATGAACGAGAAAATGATCAAATTTAATATGAATTATAAAAGGCCCTTTAACCCCAACTTCTCGTATTCGGACAAAGGTCAAAAAGGCTCTGCTCGATCCCTGAGATTTTTTCACATTAGAAAAACTGCAAAATATGTATGAATTGCATCACGGAGCAGAAAAATATAAAAAATAGGGGATTTTGGGGACAAAATGACCCAGTACCACACCTTCCCGTATTTTTCGATAAACAGAAAAATCTCCAATCAAATTCTAAGGTTATTTCCTTTAAAAAGAGGTATAAATTGTAATTTTCTGAGTGCTACTTCAAAGGTTATAGCACTTAATATATTTTTCCTCCATTTTTTCCCATAGTATCAATTTCAAAAATTTCAAGCGAGGTGGGCGGGGGTCTAGAATTGTCCAAATGATGTGAAATTTGGCATCTGAGCTAACTTTGACATTTGTCACAATATGAGAGGGGTGGCCTTTGAGAATTCGAAAAAACTTTTTTTGCAATGCCCTAGTGTTTAAGTGCAATCCGTCTATGCATGTTTTAATCGCCGTGTGGTGAAGGTTCCGGAACTCCAGGCAGATTGGTTGCCAAGGGCATGACCAGGACGGAACTGGTCCACGCATTATCGTCCACTATATCGAAGGAAACTAAAGGTTAGTCGAAGGTCAGCTAGATCTTCAACAATCCATTTCCACCATTAGTTCACCACTATATGAAGAAGCTTTAGCTGTGAAACGTCGTAATTTTCGCAAAACCGATCTAGTAGCTCTACGCCGCTCACTGTTGCTGATGGACTGGAGTGTACTACTTGATCAAGTGGATGTAGATGTTGCAGTTGATCTCTATAATCGGTTACTCCTTGACTGTGTTGAAAAATCTGTTTCAAATTATCAACCTCCCAGGAAGCCTCCCTGGTCGAACGCAATGCTTCGGAATCTGAAACGCATCCGTGCCAAAGCCCTACGTGCGTACACAAATCGACGATGCTCTATTCTCAAGCGCTTTTTCGCAATAGCCAGTAATGAGTAGGGGAATTGTGGGAAAAACCGACACTGTGGGTAAAACCGACACCCCACAACTTTCACTAGAAATCAAATTTTTATTCATTTCATAATAACACATTATTATTGGTACGTTTATGTACAGCATTTGAAGGAAAATTGGATTTACGTTAGTACGCCGAATGTCATAAAATAAACAAGACATACGACAGCAGCGTTCATACTCGTCTGGATGTTAAATTTTTTTGGTACATTTTAAGGTTATAACCGAATAAAAGCTTTTTAAATCTCCACATTTTTCAGTACCTATTATTAACGGCCTTTCCTATGATCAACTGGGTGCATTGAAGACGAGTTTGAGAAATTCAATATTTTTAATTGCTTTTTTAAAAAATGTGCCCTGTTGGGGTAAGACCGACACCCTATGGTTAAGGTAAAACCAACACGCTGTTAAGACAGCTGTGTTTACTTGCGATTCATTACAAAATGCTGGGGATCTCTGTGACACTTCAATTACACTATTAGCACACTATAGTAATAGCACAATTACACAGAAATACTTTTATTGTGTTTATTCCTTGTAAGTCTCTTTAAAAATCAATAATTGGAATTTTTGCTTATTTGATTCTATCGAAGCTTTTGCTATTTCTGTAAAAAACTCATCAAACCGAATTTCTAGTGTTCTCTTGGTTTGTCATGGACGAACTTTATCACAATGAGACAATGATCTTTTGTATACCCCGGTAGATTGTTGATGATCAGAGTCCGAAAAATGAAGTCTGAAAAAGGTAGTTTTACTCAGAAGTGTGTGTCACTTATAAGTGAATGAATCCGATTAGCAGAACGTAGAACGCTTGCAAATCTTCTCTTATGAAGTAAAATGACACTGAAGGTTGCAATGATGTGCATAAGCATTATTTGGAAATACCCATTTCAAGAAATAATCTAATAGCATAAAATACTCTTATTTATAACACTACGCTTTCGAACTCTCTTTCCCTCACTTCATGATGAAGCTATAAAAAGCACATATTTGCATCACACATACTCATACTTTATTAATCATGCATATATCTCATTTTTAATAAAGAAAAAGATTTTAATAAAGTGGAGATAAAAAAAGTAAAGAGGGTGTCGATCTTACCCCTATGGGGTGTCGGTTTTACCCGCAGTGCCTGAAAAAGTTATTTTGTATTCCCAATTTAACAACCAATAATTTTTAATGAATTAAATTTTTTGAAGCGCTGAAAAAATTAAGCCTTGTTAAGAATATTCTGAAGAAGAACTCTGCATAGAAATTATAATTTTATTGGTTTTGTGGTAACCCAGAAAAAGCGTTAAGCTTAAGGTGTCGGTTTTAACCATAATTCCCCTACCGCTGTTATAATAAATTGCTGTATAAAGGATATGTGAACCGCATCCAACAAAACTTTCGACGAAATCCGAAGGGCTTCTGGACTTTTGTTAATACGAAGAGGAAGGAAACGGGTCTTTCGTCTAGGATGGTCTACAATGGCGAAGTAGCGACTACGACGGCGACAAAGTGCTCCCTATTTGCCAGTTACTTCTCGAGTGTCTTCACGACTGATGCGCCAACTGCCATCGAGCTCGACAACGCGTCCCGTGATGTTCCACTTGGTATTCACCATTTCAGAACAATCGGTTCTCTCTGCAATACAAAAAACGAAATCGTCGTATGCTCCAGGATTAAGTGCTATACCTTCAGCTGTTCTGAAAAAATGTTCGGATATTTTAGCGATTCCACTGACGCACCTTTTCAATGTGTCACTTCAGCAGCAAAAATTTCCCGATGATTGGAAGTGTTCAATTATGTTTCCGGTACACAAGAAAGGTGACAAAAGCCACATCGAGAACTACCGGGGAATCACTTCGCTGAGAGTCGAGTCAAAAAATTTCGAATCGCTTATCAACGAGGTGCTGTTCTCTGCTAGTAAACATTACATAAGCACTTGTCAGCACGGATTCTTTCCCGGTCGATCGGTGGAGACGAACCTGGTCTCCTTCACATCCTTTTGTACGGAACAAATGTCCAAACAACAGCAGGTGGACATGATCTACACAGATCTTAAGTCTGCTTTCGACACTGTTAACCATGAGATACTGCTAATGAAGCTTGATAAACTTGCCGTTTGCTGCGATCATAAGTTGTTCACCGTAAAGTCGTTGTTTAAATTGGTGACACTGAATCTGAGTCCTTTTCCAACCATTCTGGAGTTCCTCAAGTTAGTACGCTTGGTCCGCTACTGGTTTCACTGTTCGTGAATGATGTTGTTTTCGTCTTAATGCGTGAAGGGGAAACTGTTCTTCGCCGACGACTTGAAAATATTTCTAATTATAAGGAAAGAAGCCGATTGCCTTGAGCTACAATGTCTCGTTGATACCTGTTATAGTTGGTGTAAAAGAAACATGCAGGTTCTTAGTATTGCTAAATTCTTTGTTATCAGCTTTCATCGAACGAGGAACATGTTTACTTTCAACTACAACATCGCTGGAACTCAGCTGCAACGCGTTGATCATGTAAAAGATTTGGGCGTCATCCTTGATGAAAGGCTAACGTACACCCATCACTTCTCAGCGATCATTGACAAAGCTAATCGCCTACTAGGTTTTATGTTCAAAATATCCAACGAATTCCGGGACCCTTTGTGCTTCAAAGCGTTGTATTGTTCACTGGTGCGCTCACAATTGGAATTCGCAAACGTCGTTTGGTGCCCCTACCATGCAACTTGGAGCCAAAGAATTGAATCCATCCAGCGCAGATTCATAAGATACGTCAATTGCCTTGAAATGATCTGCTGAACTTGCCACCATACGAAGACCGTTGTCAATTACTAGGACTGCACACTTTAGAAGATCGTAGACACGCATCGCAAGCATCGTATCTAAGCTTCTTCTCGCCGAATATGATGTTCCCGATCTGCTATCACAAATTAACCTCTACGCACCAACCCGTGTCCTTCGTCCTCGAACACTACTGCAGACTGAAATGCGTAACACTAACTACGCTGCCAACAGCCCGATACTAGCAATGGTCCGTCGCTTCAACGATTTTACCGACATCTTTGACTTCGTCATTAGTTCTGCACAGTTTAGAAATCGTTTGTTATCACTTTAGGTTAATTATTTGTAATTTAGTTCATTAGGACTCATTGTCAGATGGACGTAAATTGTTAAATACATACAATACATACATCTGGTATCTCATCGATTTCTTCGCCTGCCCATCTCTCCTCGCATCTTAGCCACAGTTTTCCTTCGTGAGCCCCTAGATACAAGCCCAAAAACTTATACGATATACGGTAGACCTTCACTGACTTCGGGCTTTTCGTCTCCGATATGATCATAGAACGCTTGCGCGTTATCGAACGTTATCGTTATATTGCGCGTTACTGAACATTCGATTGGCGTCCCCTCGCCGAGTCTATGTAACGCATTGGCCTCTTTCATAAGACACTCAATTGCCGTACTAGTGTGTTAAGCTTCTCCGTACTTTACCGTGCATGACCTGAACTGTACAGAACAACTTGTAAGAATACTGCAGCTTCGGGTTCCCGGGGTGTGGCACGGACCCGTGTCACGATACTGCATAACAGCTTCATCCATACTGAAGACCATATCGTGCAGTAGCTACAGATCAACGGGTGGTTCTTCTGGAAATGATGAGACGCTAAGGATTCGCGACCCTCACTGGCGAATGATGCGCTCAACTGTACCGAGCTTTGACTGGCGCCATCTATGAAGTGACATGTTGCATAATGGGTACCTGTAATAGGTTGTCCCTGGAGTATCCGTGCCAGAATGGTCCAATTTGCTTAAACTGCACCCGTAGTGTTGTGGGTTGTTATTATTTTCTTTAAGTTTGTTATGCAGCAGAACAATTCTTGTTTGGAGAGGCGATTTGGATCTGGTTATCTGTTTATTTCCGTTACACATCTGGATTACGGTAAGAATACATAGTTCTTGTAATGACAGGTGAAGTTTTAATGGTTTAACAATGTTTTCCTTGCTTCGAGTAGTTAACAATTTTATAAACTTTCTTATTTTTCGCAGAGTACTAGAAAAAAATGGAACATCCAATAAGTTGGGTTGTAAATCTGACGTGGAATTTCGGAGTGATTACAAACCATTTCTAATGATGAAAAGACAATCATGGTTATTTTTTTCCACGGTCATAAATCCGGTTGCTAATATAATATCGATGTATTCAAAACACAATAAACGATCGCAGGTAGGTTTTTTTTAGGAATTGATGTTTATGTAAATTTGCTGCAATCTGAATAGTGTCTATTGGAGTGGACTAAACCGTGAACAGCTTATTGATAATCAACACACAAATGCAAATCAAATTGAAACATGCTCAATGAAGTGTCAGCCACTATACAGGTACATCGTGATTTCATTAAATCCTCATATCGTTCTGGCTTGAAACCCTTGGTTGAAAATCAGGTTATCCTTTACAAACAAACGATTTTTCAGTTTTCAATTCCATTGGTAAGACCCTTGGTTCGAAACTGGCTTCAAATAAACAGTTTGAAAACTATTTGGGTTGAAAGTGAGTCAGTTTCTGCCATTAGAAAATAATGACAATAGATACACCCCCACATTCACCTCTGAGATGTGCAAACTGGCAACAAAGTGGGCAAAGTCAGCTGTGAAATCAACAGCAATCCGGTTTTTCAATGCTCCTCTATAATACATCCTACGGAACAGGTTTTGAAAGTACGCATGGAGCTGTTTTCTAAATGACCGATATTTTTGGCGCGAGGGAAGTTATAGTTGTGTAGAACCCTCATCAGTGAAATGCAAGTTTTTACTGCTCCTGATCTATTAATTTAAAGAAAAGTATATCTAACCTTGCTATTTTTAAACGTTTTGAGAGAAATTCCGTTAGGTCTTGAAATCACATAGAAAATTTCATTTCCAACTACTTCGTCGAAGGAACTCGATAGGATCTAGGTTAAATTAAAAGAGTTAATTGCATTTTAAGTGATGACGGATAGTGGCAAATGGTCTAACACATGCACATCTAAGAACAAGAATTATAACTGTTCGTAGTTTAGTTGCGACATCACTGCCCTGCTCATCCATCGCGTTCAAATCTATCGTAACTAAACGACTGGCGCAGTTTTTTTTCTTCTGAAATTGGATGCGTGTGAAAAGAATCGGCGGCAGCGGCGTGGCCCGACAACTCACACCTCTAAATACAAAAATAATAATTTTTCGCTATGGGTCCGTACCGTTTAAATTGAGCATTTCGAGATCTTTTTCGTTGGCTGAAAACATATTACCAAACTTAGAACTACGTTCAATTAAAACCGCGAAAGAGATAATTGAGTGTAATGCAGTTCCCCTACTTGAGCTAATCAAAAGCGCCTGACTGGCGAAATGCCAAACCGTAGAGTCGTTACTTTGTCAGAGTGTCAGATAATAATACACATTGTATGGCAAACGCCTGATTGGTATACTATCTCGTGGAGTTGTTATGTTATTTTTCATTTTATTTCATTTTCAGGCAAGAAGTCAAATATTCTAGAGATGTGCGTTGGTGCAATTTTGAGCGACTTTGACGAAATACGGCGTGGAATACCGATCTCCAAACGTACCATGAAGATTCAATTAATTTATAAAAGTAATGAATAAAGTACCCAATCATAACTAAGATCGACAATATTTGACTGGCGTAAAAGTTCTTGTATGATATGTCATCAGCGTTGAAGTGTATTCGGACTAACTTTCGAAACGTTTTTTACATAGATGGTGAAAGAAAATCGTTTTATCATTTCATCGTTTTGGGTTAATATTAACGTTTTACCGAAACAGTTAGTCCAGAAACACTATTCGCTCAGTTGGGGAACTACTAGCAGTGATTCATTGAATCTTTGTATCTGTAATGGTTATCCAGGGAATTTGGGTTCTGCTATGTTCCCAGAATAGCAAAATATTTCCATCAATTATTTGATTAGAATGAGAAGTAGACGCGTTGCTTGTGACTTTTTGCTATATCACTCCTGCCATGCTGGATGTTATGTCTGTGTGTTTCAAAGCTTGGTATCGACATCATCAGTCCTCAATATAATAGATTGGTTTTCAACCGAAAGAGAATTATATTTGAGCAAATGAAAAAAAAAAATCCACACAATGCAAGTTGCCATTGCTAAAATTAGTTTAAATTATAACTTTTAAAGTTTGGAAAGCTAGCTATTGAGAAATTCCGTGTAGAAGGACCGATGCCGAAAATCCGATTTCGGGAATCCTACGTCGAAAATATGACGCCTGAATTCCGACATCGAAAATCTGGAATTCTAGCATCTGACGTGGGATATTCCTCAACGGAATTCCAACGTAGGCTTTTCGACGTTGGAACTCCGATGTGGCGTCACTGGTACAGAAATTCCGATGTCGGATATCCGATATCGGTTTTACGACGTCGGTTTTTTGATATCGGATATACGACGTCAGAGCTGCGGCGGCATCGGATTTTCGAAGTCAGATTTTCGACATTGGAATTCCGATAACGAAATTCCGATGCCGAAAATCTTACGCGGGAATTTCCATGTGGAAAATCATATTTCGTATTTCCGACATACGAATTCCGACTTTGGATCTTCGGCATCGGAATTTCCGATATCGGATTTACGATGTAGGAACCGACACATCGGATCTTCGGCATCGGATTTTGGGGAATGGAATTCCGACGTTATATTTCCGATATCGGAATTCCGATGCTGGTAACAGAGATGCCAGATGCCGACGCTGGCGGTAGTTCAGTTCAACTAACATCTGGCCAATTATTAGAATTCAATTATGGGTAGAAGTTGCGTAATGGGTTGATAAGTAA
This sequence comes from Topomyia yanbarensis, assembly GCF_030247195.1. Lineage (NCBI taxonomy): Eukaryota > Metazoa > Arthropoda > Insecta > Diptera > Culicidae > Topomyia > Topomyia yanbarensis. The sequence continues at coordinate 153,709,853 of NC_080670.1, forward strand.
ATATAAGTTGGCCATTGCGAAATATGCGTTAAGCAAACACCAACACTACCACAAGAGCCATAGCTGTAAGTCAGATCCAATATGAGTAGTTTTCATATCCACACCCACTAGAATGACCCCTCACTATCGGATAAAAATTTAGCTTGCAAGTTATCTCTGTATTAGTAGCATATAAAAGGCAGAATCAATAAAGATTTTCAGAATTCAGTTTTATCAATCCAGTTCTGACAGTCATTTCAAGTTTAAGTCTTTCACTAAATGTATCACAGTGCCTACGAAAACTTTGAGTCCGCAACCATGGTGAGATCGTCGAGTAAAGTAGAAGAACAGACTCGTTATTAAACAGTGGAACAATGCTCCGCCAAGTTCTCCGTGTATGTGTTAAAACAAAATTACTTCAAATTTTAAGGCATTTAAAATAATATCGAAAGGATATTGCAAAGATATTTCACTGCAGAGGTATCGGAGAAAAAAATTGACCTATTGTGCTCAATAGGTAGATTTTTCGAGTTCACTCTTTGCACAACTGGTCTCTTTAAACTGTGATGTAAACGTGTTTAATTTTTTTCAGTGCACCATTACGCCATATGTGCGTCAATATGTCTTATTAAGCAAATTCAATCTGGCCACCCTGCATGATACTTTCAACCAGTATGATTTTTTCAAATGAACGACGAATTTTGAAGATACTGGTTCATTTTGCAGCGGAAGGTGTTTTTTTGGTACAGACCTGTTCGTTCATTTTTAAGCGGAAAGTTGTAAGTATGCAATTTAAAAATTTTAAATCCATGTTAAATTTTTATTTTCAGACGAACGTGCATATCCATTATGGCCCGAGAGACAGGCGACCATTTGGGGCCCAGCGCCCATATGGAGCGTGTAAAAAAATGCGGAACGTGACGTACGTACGGAATAAGGCGTCCGTACGGAACGAGGCGTCCGTACGGAACGAGGCGTCCGTTCGGAACGAGACGACCGTGGCGTTCGCAGAGCGGGCAACGTGTATTTGATACGCAGCGTCCATGGGGGAATTTTGCCCCAGAAAATATGCCGCAACAAATAACCTACATGCAGCCGCCGTTTACGTACATGGCGCCGCCTTTTCCTTTCTATGCGGCACCACCTGTCCCTTATGCGGAGCCAACATGGCCAGGTGAAGAGCTTGTGCCGCCAGCTGGTGAGCAGGCGGTACCGGCGCCCGGCCAACAGCCATCGGCCGGTGAAGATCACCCCCGGCGAGGAACACTACGGCGAGGAGCACTACGGCGTGCAACGTCCTATTGGGATGCAGCGCTCATGGGAGTTTGCCCCAGAAAATATCCAACAATTAGCATACATGCAGCCGCCGTTTACGTACATGCTATCGCCTTTTGCACGTATGCCGCCGGCGATCGCTTTCTATGCGGCACCGCCTGCCCCTTATGTGCCGCCGGCTGGTGTTCCAGTACCGGAGCCGGAATACTAGCTATAACCTTCTAGAATTCCTGTTGAACTTCCATCCGGGTTGATGGAAAAAACTATAAAATTTAATTAGAAATTATTTTTTATTCGTGCCACTAGTTTGGTTATATGCTGAAAATGTGTATAGTTTAGATGTCGATGGAAGCAATTAATGAAACGAATGGCGAAGTTCTGCTAGGTTTGTGGTAGAATCATACCAGACGGAACACCGTCTGTATCTTTGCATTGAGATATTTTTCATTTGCGATTTCGTTATTTTTTAAGGCGATTTTTGCTTGGCGTTGACCGGGTCAAGCAGCATTAGGACATTATGACAAAGTTCATATGCGTAATAATATCAAACTAAGCGCATTATTTTTATTTATTGTCGTCAAACAAGAGTAGACCGGTTTGTTACAACGATTTATATCTTCGATCACTGAAAGTTTATGTACAGGTATTTCGGTTTTTCAGGATGTCTGGTGCATCATTCTTCATCTAATCGGGACCAATAAAATGCTGTATGGATACCAGGAAAAACTACAATAGAATCAGATTTAACTCGTAGATTGCCGTTGCATTATGACTGGTCGAAGTACTCGTAGCTTACAGAAACTATGGGTAGACCACTATCGATGTCTATAATATCAATGATGGATTACAAAACAGAATGAACATAGTCTCAATAAGCGGTATTTTCAATCTCCGAACAACTTCTGAAGTTTGAAAATGTTGAAATGTTTCGCGATACTGTACATATTCACAGCTCATTTGTATACTTACTTATCAGCCCATTACGCGACTCCTACCCATAATTGGAGCCTCATATTTGGCCAGAAGGTAGCCGATAGAATAACGAAGAATAGTCTCAATAAACGGTATTTTCAATGTTACGCGGGTGCGTTTCGGCTTCGCTTCCTCAGAAACCGACGCTAACTTTTTGTCGGAATAGATTAGCGCCGACCTGACGCAAATCCCTTAAAACTAAAACACACTTTGTGTTTCAATCGCACGACTGATCAAACGTGATGTCCCGTCCGAGCAGAAGTTCTGTTCATGCCGATGAGACACAGTGAGCCGAAACTTGTCGTGGCTTAGCAGGCCTATGCGAAAAAATATAGCATATTGGTATTTTCAATCCAGATAATTGAAAAATTATCCCGAAAACTAAACGTAGTGGTTGGGTATTTTTAACATAGAATGTGTATGCAAAGTTTGAAATAAATCGGTGAAGTAGTTTTTGAATGGCAGTGAACACCGCAAATCGCGTTTTTCTATACACGTTCCACAAAAAACTTTGCCACCGAATCGCTTGTAGATATTTTTGCATGAAAAAATTATAGAATGTTATTGAAATTATGTAATATAATGTACAAAAGTTTCGATCAATTCGCTTCACCCATCTTTCTAAAAAAATGGCAAAAAAACTGATTTTTTTTAACACTGAAACCCTTTATCCCAAACTCTTAACCCCAACTGAAAAAATCGAATACATCCTGTACCTCCGATTAGAACCGTTCTAAGGTTATATAATTAGTAAAGCCATTTTGAGGTTGTAAATTTGAATAGCTTTAATTTGTTATTATTTGTAGCAATATTAGGTACTTATGTATTTTCTTTAGTTGTAGAACATATAAAATTGCACAAAATTTGTACAAGATGTAAACAATTAAAACAACTAATCGTCTGGGAACTTTTGCAAAGTAAGCACTAATTTTTAAGAGAACCCACAAGGTTGCGAAAAGGCGCATCCAGCAAAGTTTTTTGTACAATAATTCATTAGTTCTTTTTGTAAACCCCAACGCTCTTGCCAAAAAAAGGTTCCGAATCATACTTTTAGAGGGGGGGGGGGGAACAATTTTTTTGGGCAATAAAACAAGTTGAATTTGTTATCTAGTTGCTTCAAACTATATTAGATGAAAAAATTAAATTCAGAGCAAGTCAATAGAAACAAGTTACGAGCCCATTTAATTTTTTAAAGTGGTTTCACTTATTCTCATCTATGGGATTGTGATATTAATAGTATGATCCCAGATACATAGCGTTGCTATACATTCGATTTATTGCTTATAATTCTACCAGGAACATGATTTCGCTTACATAAATTAAGGCATTTCGGCTGACTTGACGGTAATGAAGAGTGCTTCTTTCATCATAAAACTTCCACATCTTCACCTCACTTTCCTATCGCCTTATATCCAGTAACAACCGGGAGGGCCTTCTCCGATGCTTTAAACACTCGCTTGCCGATTCCTTCCTATAAATATTTGAACAGCGATTGTGAAAAAACGCGTTATTCTGGATCCTTGATCTTAAATTTACCAGCTTCTTTCCAAACTTTTTCAAACCGCCGGCCTCGGTTTGTCCTAGCAGTACCAGAGCAGCCAGCAGGACGATTGCGAATAATTTGTTGAAGTTCATGGTGAGGAGAGTATTGTACACAGTTGCACACTAACAGTCGGTAGTAAAATCGAGATAGACTTGCTTTCGCTTCGGATAGTCACTGTAAACTGATAACCGTTATTGTCGAAGCAGAATGGTTATATATACTCTAAGAGCTAATGGCCATCGAATGAATGATTCCCTTTTTTGTTTTGTTCAACGCAATTGGATCGCATCCCGGTGGGAATCACCACGAGCAAGCGCGGTTCTTTTGCGCGCTCTCTGTCTTGTTACAGGAGGAGGCTATTGAACGTGATTATCACGCGCATATGGACTGCTGTTGTGCATAAGGTAAATGATGAATAACGTTTGCTGGCGGATGAGAGGAAAATGGGATTCACTCAGACGCTTTGTCGTCCGGTGTGGAAGCATACTTTCACTTGAAGGATGACAGTCGTATCAATCGCTTCGATTGTATGGCGATACAACAACTCTTAGTGCACTTTTTCTCTGACCAAACATCCTATCTTAGATACCGTAAAACGGGGAACATTGATCAATTTTTTTTACAGTTTTTCGAAAAACTATTCAAATCAGGTAGACGTAACTGTTTGCATTTTTAAAACAAGTACTGGTAACCATAGATTGAAAAGGTCCAAATTGTTTGGTAATTTATTTCGTTTTACTATACAAATAAAATAAATTTGTTGTAAATTTTCATTCGTTGTTTTCGGGGTAACTTTGATCAGCAAAATATCTGTACCGAAATAAGAAATAACGCTCCAAATGTTGTGTAAATTACATGTCTGCAGGCCAATTTGTGGCCTGATATTATGTCGTCTCGTAAGAAAATAAAATAGTTAGTAGTAAAAATCTCGGATTTTTTAAATAAATTATTGAACAAAAATATTTACGGTTTCTAAAAAAGTGATTAGTACAGTTGAGGTTGATTGATTTCATTAATATACAAGAACTTGTTTGAACTGATTGAAACGATGCGTGAAAGTTGTATCATTTACAATTAGAATTTATGTTCTTAAATGGTACATTAAATGACAAAATAATCGTTGCTGGTAGATGCTGAACATGTTTAGAATATGGTTTGTATTTTGTTTCGATAATTATGTTAGAGGGAATTATCTTATCGTACGTTACTGAAAATAGTCTCATTTGATCAAACTTACCCCGGTGATCAAGGATACCCCGTTTTACGGTAGTTGGAATAGCACAGAGGTTTAACAAACACTTAGGCGTTGATAGTGTTATTTGTTTTACTTGCTTGATTCCGGAAATTCTATTTAAGTGTTTACAATGTAATCGAGGTTTGCTTGGTAATGTTAATTTTCCACAGAAAGTGGGTGAATTATTATGCGAAACCCATTGTATACAAGGAGTGCATCAAATTGACTTTTTTCATCACATAACATTTCTACTAGAGTTATAAAAAAGCTTTTAGTGGGAGATTACATGGGTCATGAAAATATAAGACAAAAAGCAAGGAATAAAATTCTAACCGGAGCCACTGGCACAAGTCACATGGAAATATATCGATGCTCATAAAACATTTTATTCCGATCAAATATCGCATAGAATAGAAAATTATTGGTCGTATGAATTGGAAAAATGACGTCTGCCAGACACTGGGGGTAAAACCAACGCTCATGGTAATAAGATATCACTGGTCAATACTGGAAAATTGGAACGGAGCTTCCCAGTTTAAAACCAAAGTTTATATGGGGAACTAGGAATATTCAATAGGAAAGAATTAAATGAAAATGGCTATCTTCAAATTTTGTATTTTGATTGTGCTAATGCTTATTACATCGAAAAAAGAATCTATGCATTTTTAGCTCAATCACACCTTTAAAACCCCATTGAAATCTAATGTAAAAAGAAACGAAAACGTTCAGAAAACGTAAAAAAATTCGTCTCGAGCACTTGACTATCTTTTAATTAGAGACTCTTTCTCGTAACCATCGAATTTTCCTAACAAATTTTTAACGACATTCAATTAGCTAGAGATTAAAGGGCGAACACGAAATTATTGCGACACATTCAACAGGGCATAACTTTTTTACCATTGGGTAAAAATCAACCAAATTTTGCACGCTTTCTCATTGATGTGTATTGTTTACATACTGTCAAACTCGAAGTCGTGTTTTTCGATTCAACGAAAATGGAGGTGAACCAACGCGAGTCGAGAGAACATATTCTTTCCAAACACCTGGAATTTCCTGACCTGTAGCACCGGCAGTTGGGAAAAATCTTGAACATTCACTATTCAACCGTCTCCAGAGTGTTGAAGCGGTTCCAGGAGCGGTTGACGTTGGACCACGGCAAAGGAGCTGGAAGAAAACCGGGACCGGAGAACAAAAAGACGGAGGGAAAGGTGAAGCGGATGATTAAAGCAAATCCCAGCGTCTCAAACCGTGATTTGGCTAAAAAGATCGGCATGTCGCAGAGCTACGTCCAGAATGCAAAGAAGAGAGCTGGACTACATACATACAAGATACAGAACTTCCCAAACCGCGATGAGCGGCAACAATCGATGGCTAAAACTCGGGCACGGAAGCTCTACGAGAAGATGCTGACAAAATATGGCTGCTGTGTGATGGACGACGAAACGTATATAAAAGCCAATTTTAGGCAAATTCCGGGTTTGGAGTTTTTCACCGGCAAGAGCAAGTTCTATGTGGACGACAAATTTAAGAAGAAGAAAATGTCGAAGTTCGCCTCCAAATATCTCATTTGGCAGGCCATCTGTTCTTGCGGACAGAGGAGTGAGCCTTTCGTGACAAAGGGCACAGTAAATGGCGAGATCTACAAATCTGAATGCCTCGAGAAGCGCATTTTGCCGTTCTTGAAGCAGCACGACGAAGCTCCGCTATTTTGGCCAGATTTGGCATCATGCGACCATTCTAAAAGTGTCCTGGAGTGGTATGAGGCCAATTCTGTCCACTTTGTTCCAAAGGACATGAATCCGCCAAACTGTCCGGAGCTGCGCCCGGTGGAGGAGTACTGAGCAATGATGAAGCGGGAACTTCGGAAAAGCAAGAAGACAGTGAAAGACGAGAAGGACATGTTAAGAAAATGGAAAAAAAACTGAGAAACTGGTACCGGATGACACTGTAAAGACTTTGATGGAGGGCATCAAGCAAAAATGCGTTCAATTTTACACTCAAGGCTCCATCGATTAACTTTTCTTTTGATTTTTGAAGTAAATATTTGTGTAAAACTACCCTAAAATTTTGGTTTGATTTTAAACATTATTAGAAAATTGGCATGACATTTTCGGTGTCGCAATAATTTCGTGTTCGCCCTTTACTGAGTAGGGAAAGCTATGAAAATTTTAGAGCCATAGTACTCAAGTAAGAGGGAAAGATTCTGTCTTTGCCGGAAGACATGTTGGTAGACTTGAGCGATTCGTAGTAATGCTGCCTAACCTCAATTCCTGCCAGCAGAAGACAAAATATTAGTCCGTAAGATTTTAAGACTATTTCGAATGACCCTGCAATTTCCAGTTTTTCGATATGTATATTTCACATCATTGCTCTCACTTGAGTACTGTGGCTCTAAAATTTTCATAACTTTCCCTACTCAGTAATCTCTAACTAATTGAATGTCGCTTAAAAGCAGAAAAGGAAATGTGACCACATATTAGTCAAAATAAAAAAAGAAGAAAGAAATCAATAACTTAATACATAATGTGTATTTCTTTGAAAAGCTGATCATATGTAAGCTTTAAGATCATTTTGAAAAAAGGAAGCATCACAGTTTAAAACCAAAATCTGCATGAAAATTCTTGACAAACAAGTTCTTTTTTGGATGTTTAAACATTTCTTGTACCATTCAAATTTCAATTTTCCTACCCTGTTGATAGGTTTGACGATATTGCAAACATCATCAAGCATATTTCGTGCATCAGTTTCAAAGAACCTCTGAAAGATAATGGCTTTAAGATGGTTATTTCATAACGCCTCGATAATGGTGCATCGGGGAGACCGAGAGGGCTTCTGGGTCTTTTTAAAGTTTTGTAGTTTTTCATCCTCCACGCCTGCCCAAACTAACGATCAACAACTAGTCTGTGCGTGCTAACGCGCAGTGATCACCTTCCTTACAAAAATCGGATTAAACCTTAAAAGTGGCCCGAATTTGATGAAAACTTCAAATTAAGGTAATTTTGTGACGCTGAATTCATATTTGATGCTTATTTTTTGTTTTATTACCTCAAAATTTTGGCACTTAGGGTGGTTCGAAAATTCGACATTCACGAATATAAACAGCACTATATCCGAAAATTCACTTTCAAAGAATTAGGCATGGTAAATTTTTTAAACAGAATACACATTTTTTCAATTGTTGAGGATGACAAGACACATCTATAAATGCGTCTCCTTCAGACATATCATGAAAAATCACCTTTTTTCATACCTCGGGGCAGAACAAGATATTCATTTTCGGAAAGTACACTAATTTTCAAGTATCATGAACAACAAGCGAGCTTTCCGAACTGTTTCAAAAAAAGTACAGTCACTTTGAACATTATAACTTTAATTTATTCCACGATTTATTATTTGTACTTCATGTCTGAGCGAGAAGAAAGGCTTGTATCGACCAAAATAGCAACTATAAGTCCAGCGAATAACCTTTCAAATGCAACCAGTTCGACCCTAATCGGAATCGGAATAAAAAGATATATCCATTTGAATAACTTAGGTTTGAAAATAGTTTTTCTCAGAATTCATAATCTATTCCACCTTTAAAGTTCTGTAAAAAATTAAACTTTCGTCCTCGGGACTTAATATTTTTGAGAAGAAACAGAGAAAAATGTTAAATCATGAAAAATCTAAAATAAAATTTTGAAGTTTTGTCCGGCTAGGCGACTGTGTGTGGCGTGACCGACTGGCGGGTCGACATAAATTGACCTTTGTTATGGGCCATGTTTGCAAACTAGGGTTCGTCGCGGTTGCGGTAATTACCGCAACTGCGCGGTATTTACCGCACCCGCTCAGCGAAATCTGCGGTGCGGTGAGACACTTTTTCCCGCAGATGCGGTGCGGGAAAGAGCTTTTACCGCGCGGTTTTACCGCAACCGCACCGCAAAAAAAAATTGATAAAGTAATAATTTTGATTATTCTAAATTGATAAACAGACTGCTATAACGAAAGAAAATCTAGCTGTGTCCGAAATATTTGGCGCTATTATTTTTACGACATATTTTGGACTAGTTATTTTATACTTCTAAGTAAAACTTCACAAACTAACCATTTAAAATACATAAAATTCAAGAACCCAATAGAGACAAAATTATTAGATCATTTAAAATAATAAATTTGTACTCTTAAATCCTATTTAAAAGTGCATCACTTCTCCCGATTTCTGTTGGAAATCGTGAAATTATGAATCGTTTTCGATATCAATTTTTCAGCTGTGAATTTTGACTAATTTAATGGAATTAGAGATGAACTAATTATGCTAGGACTTAAACACAACCCTCTTCATCAAACCAAACGAATTTGGAGTAATTGGCAGTAAAGGATACAAATGTATGAAAGCGTTCAAAATAAGGAGGGATCCAAATTAGGATGATTATTCTATCATTCGTTCATCAACATCGTATTTCTATCTTCTTTGTTTGCTGTGTAAATTCAATGTGAATATTCTGCAGTCAATTTTATTGGACTCTCTCTCAAAAAGTATGCTACATAGCTTTTTTTGCGTACTTTCATTCAAATTTACTATAATTTTCTACCAAATTAAGTCCTAATATTTTTCAGTTAAGACTATTTTGTAGCTTTTATGAAGCCACAAATACCACATAGTTTGACTCCGGTTCACTTCAATTGAAGTTTTTGCCATTGGCTCTTTGGGAAAAAAAATATAGGAAAATACATTAAATGCTAGAACTTTCGAACTAGCCTTTAGAAAATTACACTTCGTACATTTTTAAAGGGAGCAATCCTAGTTTTTGAATGATAATACATCTGTTTCTTGAAGAATGCGGAAGTTAGAGTTTTGGGATATTTTGTCCGTAAAACCCCCTATTTTTAAAAAACCATACATTTTCTGCAGTTTTTCTAATGCTCAATAATTTTGTACCGGTTGAGACCGGACTCCTGCTTAGATGTAATGTATAGAGCATTTTTATTTCGTCAAATATGGCGTCGTTCTTATTGATGAAATACAATATGTTTTTATTTCACTGTATTGGAATATATGCGGTACTATATAGAAGTACTGGTATTTCAACTTTATTTTTTTGGTGAGATTCCTTTAAGAATGACAGGTGGTTTTTACTACGTAAATGTGAAAATCATCCGTTTCATTTTCATATGTCAAAAACATTGAAAATATGAAATTTAAAGAAAAAATTTGCAACTTCATTTCTTATTACATTTTTATTCCACATTTTTCAATTAACTGAAGGGTTGCTAAAATAAAAGTTTTCCTATTACTGCAGTAGAACGTTTTTGAATGTATAATGTTTGCCTTAAAATGTACGGAATTTTATTAATAGAAAATACAAAAGTTGATTTTTTTCATAAACATTACATTCTGAGGAGTCTCTTAAAGTTAAATTTTCGTGTGAATAAGAATAACATTTTATTATATATGGTATGTACAATTTTTCAACACTATTTTTAAAAATATAAAAATTTTACCGCATTACCGCGCGGTGCGGTAAATAAATTGCGGTTGCGGTAAGCGGTGCGGTTTTATAATTTTTTTGCGGTTGCGGTGCGGACAATCCATTTACCGCCCACATCCGCACCGCGACGAACCCTATTGCAAACACTGTTCCACAGCTTAATCGCGTTGTTGGTGGACACGGATCGCAGTGGATGTCATTGTGTGTTGTTTTATCGGTCGACTTCGTCATCGTGCGTAAGCTAATTAAGAAATGTAAAAGTAGAAGCCTATATGTGTTGGTGTAGTAATAATTGTATTTTTTGTACTAGTGTACAACTGTTATATGCTAGTCGTATATCCATTTGTATTTGTTTTCATCTGTGGATTTGTGACAGCTAGATCAGAGAATGGATACAGAACTGGCATATATGACAGAATATTTGCTAGGATTTGTTGATCATTTTTCCGATGTTCGATTCATGCATTTGATTGGACTCATTCGAGAAGATCGGATAGGATAAATAAAGGTACAATTAGTATACCAACGCACGTGAATCATCTATTCTCGGTAAGCATAGCATTATAATATCCTAACAGAATGCAATTGTCGTTAATTGCAAATGAATATCATTCGCGGACAATTAGACCATTTTAAGTAGTTAGATGGCATATGTGATTTTCTTCTGCTTCATTAGTCTATTTTTAATGCACTTCTAGTAGTCTAACTTTTCTACTACTCATGTAGTAGAATATGATATCGGTTAATTTATACTCTTTTACTTAATCTCCTTGCATCCGTTTTCCATTATTAGGAATATAATTTTTCCTTTTATTAAAATATTTTAAATTAGATTCATACTATCAATCACCAACACAATTAATTGCATATTCTCTCATATATACAGACAGTCTCTCTTATTTGACCCTAAAAAGGCAAGGGTCTCAAAGCTAGGCTAGTTACAGTTCTCTAATTTCAATGAACATATAATTTGAAATACAAATGATCGAGCGTTTTCGGGCTTTCGATTCTCTCACCGATAAAGCGACAAAAGGAGACTTTTGATTTTATTTGATCTTAGGAGCAACGCTTCTTAAAGTCGCAATTTTAACTTGCCTTTTTTAAGGGTTAAAATGCACAAACGCTCGTAACCTTCGCGTTAGTACAAACCGGACCACAAAAGCAAACAATCAATTGCAGTCAGCCACGCATATTTATGCCATCGATTTGACCAATATTAAAACACTCCGGTAATTGAGTGAACGATTTAGCACCCATAAATTTACAAACGCGGTCTGAAGTATTAACACACCACTAGCGCGATCATGTATCGGTCACGTCCGGAAGTCTCATATCCACTAGATAACAACGTCGGTCATATTCACTAGACAACACGTTCCATGGCGACATGACCGGGAACTCTAGCGATACGAGGAAACTTTCTCTCTTCTAGGATCTGAAGCATACACAAAAAATTTAGTATCAGGGTAACTGTTCGCAAAGGTAAAGGTAACACGTTTATAAAAACAAATTTATGCACGCAAAATTACATACCCGCTACCCAATGCGACATACGCGATCGAAAGCATTAAGATACAAACGTTCGAGCCCTACGCTATGATACACGGGATCGCGAAGTCCCTACACCCGTGCATATCTGAACCGTACAAAGAATATCACATTCGGAATCACGGTCAGCTGCAATTGGGCTTAAGCAGTGTTTTAGTGGAGAGCACTTTTAGTGAGTGATTTTGATGAGCAGCCCTTCCCTAGCTCTACTGCTCCAGTAGAACAACTCTAGAAAAAAAAACACCAACGTTTTCTACCATCTTGCGCATCAGAACAAAACCAAAATTTGGCCGAAATTTGGGGTTTCAACTAAACCGTCGCGGAGGATTTTTTTTAATATTTCATCCAAACTTCGGTTTTAAACTGCGAAGCCACGTTCCAGTTTTTTTTAAATTCCTTCATTACGATTTAGTTGTAATCCCAAATTTCGGCTAATTTTTGCTTATGTTCTGATGCGCAAGTTGTTAGAAAAAATTTATGGACACAAAAATGTTTAAAGTTCCAAGAAAGAATTTGTTTCTCACAAGATTGATCTAAACTTTGGTTTTAAACTGGAAGCTTCCATTTTTCAAAATGATCTCAAAGTTTGCATAGGATCAGTTTGTCGAAGAATTATGCATTATGTATTAAGTTGATAGGAAAATTCGATGGTTACGACTAAGAGTCTCCATGAGGCATGTATTTAAAAAAAAGTGACAAGAGATATATAAAGTGATTTTTCATCAAAACGAAATTTTCGATTTTCAACATTTCAAAGGGGGGACCCTTATGTTTTTTTTTCAGATATTAAGAACTGAAATTTTGAACGTAGCACCCCTGAATGATATTTTCCCTATTGAACATCCCTAGTTTTCCATAACTTTGGTTTTAAACTGTGAAGCCCCGTCCCAATTTTGTTCAAAAAATTCTTCACCACGAGTTTTTAGAGACCCTAAACTTAATAATTTATCGTTTTGTGTTGAAGCGCAGTAATTTTTGTAAATTTGTTTCGTTTCGCAGACGTTAATAACAATTAATGCTAGTTTATTCCTAACTCTCCATTAAAATATCAACTAGAAAAATAACCATACATGTTGAACTCTAACATAAAGTTGCTTTGGGATGTTGATTGCAATACGCCTCGATAGTGGTGCATCGAGGAGGCTGAGTGAACAAGCTTCTGGTCACTTTAGTTATTCATGATCTTTGTGGTACAGTTTATATGAGAATGTATTATGCGACAACACTTTCAACGCGGCACTTTGGAACGGGTTCTCTGATCTATCACATTCTATGTATCTGACAAATATTCAAAACAGAAAAAGAAAAAAAATCAATGATATCACGTGCGAGTATTGTTCATAAAGTATCTATACTGACACTTGATGCTACCTGGAAGTATCGATACAAAATATTCCATACCTTTAAGAAAGTATCGATACCGTTGGAATCGATATTAGTATCGCCCAAAATCCCAAAAGAAAATTTCTTCAGTGTTACCATCAGTTACCTCGAGAATAAATGCATATTTATTTTTTAATTGATGATTGTGTAATGAGTTATGCAAAGCAGATTACTTTGTGAGGCACCCCGAGAGAATCAGTGTCATTCGTTGAATTTTAAATATTGTGCTATAAAAAATTAGATATATGCTATTCAAAGGTTGCAAAATTATATGAAAATAACCGAAAATACTTATAATCTTTAAATTATGAAAAGAAGTCTTAAAAATATGTAATCGTAATATTTAAAATTTTGATCAGAAGAAATTATAATATGAATATTTTTCAGCATTCTTGAACGAAATCAACCAACCTTTAATGATAATTATAGCCCATACTATTAGAAAGTAGTATTAATTTACTACTTTCTAATAGTAGGGACTATAATTATAATTAAAGGTTGGTTGATTTTGATCTCTTCATCAACGTACATGGTTTACTGGAGTACAGCGTAACGGAAAAGGGGATTTATTTTTCACTAGTTCCTGCAGCAACTAATGTAGGCAAGCAATCGAGCATGAATCGTTTAATACCGCACTTCGAGGGGAATCACACACCGCATTCGCTGGTTTAGCCGAGAGTCCTATAAATATATTCGGTTCGTTTCCTTCTGCATCGTTAATTCAAACTCAACTTTCAACCGATACACTAGTTCACCAACTTTCAAACAATCATTATGAAGTTCTTCCGATTGTTTTTGACGGTTATGGTAGTGGCAGTGGTCCTGCTGTTAGGACAGTCCGGAGTGGAAGCGGCTCCCAAGTGGAAATTTGGCAAAAAATTGGTAAGTCTGGGAAGAGCTCTTTTGTATAAGTGGATTACAATTCATGTTTTTTTTTTACTTTTTAGGAGAAAATCGGGAAGAATGTGTTTAATGCTGCTAATAAAGCGTTACCGGTTGTGGTAGGATACAAAGCGTTAGGCTGAAAAATTTGTTAAAACTAGTAATCAAATGACGTGTCTATAGGAAACGTTGGACTGAGTATACTCATTAATCATAATACAAAATAATAGGTTAAATATATCGTCAACATGTTATTGCTATTGATCGAATCGTTGATAAAATAAAAATATTAAAAATAGCATCGCTATCGTAAGACAGAACAACATGCGTCTTATTTTTATTGTTCTCCAAACTACCACACCTATCAAAATATTGTAGTATCTCGCACAGTTAAGAGACCTTTAGGCCAGAAAATACTTTATTTGGAAAACCTGTGTAAACTTTCAAATCGATATACGTAGAAAATGAATGACTCAATATTGTCTTCTACTACAATTGTTTGACTGTTGACCCATTCCGCGGGCTTGTACACCAGAAGGACATTCTTTTTATGTTTTATTTTGGTACACCAGTAAGTCATTCTCGATTCTGGGGTGTTTAAACCATTGGAATGTTATATACGCGAACTTCTGACATGTCAAGAAATTATACAAAAATGCATAGAAAAGTTCATTGAATTTCATGGAAAAATGCTTTCTGAATTATTGAATTCTTGAAAAGTTGTATTTCAAGAAGCTAGTGTTGATTTTTTAATCCTGTTTGAAGCAAGTTGTTCGTAATTAAGTGCAGAATAAAGAAACTAGAAAGATTTTCATCAATATTTGAAAACTAACTGCTTTTGAACTGATTGAAGTTTTGCTTGTTTCCGCGTTGTAACGTCACGAAAAATATATATATTTTTTTAATTCATCAGAAAACTATAATTTTGTTCAAACTGATATCCCCAATTCTCTTCCAACCTAAAAATACCTTTCCAAAACATTTTTAATTTCGTAAATCGAATGTGTGGAACTGAAATTACAACAGGATTAAGTTTGCGTTGTAACGTCACGAATTTCAGTATATATTAACCCTCCGGCACTCGCGCGAATGGCTCCCCGAATGAGCAGCCGCTGGTGCTGAAAGAAGATTTCGCTAGATTACCTGAAGGTGTTGAACAAAATACAACGGTACGAGTGCCGGAGGGTTAATTACCCTAATAAAATTAGTTTTCTAGAATTAGAAAAACAACTATCTTTTATACCTGTAAACATCTTTTATATGATTTTCGCTGCACTCTGTTCCGTAAGTCCGTACTATAGCCAGTGCAGTTTTTTCTGAATTCATTCAATTGTTTATATGATAGTTTTCGACACTGTCGGTTCAAGGCGAAAATCTAGGATCTAAAATCACATCACAGGAATCGCAACGGTTTCCGTATGATTTGACGGGATAAGGTATTAAATACTCTCAAAAGTGAGAGGAGAATAAGTTTTAAGTCTCTCTACAAATTAGTTAAGCACTCTTAAGCAGTTTACAGTCTGAAAATTGAGACATTTGTTTACAAACATATTTTCTCTGACATATAACTCATAATAGTTGACAGGTTATAGTGAAAACAATACAAAAATAATGGGTAAAACAGCACTTACGGCTGCAGAACGTGCAAAAAAATATCGCGATAATAAAAAGGCTAAATTTCGAAGTTCAGAGCAACTTGTGACAGAAAAACAAAAAGGGCTCGTAAGACAGCAGCGTTTTCGATCATTTCTAAGTCAAGAGATTAAGGAAAGACGTGCCATTCAACAAAAAAACTATCGGCAATCCAAAGCCGTCATCATATCGGAAGAGCTGTCGAATTCAGGTGTTAAAAGTCGATGCGACCTTGCTTCTCCATACAAATCGCGGAGCTCTGCTGGAAAGGCTGTTGCTAGAGCAAAAGCAGCACTACCTCAAGACGATGTTTTGCGAAAATATGTCTGGCAGCGTATTGGTATCGAACATGGCTACATACTCGAAGCAGTAAATGCGGAAAATAAGCAATCACCTATGAGAGTGCAACTTCAACAGGCCAATGAACCAAATCAACTCATCGATTGTATTCATAAATTCTATTTACGTAGAGATATATCATATACAACACCTGGTATTTGTTGAAAAATTCAATAGTAAGTAATGTACTTCTTTTTAAATCAAGGCATGTCTAATCGAGATCACGTCATCATACAAACGCCAAATGGCAAAGAAAAACTCAAAAAACACTTTTTGACTATGTATCTGCGAGAAGCTTTCGTCATGTTTTGTGAAGAGCATCAAGATGATTCAGTTGCATTTTCAACATTCTGTAAGTATCGTCCTCAGAACGTTCTACTCCTGAAGAATACTCCACAAGAACAATGTCTGTGCGAAAAGCATGCGAATTTTCAATTCGCGCTTGCTGCACTGGGCATACATTATGAAGACAGTTTCTGGGTCAAGACGCTTTGTGACCCGACAGCAAACTCTAGTTGCTGGAATAATAATTGCTCTCAGTGCAGCAATGGTAAACTTTTTTCCATTGACATGCCGCTATCAAACATTGTCAATCGGTGCGTTTGGAAGAAGCAACCCGATAAACGATTGCAACGTATCACTGAAGAAACGACGATAGAACAAGTCGTTGTCGAAATCCATTCTCAGTGGAAAACCTTTGTAAATCATGTAAATTTGAAACGAATCCAGTTCTCTGAACACAAAAAAGATCAAAACACGAATAATGTGAGATTGGTGAATGTGGACTTCGCTATGAACTTCATCCCGGAACCTCAGCGAGAAATTCAGAGCGCCCTATGGTCGAGATCATCAATAACTCTATTCACAGCGGCTGTGGAATTAAATAGAACTGATCAATCAATGCTACTTGTTTCGAATTATAAGAGTAAGGAAAAGAAAGCAGTGTTCACTTTTTTAGATCATATCTACGGTCAACTATCGAACGTCAGCGATTCAAAGATACAAGAAGTTATTTGGAGCGATGGCGCAGCTAGTGAGTTCAAGAATCAATTCATGCTGCGCATACTTCTATACTTGGCCAAAAAGTACAATAAAAACTTCACGTGGAAATTTTTTTGTACATCTCACGGCAAGGGCAAGTGTGATGCTATTGGTGGAAAGGCGATAATGGTGGTTCGGGAGAAACTTCTTGCTCAAGCCAACCGTATTGATACAGTCAATTCAGCGAGAGATTTTGTACGCATTGCCAGAAATAATCTTCCAAATATTTATGTATCTGAAGTTTTAGAATGTGATATAACGCAGCTCAATGAAGAGCACCGAATTTTCGAAGATTCCTCTCCTTATCCCGGAATCAGCAAGCAACACATATTTCGTGTATATCCGGATGGAAAAATTATTAGCGCCAACAACGCACTTGAGTTCAAAAATTAAATTTAAATACTGAGATTGTATCTTCAAATCAAATAATAAATAAACATCTCAAATAAGTACACAAAGCCTGAGAATTGATCAGTGGACAAAAAGAAATACATTCGCATACAAGGTGAAAATAATGTTCTCCTCTGCTTGATTAGTTAAATATTAAACTAAATTAATACTTCAATCATCATTTCGTGATTTATTGTCGACTCTTAAATGTGTCGCGATTTATCAACGACCCCCTATTTTTAGGCAAATTATTATAAAAATGCCAAATTATGATTAATACTTATTTATATCACTCCAAAAGTTACAGTACGTGCAATTTACGAAGTGTTGAAATAGTTCAAGATTTTCGTGACGTTACAACGCAATGAGATATCTGTTTTCTGAATAGGCAGCGTTGTAACGTCACGAAAAATAAAAGTTGATGGTAAATAAATCAGTTTTTAAAAAATAGCTTTTATCTCGCCAAATCATCCATTTTCCATCTGTAAATGAATCCTAGAAGACTGATTTTCCAAAAAAAATCTTATAGAGCAGACTTTTGGACTTTAATGAAAAGAGGTGGAAAGTACTGATTCGTGACGCGTTGTAACGTCACGTTAGACTACCGCTTATAAAAGATTCCTCTTTAACTGAACGCAAGTTATGTACTTCGATTCCTATAGGAAATTTTGTCTACTTTCTGCATCATTAAAAATATTTGATGTAACTGTTCATTTAAAAAAGTTATGGTATATTTACGGAACAGAGACGCGTCAAATCGTTGTAACGTCACGAAAGAATGTGTCTGTTGCATTCTGTCTGCATATCGTTAATCACTGCGGAACCTACAAACGTTTGCTGAACATGTTTCATGTCACTCACATCATTCGAAACGGTAGTAATTGATTCTAACTTACGCTCGTTTTTAATACGAGCCCAAACTTTTATTTTCCGTTGTACTTCGTTAGACTTGTTAATCGTGCTGTCAATTTTTACCTTTCCCCAAATAGAAAAGTTATGCTATCTCTCTGAATATAGACTATTTAACCGAGTCGTACACATAGGGCTGTAGTGTGGTTCCAGCGACAAGTCGGCCACTCCCTCCGAAGTAAAATATAAGGTTAAGCAAAAATTTGAAAAGAAAAGTTATGCTGGTCATCGCCATATCGGACAGAGGGATTTCAAAGACGTGGTTCAAGCCGAGCGGTCTGGCCATCAATCAACAAGGAGTGTCTTTCGAAAATTCTTCTGCCGTTCTTAAAGGAGCATCATGCGGATGGGCCGTTCTTAAAGGAGCATCTTCTGGCCGGACAAGGCGTCATTCAATTACGCCAAGAAGACGTTGGAGTATCTTGAGCAGAAAAAGATACCGCACGTGCCGGAAGAAAGGAACCCGACCAACTTGTCTTAGTGCCGCACAGAGGAGTAATTGGGGTCGAATCCTGGCCAAATTTATTTGCTGCTGCAATTGTTGTTATTATGCCTTAATATGAACTAAAAATAGACAATTACTAGTTTTTGGAACAATTTGGCATCTACCCACCAACCAGTGCAGAGGCCAATTTTCTATACCCTTTCGAATACTAGTAATTTCTAGGTGGTCTTTGAGAATACATTTGTTTTTCCAGTTGCATAAACATTTGATCAATGGAAAAGGGAGAAGAAAAGGGACGCCTGTGCATATTTTCATAGAGATACATTTTGGCAAACATAATAATTGGCCCTACCGCATTTCGGTGTGCCTCAAATTAGTAAAAATTTCAATATTTTCAAATCGCTTGGGATTGGTGGATCGGACAAGATCGGAAGAGTTCGAATATTTTTTGTATAACTGAAATCTTGTTTTGTAATACTGCTTCAGCAACTTTACCGGATCTAGCCGTATAATGTAACTTTTTTATCATTCAAATTTGGAATAAAATGTTTGAAAAAGGTATTTTTTAAAGTTGGTGAAATACACAGCAAGTCTACTTTTTTTAGTTAGTTTTAAGCTGAAGTTAAACAAACGGTTGCGTTGAACTACGTTTGTAATAATATTGTCTTATTTAATACAGTCATCATCACTAGAAATATAACACTGAATATATAACGAAAACGATTAAAATATCCCTTAAAATATCACCATTGGGCATACATGCAAAAATTCTTTAACAATTTTTGATATACTCCTAATTTTGCCATGTTATACAGTAGGTTCTTAGGTATGTAAAAAAAATATAACGAAACAAAAAAATCGAAAAAAACATTTTGGTTTTTGGCCAAGAATTTGTTCTAGTTACTCCTCTGTGTGCCGTCCCATTGAGGATTTTTTCGACTCCCTCAGTGCCCTAGTGTACAAAAGTAATTGGCGGGCCAGGGTTACGAAGCAGTTGACCAACAGGATCCAAAATTGTATCCGGAAGATAGACGTCAGTGCCATCCAGCGCTCTTGTGAGAGCATCGCGACTAAGTTGCGTCGTACGGCTGACCAGGGCCCCTTTTCCTATATTCATTGACGTTTTTTGAAGAATAAACATTATGTTTTTAATAAATTTTACTGAATTCGTCGAAATTTTTTTTTAAGCACAGTACTGGAAAAATTCTCAATTTTTATTGAACACCCATTATATTACGATGCCCCTGAAAAAATAATTCACCTGGCCCAAACTGCATAAGCAGCTTTTTCACTTCGATAATACAAAGTTCATTCGTGAATTAGGAGGACTAGTAAAAGTAGTATTACAATGCAGCTTGCTGTTTCCTATTTTGACATGGTAGTGTTTTGTTTTTCAGTTTGTCTTCACATCTCGCCCTGAGCAGAAGCAAAAAATCGTCCCGCGCAAGTGAAACAGTCAATTCTACCTAAAAATCAATCGGTGCCTATCACACAAGCAGTCCATATAACAATAGCCTATACCTACTGTGCGATTTAGTGATGAGTGACGGTGCCCAGCAAAAAGCAACCCAGATACGGCCAAACTGTGTTGCTGTTGATTTTTCGAACTGCCCCGTAAGACCAGCCATTCGGGAAGTGGAACAGTTATTAAAAGTGCAGATGAAACTCAATCTGGCTGAAGTGAAAACCCTACAAATGCATCATATCAAACATTGCGTGCTTATTTCGTTCAACAACATTAACCAAGCTGAGTCATTCGCCTCGCGAAACAACATGCAGCACACCGCCGAATGCGGCAATGTTAAATATAGCATTCCCGTATACATCGAGAACGGCGCTGTAGAAGTTCGTGTCCATGATTTGGCTACGCGTACCCCTGACGGCGCGATTAAAAAATGCTTGCAAAAATACGGAGAAGTAGACTCCGTTACACATGAGACTTGGAGGAATTTTTTCCCGGGCAACCCTAACGGTGTTCGTGTGGTGAGAATGCGTGTGACCAAGCCAATTCCCTCATACATAACCGTCACAGCGTTAGGAAGTGACGATGTTCTCATTCATCAAACATCACTAGTCACGTACCCAGGGCAAATTCCTACGTGCCAGTTCTGCACGAAGAAGTTGTACCTCGGAAAACCTTGCGTAGAAACTGTTAAGGAAAACTTAACCAATCCAACTGAAATCAGCCCAGAACTATCTTACGCTAAACCACTAACAGCTGCAAAACCAACATCTTCGGATCAAGCACCAACAACCAGCAACAACAACAACGAAACGAATGCCGAAAAATACGAACGACCGATAAGAGTAAGACACAAACTGGAACATCTGACCGCGAGCAGCAGGAAAGTAGTACGGATGAGGACATGGACATGAACGACAACGCAAAAGAAGACAAACGGATCGAACCTCAAATGGCAGTGGACAACACTGGCAATATTTCGCCCCCTAGAAAAAGGATCTCAACACGCAGCAGAAAGCTGCGTCTAAACGAGACAAAAAACTTAACATAGTTGTTTTTTTTAATTTATTGTAAAAAACGAACAATCGGCCTCGTTGAGCTACCGCATTAAATAAAGTTAACAATTATAAAGTTAACAATTATAAAAAAAAGGTAGTGTTTTGGTTATGGGGCACCAACAGAACACTAAATTTTTTTGAAAATTCTTGCATTGACGGACCTGAAGAGTCTCGGCTTATATTGCCGCTATTTGCTGGTCAAACCACGGGGGCCGTTTGGGGTGGGCTACGAAGGGCTCTTTTCTTGGCTAACTCTAACTTAAGACACGGAGGCTCTTGGGTCGGCTCCGGATCACTCTGAAAGAATCAGGAGAACAAACACGAACTTTTCACCTTTTATTTATTTATTGTAACTTATAACTTGTGTGTGTGTGTGTAGGACGTAGGTATTTAGGAGGCCGGTCGGCGAAAGCTGGGATGAAGCAGGAAACGGTTGCCTGCTGTTGCGATGGGTTGCTACTACGACGAGATGCTATTAGGCAATCCATGAGACGTTTCTGATCAGCTGATTATTTCTTGTTTACTTATTCTGACGTTAGTCCGAGGGGTGCGACGTCCGTTGATTCGATCCAACATCAAACGAATCGGACTAACGAAAGATGTTTGTCGGACGAGTTTTTCTGTTCGCAGGAGTAGACCTGTTGACAGAACCCACCGCTGAATTGTCAAACAAACGTCTAATGGATTGCCTAATTGGTATGGTGATGCTACACGTGGGCTTTTGTGTGCCTGGGTCTGATGACACCAGCGATGCCACTTTCTGGCGGATACGTTGATAGGCGAGTACTATTATTTCTTATGACCGATCTTAGGCGACAAGCTAGCAATTCAAAGGAACTCTTGTACCTACTGGCTGGTTCCAGCTATTGGCTGGTAGTTCGGAGGATTATGTAGAACCTCGTGGCTGAAGGCCGTTGAAGGGGTTTCAAGGACTGTAAACTCGTTGAAGTTCGGTCATAGCGCTGTGGCGACCGTGGTTTGTAGTCACAGAAGAGAGTTAGTACGCAGAATTGTAATCCACGCTGGCAGAGAGTAAATCCGAGACGAACATAGCTCGAGAGCAGTCCCTCAGGATGCTGAGTGTATCGAGGTGTATTAACTGGCAACGGGTTTCATAACTCGGCGGTTGGAATCTGTTTCGCCATGGGAGATGTCGAAGGGCGAAGTATATGAACCGGCGTTGCACATCCACGATTCTGTCAATCCTGTTCTGGTAGCACGGATTCCAAACAAAAGAAGAATATTCTAGTGTTAACCGAACCAACCCGCAATAAAACAATTTAAGACAGTATACGTCCCTGAAGTTTTTCGCTATTCGGAAGATGAACCAAACTGTCGTGATGCCTTATTGACGATGTATGAAGTATGTGGTTTGAACGTTGGTTCCGAATCCATAATGACTCCGAGATCCTTGATGTGAGAGTGTCTTGGAATGCTCGAGTCGAAGAAATGGAAGTTAAACTGAGTCCGATGTCGTTTCCGCGTGAACGTAACGATTGAGCATTTATTCGGGTTTAGAACCATTCCGTTTAGATTACATCACGTACTAAAACTCTCCAATTCCCTCTGAAGAAGCTCGGTATCAGTGGGATACAACAGTATTTGTCGAAAAAATTTCATGTCGTCAGCGAAAGAAAGGTGGGGTCCTTGTAATGCAATATTGACGTCATTAAAATAGAAGGGAAATATTACTGGACCTAAATGGCTTCCTTGTGGGGTGCCGGATGTATGGTGCAGATAGACAGTCCTTAATTCTGATTTGGTGTTGCCTTCCATCGAGGTAGGAACGAAACCAGCGCAGAAGTTGACCATGAATACCGAGGTTGTCCAGATTCGCTGTTACGTTATCAGGGTTGATTTTGTCCAAGGCTGCAGAAAGATCCATGTAAATAGCATCGGTTTGCAATCTGTCAGCGAATACATCGAGTACATATGTTGTGAACGAGAGCAGGTTGGTCGTTGTCGATCGTTTAGGCTTAAAACACACACCTAGAAAAAATCGTGTAAATTTACGTCTCCTGACCCTGACATATACGAGCATCAAAAATGACTTACTTTTACGTTTCATTTTAATTTTACTTGTCGTTGGATTTTGATAATCATGTCATTTTACGCCACATATGGCGATTGGTCTGAATGGCAGTACGCGTAATTTTATGTCATTGCGCATGTAAAGTATATGTTTCATGTAAAATTAAACGGAGCGCGCACACCTAGAAAAATAGTGTAAATTTACGTCTCCGGACCATGACATATACGAGCATCAAAAATGACTTAGTTTTACGTTTGATTTTAATTTTACATGACGTTTAATTTCGTAAATCGTGTAATTTTACTTCTCATACAGCGTTTGTTCTGAATGGTAGGAAGTGTAATTTTATGTCATTGCGCATGTAAAGTATGTTTCATGTAAAATTAAACGGAACGCGGTATTGTTCCGTCATTTCGTAAATTACGGTTTGTTGAATTGTGTCATGTTTACAATTACGTCAACGATAAAATTCAGATTTTTTTGGTGTGCAGTGTTGGTCATCCTCAATGTAGTGTTTGCAGTGAAAGAAAATAGGGTCAAAAACAATCAGCTCGAATGGTTTTGATAGGCACTTATACACGAGATTCCCCGGCACCACGTCAGGCCAGGTAAGTTGAAGTCATCCAGTATAACAATTTCGTCAGACGTGGCGGCTATCGAGGTGATGAAAGAAACAGACGAAAGATGTACATCGATCAGGCTAAAATCACGAATTCCGTCAGGTGGAAAATACACGACACACAGAAACAGATTGCAATTGGCAAGTTTCACTGATATTCACACTTGCTCGGAGCTAGCCCACCGGTCATCGTCGATCACTCGGGCTTTTATATCATGGCGAACGGTGATAAGCACACCACCACCTGATGTCTTATGACAGTTGAGTGTGTTGCGGCCACAGCAGTAGACATCAAATGTTGAAATACCTGGTGAGACAGACCCCGTGGTTGCGAGCAAATAGCTGTTCGTTGATGAACTTAAGTCGCCGACATTCTGGTAGTAAACTTCGATGTTCTTGGAGGACGGATCAGGTTCAGCAGTGAGCGAAGCCATGTTGCCATTTTGAGCGTGTTGGAAGATCGTTTCGTCAATCCCACGAACAGTATCGAAACGGCTCACGGTCACTCGGTCGGCTGTGGTGAGGGATTCGAGGCATCCCAAATCAACTACGTCGCGCCCCAGAACACGACGATCGTTGTCGGCGAGAGAAATGGTTAATATCTGGTCGCAAAATGTCGGAGCAAAAGGCAAATTATTGGAAGCGAAGAATACATCAGCGCTTGAAGTGTTCGGTCAGATGTATACTTGCCATTTGTAGCGGGTTGGGAGACTCATCCCACACACAGGACCGGGACGACTGATGATCGATAGCTGCAATTGCTCGACTGCCATAGGGGATGGATCAATAGTTCAAAGTCGGTAAGGTACAGAGCATTCAGAACGGCCAAAGGCGTCCCGTAGTCAATTGGGCAGCATCATTTTTATTTTATTTATTAACGATATCTGTGGTCATATCAAGTCCAGGAAATTGAAACTGAAAGTATCGACTCGATCTGTGACTTGGAATTGCTCTTCGATAGGAAGTTGAGTTGTTCCGACCATATCACCGCGACAACTGCTAAAGTTTTCGGAATGTTGGTCTTCTTAAAGTGTAAAACCTATAACTTTCTACGTACTAAAATCACCTTACTCTACCCTGATCAGAAGTGTTTTGGAGTACGCTATGCAAAAGTGGGCACCATACCATGTCGTTCAAAGTGAACGACTTGAACGTATACAAAAATGATTCGTGCGATTTGCGGTAAGGGAACTTTCACGGAACAATCCAGTGATATTGCCACCTTACGCAAATAGGTGTGTGCTGCTCGGTTTGCAGATTTTGGCGAGTCGCGGTAGCTTTCTGCTAACAATATTTGTTTTCTACTTGCTCTCAGGTAATATCAACAGTCCAGATTTTCTCTAGGGCGTTTATTTGCATGTGCCTCCTAGTGTTCTTCGTAACTACACTCTGTTGTGGATTCCTAGACACCGTTCTGCATATGAACAAAACAACCCTAGCAACAATTGAGGTTTTATGGCACTTTTGAAGTCCTCCTTAAAATTTGAAATGAACTTGTAGTGTGCTATAAAACCAGAATTGTTATTTGAGAATCAACTAGAAAGATATTACCACAGATTCAACGAAGCTTCTTTGTGCGATTTTAATATTTCCAAGGATAGATATAAGTTATCAATAGAAAATATATAGTATTAAAAGGTGTCTGATTAGATTAGATTAGAAATAAAAAATTTAAAATAAAAACCCATATCAGGGTGCCTGAGAAAAGATATCGGGAGAAAAATAACTGAACAAGTAAGACAAAGTCGGAATATTGGTAGAAAACCAACAATCAAATTAGTAATGGAATTTGCGTTTCGAGTTCGTCTCATCAGTATCTGACACTCACTTAATGGCAGAACTAAGCAAGCGCCGAATTTGCTTTTGTCGCGCTAATGTGGTTTAAAGCAATTTTCACCTTAGTGGAGAAAAAAATAGTGTTTTCCTATTTTTTTCTCCACTAAGAAGAAATATAGCAGAGTACATATTGCATTGGATTACTATGCCAAACAAAGCTCCGACTTCATTAATTCTCATCAGTTTAATCAGAACTCATTTTTTAGCGGTGCATTACGCAGTTATAGTGCGTTTGCTCAGAAATACAAATAGTGTTTTCGTTTTTGGAGCTAGTGTCAATCCGGTGCTAGCTTAGCCCTTCACTAAGTTAGTGTCGGGTTCTGATGAGACGTCGTAACGCAAATTCCATAACTAATTTAATTAGCAACCGTCTATTGAGTAAATGGGGCAAAACTCAATACAACAACTGATTTGGAATAGCTTTGAATAAAGTTTCTCCATAAGGTTGACAGCAATGCTGTGCATGGAATGTTTGAAAGTATTTAATGAAGGATTGAGGAACTGAGCAGTTTGTATTTTGCCCTTGCAGTTTAATTAAAGCCTTTAGCATTTTCTACGATTCCTCTGTAAGAAATGACCCATTTTACGCGGTCAAATCTAATTAGAATAGATTTTGTACGAACAGCTCCGTGGAGCTTACTAGAAGACTGCCCACTGGTTCCATTCTCCGTATAGCTATGAAGCATCATAGATTACGGCACCTCAATTTGATGGAGGTAGAAAGCTCAACGTTAAGGTTCATGTCTGCATATATCACGGCGTTTACCTTCGAGTAGTCTCGTAGTCAAGTATCGAGCTAGTACTTCGTTTTCTCAGAAAAGGTTGTGCTGTTGTTATGTACAGAATTTTGACAGAGTTCAGCCTTCTGTATATATTGTTTTCGGGATAATTCAATTATGTCACTGGATCATTGGTTCATATGACAAATAGATTATTTGTCAATTTATTTCTAAACCAAGATAAATAAATTATAATTGCAATTGTATTATAACTGTATCTAACCATCACAAAAAGAAAATTCACAACTAGTTGATCACATCGTTTTCCCAGCAAACCAATAGATTCAATGTCACGATCACGACGTCACAAACGAACCCCACGCAGCATCAAACTAACAAGTCTCATCGTTCGCGGATACACATGCACCGTTAATCATCAACTGCTTGCCGTACCGCGTCGATGGATCGGTGAAGAAGAAAAGATATACATACAATGAAGAGGTGTGTGATAATTTCCATCATCTCACTGTTTGTTGTTTGATGTGTGTTGAAATACCGTTGCGGTCGTGCTACAGGTGGATAGCCGCAGTGACATTGAAACTCACCAAGTGATTCTCTCGGTTGAAACGTGTAATGCACCCAAAACAAAAGTTTTTGTTTTCTGTACGGATAGGGCAAGTTTAGGATAACGGTTGTTGGTTCATTGGAGAGCAATAAATATTAGAC
The DNA here is from genome assembly GCF_030247195.1 of Topomyia yanbarensis. Lineage (NCBI taxonomy): Eukaryota > Metazoa > Arthropoda > Insecta > Diptera > Culicidae > Topomyia > Topomyia yanbarensis. The sequence goes on from NC_080670.1 coordinate 153,737,345, forward strand.
GATTTATTAGCCCAAATGAGTGAACGCTGCGTCGATTTAAATTATAAAACATAAAAACATGGAGCGCGGAAATGCTGGCGATTGATCGATACTACCAGCATTATTCGATTAAATTACATGTTTTACGAATCAATTGATTTTATTGGCACTACAAACACACTTTTCACGCTTGTACTTAAAATAAAATCCTTATCAATTACTCAAAACGATGAACCTATCGAGAGAACTAACAGCTCATACACCCGTTAGTTCTGTCGATTTTGCAGAAAGCTCACCTGTATTCCACCTTAACATCTGTAAGCAAATGTCTAGACAGCTTTAGCCTATTAGGATAAATATTCCCCGCTGAAAAATTACAAAACACTAACAAATATTTGTTTTTACGTTGCTATCACAGAAAAATCCCCTTATCAGTTCTAATAGTCTTCTTCCAAAAGTTGAACGTGATTATTGCTCAAAGCCCCATCATAGTCGATTACGGGTGCTGCTAGTAGTAGTAGGTCTCCTTGTTGTAGTGGTTGTGCTACCCTCCTTGGTAAAGTTGCCTGGTCCATATACCGAGTTTTTCAGTTCATTTTTATAGATTTCAACATTGTAATAGGTTTGCTAAAAATATACAAAAACAAATATTGTACTATTTTACAGCAGCATGGTGAGTAAGAGTATCTCACATTCCAGGCATCGTTCCATTCTATTCGGAAAAGCTTTTGTAGACCCCGGTAGTTCCGGTTCAGGATACGACCCAGCTCGGCACGGGATATTCGATACTTGGCGGTTGTACTCGTAGATGGATCCGGAGTCGTGGTGGATAGTTTGGGCTACAACATGATTGGTAAAAGTCTACATTTTTAAGGCAATCCCAGTATTCAAACACTTACATTTGGTGTCGTTGTCGTGAAGGTATCGGTGAACTCGTTAGTTAAAATATCATAGATGTTCTTGAACGTCCAGGCGGTATCGTTGTACTGCTGATAGGCTATTTTGCCAACCTTCTGGAAAAAGCCAAGCGCACGTGTGTGTCGGGTGAGCTATTCAGAGTTATCGTACAAAAGAAAAACCAAAAAAACACAACACATCACACGCATGTTAGTATGAACACATTACAAACCAGGATTGGCGCATTGTTTTTGTTTTGGCCCTGCTCGGATTTGGTCTAAATTCTAATCAAACAAGATGAGTATGGCAAATCGATCACACAGCAAACCAAATCATTGGAAATCAGAAAAAAAAAAATCATTCTGCTTACCTTTTTGTAATAAGAATCTTTATGTGCTGAGGCTGATGCCACTAGATCTTGGTCCTGATCGTTGGCTTGGGTGCAACTGGCAGCCAACAGGAACACCATCAGGGCGAATTTCCACAGACAGGGTGTGAGGACGGACATGTTGGTGAATGGGGGGTTACTTTTATTGCTGAAAAGACAGTTTCAATTTTAAATCATTTTCAAACTCAAAATCATTTCAAACCAAATTTAACCAACAAAACTGATTTCAATTAAATTTTTTTTTTTTTATTCATTTCGTTTAATTGATAGGCACAAATGCGTTAGCTTGGCGGTGCCAAATTCTTTTGTTTTTACATTTTGTATATTTTAAAACTAGGAGGTTACAATGTTGAAATATTTTTTTAAAAAAGAAAAATTTTACAGCTATCTTAAGACTAGAAATAAGATTCTATATACAAGAGAGGGGGCGAAAGATTTTTTTTATGAAAAAATTTTAAAACAAGGAATTCAATAGTAATAATTTTTAGGAAATATTTACAGTTATCTTAAAACTAACAATATAGTTTGGTACACAAAAGGGGGAACAAATATTTATGAGAAAATTCGCAGGTGTTTTAAGACTAGGGATACAATTCTATTTACAAGATGGGGGACAATAGTTTTAACAAAGAGGTAAAATTACAACTATCTTAAAACTAGGAATACAGAATACAAATTTGAACTTTTTTAGCGGAGACTTATGGTTGGTCAAGATATTCAGAGGGGGGCTGTAGAAGCAGTTGTATCAAGGACAGGGGAGAGAAAGCGTAGATGGTGACCGGGAGAGAAGAGCAAAACTTGCAACTTTCGCTCAAACGGGAGATCAGCGAAAGATTACCGCCTCAGTCTAGTAGGTCGGATTGGCGGATGGTATTCTTCGGACCCGCGGGGAATCCTTCAAAAGTCATCGGACCTTGAGTCGCTCTCGCTTCAGTTTCCGTAGTGGTAAGTGCGACGGCGGTTACATAGTTGCAGTCTGGAGCTGATCGGTCCCACAAGGCAAGAGAAAGCTTCTAAAACGAGAAATAAAAAGAGAGGGGCTAAATTGGGATATTTGTCGTTTTTATGAAAGTATAAATAAGGGACATATAGGGGAAATCACGATTTGCCAGTATATCTCGGACTGGGACATTGGGTGGTCTACCTCGGGCCCGAAGGGAATCCTTTAACTGAGACCTGGCGTCCAAGTACCCGGCGCATACCCAGACAACGTGCTCGATGTCGTGATAGCCCTCGTCACAAGCGCACAGACTACTGTCCGCAAGCCCAATACGCCGCAGATGCGCATCCAAGGTGTAGTGGTTGGACATAAGTCGGGACATTACACGAATAAAATCCCGACCCACATCCATCCCCCTGAACCAAGGCTTCGTTGATACCTTTGGGATAATGGAATGTAGCCATCGTCCAAGTTCACCATTGCTCCACGAGGTTTGCCAACTGTTGAGTGTCCTCTGACGACAAATACTAAAAAATTCGTTGAAGCAGATTGGTCTTTCGTATATGTCACCATTTAATGCGCCCACCTTTGCTAATGAGTCGGCCTTTTCATTGCCCGGGATAGAGCAATGAGAGGGGACCCAAACAAAGGTAATTTGATAAGATTTTTCAGATAACGTACACAAGGACTCCCGTATCTTCCCCAGGAAATATGGGAATTGCTTTTTGGGCTTCATCGCACGAAGAGCCTCGATGGAGCTGAGGCTGTCCGAAATGATGAAGTAGTGATCTGTGGGCAGAGTGTCGATGATCCCAAGGGTGTACTGAATTGCAGCTAACTCTGCGACGTAAACTGAAGCGGGATCATTGAGCTTGAATGAAGCGGTGATAGTATTGTTGAAGATACCGAAGCCAGTGGACCCATCGAGATTTGATCCGTCAGTGTAAAACATTTTGTCGCAGTCGACTTCTCGGAATTTATTATAAAATATATTGGGGATCACCTGCGGGCGTATATGGTCCGGGATTCCACGAATCTCTTCCTTCATGGATGTGTCGAAGAATACAGTAGAATCAGAAGTATCTAGGAAACGAACACGGCTGGGAGTATATGAAGAAGGATTAATGCTCTGTGCCATGTAGTCGAAGTACAAGGCCATAAATCGGGTTTGAGAATTAAGCTCGACGAGCCTCTCGAAGTTTTCAATCACCAACGGGTTCAGAATGTCGCATCGGATGAGCAATCGATATGAGAGTTCCCAAAATCGATTTTTTAGCGGAAGAACGCCCGCCAGCACTTCGAGACTCATCGTATGGGTCGAGTGCATGCAACCCAAGGCAATGCGCAAGCAACGATACTGGATTCTCTCCAGTTTGATGAAGTGTATGTTCGCAGCGGAGCGGAAACAGAAACACCCGTACTCCATCACCGACAATATCGTTGTTTGGTATAACCTGATCAGGTCTCCTGGGTGAGCACCCCACCATGTTCCAGTTATTGTTCGGAGAAAATTGATCCTTTGTTGGCATTTCTGTTTCAGATACCTAATGTGACATCCCCAGGTACCTTTAGAGTCGAACCAGACCCCGAGATATTTAAATGTGAAAACCTGGTTGATCGTTGCACCCATTAATAGAAGCTGGAGTTGCGCCGGCTCACGCTTCCTAGAAAAAACAACCAACTCAGTTTTCTCCGTGGAGAACTCAATACCCAGCTGAAGAGCCCAAGCAGACAAATTGTCCAAGGTATTTTGTAATGGTCCTTGCAAGTCGGCAGCTTTGGGCCCTGTAACAGAGACCACCCCGTCGTCTGCAAGTTGCCTTAGCGTGCATGAATTGGCAAGACAATCGTCAATGTCATTCACGTAGAAATTGTAGAGCAGGGGACTTAGACATGAGCCCTGGGGAAGACCCATGTAGCTAAATCGCGATGTTGTTAAATCGCCATGCGAAAAGTGCATGTGCTTTTCAGACAACAGGTTTAGCAAAAAGTTATTTAAAATTGGCGAAAGACCATGCTGGTGCAGCTTCTCTGACAGAATGTTGATAGAAACTGAGTCAAAAGCCCCCTTAATATCCAAGAAGACTGATGCCATCTGCTCTTTGTTAGCATAGGCCATTTGGATTTCTGTAGAAAGCAACGCAAGGCAATCGTTCGTCCCTTTGCCTTTGCGGAAGCCAAATTGTGTATCTGACAGTAAGCCATTTGCTTCAACCCAATTGTCGAGGCGAAACAAGATCATTTTCTCGAACAACTTCCGAATACAGGACAGCATTGCAATCGGCCGATATGAGTTGTGGTCGGAGGCTGGTTTTCCTGGTTTTTGGATGGCGATGACCTTCACTTGCCTCCAGTCATGAGGGACAATGTTACCCTCAAGAAACTTGTTAAATAAATTCAACAAGCGCCTTTTTGCAGTGTCAGGTAGATTCTTCAGCAAGTTGAATTTGATTCTGTCTAACCCTGGGGCGTTATTGTTGCATGATAAGAGAGCAAGTGAGAACTCCACCATCGAAAACGGTGTTTCGTTCGCGGTATCGTGAGGAGACGCGGCGCGGTACGTTTTCTGTACCGGGACAGAGTCCGGACAGATCTTCTTGGCGAAAGCAAATATCCAACGGTTTGAATATTCCACGTTCTCGTTGGTACTATTACGGTTACGCATACGTCGAGCCGTACCCCAAAGAGTGCTCATCGCTGTTTCTCTCGTTAACCCGTCGACGAACCGGCGCCAATAACTACGTTTTTTGGCTTTCATTAGACTCTTCATTCGCCTTTCTAACGACGCGTACTGTAGATAGCTAGCGGGTAACCCGTCTTCCCGGAAGGCCTTATATGCAGTGGACTTTTCCGCGTACAGCTCTGAGCACTCTTTATCCCACCACAGGGTGGGAGACCGTCCATGGGTATTCGCGCTGGGTACTGGTTTAGTCTGAGCTTGATTCGCACTGTCGAGAATCAAGCCAGCCAGAAACCTGTACTCTTCCTCCGGAGGAAGTTCTTGAGTGGATTCGATTTTAACGGATATCGCGGTCGCGTAACTCTTCCAATCAATGTTCCGTGTGAGGTCATACGATACATTGATTGTTTCCGATGGTCTTGAACCGTTAGCAATTGAAATCACGATAGGCAAATGGTCGCTACCGTGGGGATCAGGGATCACCTTCCACATGCAATCTAACTGTAGCGAAGTCGAGCATAGAGATAAATCCAACGCGCTTGCGCGTGCTGGTGGTGTAGGAATCCGCGTCATTTCTCCCGTGTTTAAGATGGTCATGTTGAAATTATCGCAAAGATCTTGGATTAATGTTGATCTATTATCATCATGAAGACAGCCCCATACCGTACCGTGCGAGTTAAAGTCTCCCAGAACTAGCCGCGGTGCCGGTAAGGATTCCGTGATATTACAAAGCGTTCGGTGCCCTACCGAGGCTCTAGGAGGAATGTAGATGGAAGCAATGCAAAGGTCTTTACCTTTGATTAAAACTTGACAAGCGACAATTTCAATGCCTGGTGTCGAAGGGAGGTTAATTCGGTTGAAAGAATAGCACTTTTTGATCCCCAAAAGTACTCCTCCATAGGGGTTTTCTCGATCCAGACGAATTATATTAAAGTCGTGGAAGTTGAGATTTATATCGGAAGTTAACCAAGTTTCACATAATGCGAAAGCATCACATTTTAAACTATTTAGTAAAAATTTAAAGGAATCGATTTTCGGGAGGATACTTCTGCTGTTCCACTGTAGAACAGTGATCGAATCGGTGACCTCGTTCGATGACTTAGCCATCGAAGGATACGATCGCTGCAAGGAGGGGCCATTTAGTAGTCAACTGCTTCAAAAATGTTTGCACTATAGGGAGAAAACGTATCAGAAGGCTTTTAAGAGGATCAGTAACATTGAAAGCTGTGAAAATTAAGTCCACTATGTCAGAAAATTTCATTAGTCCGCTACTGGACTGAGTATCTGTTTGAAAAAAGGGGACACTTGGGGTTTTTGGTGTCCCTGGAAGTGGTGGGTACTCCTTGTTAGAATTAATATTTCCGAGTCCTGGAGCAAATTGCTTCGGCTTTTGTGCATCACTTCCGTTGGATTTATTGATTGCGGTTGGCGCACTCTGAGTGGACGACACCTTGGCACCCTTACGAGGCAATGTAGGGGAGGCTAGATTTCTCCTCTTCCTAGATTCCCCTGGGTTAACCAATGATGTTCCCTCTTGTGGGTCGTCAGATTCTTGCTCAACGCCAGCCAAAAGAGCAAAGGAATTTTCGGAAGGGACAGATGGCGAAGCATTCTTTAGCATTTCTGCATAAGAGTGCCTCGAGCGATCCTTAAGGGAGCGCTTAATTTTATCCCCGCGCTGCTTGTACGCCGGGCATGACTTAAGAGCATGCGGAGGGCCCCCGCAGTAAATACACTTCTCAGTTTCTCCACCGCAAGCGTCATCCTCATGCTCTCCCTCGCATTTGCCGCACCGTTTTTTATTGCCACAATAAGTGGCTGTGTGGCCCAGTTGCTTGCAATTGCTGCAGTTCATTACCCGCGGTACAAATAGGCGAACAGGTAGGCGAACCTTATCCAGGAGGACATAGTTGGGAAGAGCAGATCCGGAGAAAGTCACCCGAATCGAGTCTGACGGAGAATAAGTTGTCTTATCATCTTCAGTTTTTGCGGAATACAATTGCTTGCATTCCAGAATTTTCACCTTTTGAAGTGAAGGGTCCTTAAAGCAGCCAACCCCGTACTTCAACAGGTCTTCGCACTTTAGACCCGGTTCGGCGACGACCCCATCGATCTCCACAACTCTACAAGGCACATACACCTTGAATTGCTTCGTAAAACGCTCGCTGCGAGCAATCTGGTTTGCCTGGTCGAGGTCATTTACTATAACGCGTATCTTATTAGCTCGAACACGTGTTATCTGAGCCACGGACGGGTAGTTGGCAGTCAGCTCCCGTGAGATTTCTAGAATATTGGGCGATTTCGTGTTGGGCCGGAAATACACCACCCAGGGTCCAGTCGAACTGGCTGGGTATGTTTTAATACGGGGAGGACTGGGGGAATCAGGGGAGGGAGTAATTTCGGGTTTATCCGGTATATCCATGGGAATATCATTCCCATCCAATGTTACTTCGCCCTCGGCCATTTAGGCACGAGGATAACACGTGGTGTAAACGAGAGATGAAACTTATATTCAGGGGAAAGGGCAGAAGTAGAGACCGATCGGGGAAAGGGAAATGAAAGAAAAAAAAATACTTAGCTTATATAGCGGCGATTCCGGCTATTCTGGTATTCACTTCACCAGCCTGGGCACCGGCGAACAAAGACTGCCTCGAACAATGGTTGACCTTCACTGACAATTTATTCTTGTTCACTTTATGCACAGCACCAGAAAACGAACTGCTTCGATCGAGAGCTCGGAGAGTTATGATTTCAATTAAATGTGGTTATTACGTATTAAGTATTGTACAATGCTTATTTCAAAATCGAAATTTCAGACACCCTCCCGAATTTTTTTTTGGATCCGCCCCTGTTATTAATCATTAACGTAATCGGATTTACAACACAATTTGTTACGAAAATTACATTCTGCTGTAATCTGGTTATTTGATTTTGATCAGGTTGTTATTCTAATATTTCACAAAAATAATCAGAACTGTTTTCAAATTGAAGTTTCAGAAGCAATGCTTAGATCTCCGCTTCATTTTATTTAGGGTAATTTCGGGAGAGATGCCGCATCGGGTCAGATGCCGCACTTTCTATATCTCGTATATAAGGTTACTTTTATACGGTAATATGTTGTTGTGTTAGGCTTTCGAAGAATTACAACACTGGAGATGTAAAATAATCCTTATTATTAACTCACAAAAATTATATTAATTATTATGTGCATCCAGTTACATCACGGAGTGCCGAAAGTTTTTCAGCCTACCACATTAAAATTTCGTTTTTTTAAAATCGTTCGATTTTTTTTGGTGAATCATGTATAGGTTGAATAGCTGGGACCTTTAAGAAGGCATTCTGATCATGAGCACGGTCATCCATAATTTCTGAGGAAAATGCCGTCGTGCGGCATCTCTCCCATACAATTGGGAAAGATGCCGCATCAAAATTGCGGGTGAAATGTCGCACTCGATGGCGCAGGATACGTAGCTAAAATGTATTTTTTCACCTCGGAATATCATTATATGATCATTTGCGTGAGCTATAGATTATTAATAAGGTATATCCACAAACTACCGGACCTGACACACTGAGATATAGGAATATGAGTCTATTTAATATTATTTATTTATTTAAACGGGTGATATGTATCTAAGTTTTAGTTATTTCGGTTAATTCTTTAAATTTTCAGGCACTAATTTTAGTAAACGCATTGATTTGTAGTGATGTCAATCTTGGGATAAAAATGAAAATTGACGAATTGATGCTTTTTAAAATGAATCTTTCAAGAACAAACCAAAGTTATATAAATACATTGTTGGAAGAAACAACCAAAAACTGCTTTTAATGAACCCCTACCAATATATCGCTTGTATATAGATATAAATAAATAGAACCCTTAATTAAGTTATTCCAAGTTAACCCTTACACAATGTTGCAAAAAAAATATTTTTAAAATGCCGAATAAAAAACCTGTATTAATCCACCTAACGGTGCAGTTGTGCCTTTCTCATTTCTTCAAACTATGACCATTACCATTACCATTTCTTCAAACTATGACCATGACCGATTAAGTTCAATATAATTGTGGAAATGTCTATTATATTCTGACCCTAGAACGTTGCATTTGCGTTTTCCACCCTAGAATGTTGCACTGGGGTATAAATGTACCCCACGCGTTTGATCGCATTTCGGTAAAAATGCAAACAAAAGAAATGTAAATGTAAAATTTTCTTCGTTTTTAAATTTCGAAAAAAGCTGTGTAAGTGTAAGTAAGGAATTTATTGAATCAATGATACATAAATTGGTTTGAACAAAATAAAAAGTGAAAAATTAAAGGGTAGTGTACAAGACGCGACCGCAGTCACATTGAACATGCAGCATTATTAATGAACACCTTGCACGAAGTTATTTCATCGCATCAATACCACGCATGACGTTGTTGCATTTTTTGAAACCACACCGACGATAAATGTTTATATGCTTTATTACATTATTGGATAAACAGTATTTACATTCCTAAAAAAAATAAATCCCATGGGAATCGGAATATAATGGCTCGAATCTTTTTGTCGAGAGGGCCGGGGGAGTGGAAGGGTATGGGGAAGAGGATCAAGGGTAGGAGAAACATCCAACCCCATATTATATCTTGCATTTGTGACTAAGGTAGTGAAAATTGGTTCAGTCATCACCGAAGAACTGATTCTGGTACATACCCGGAAACGTCGATAGTGGACAATATAGGGTAACTGCTCCCTAATTCATCTTAGCTCCTCTATTCATCTCACCCATTTGAACACATTAGTTAGAACAGTATCTGCTATCTCTATTCAACGCATTAGCTCAAATGGATAAGGGTACGTTGTACTCGACTTTTCACTTCGCTCAAACACGAGCATTTCACATTTTCCAGGCAAAAATTTTAACTGTTCTGCTTCTTAGGAACGTAGCAAAGATGATGACACCTATTTAACCGCAATCCAGTCACTCTAAGTCGAGTTATCAACGAAATAGTGTGACATACTGACTAATGAGATGAATAAGGGCTCGTCTACCCTATTTAAAAAATTCTTGATTAGCCACCAGGGATCTAGGTGTGCTAATAATTTAGAGACTAGGCGAGTTCCCCGGAGGCATTAAGAACCGTCATAGGTGGCCAATGTGGTCAAATCAACTTTGATTGGTCATAAGTGATCTAGACCTGCACATCCAAACAATGTTGAACCCATTTTAATAATTTAGACATCATGGTGTTACCAGTTTATATGAGAACTTGCTGTGTAACCGCACTCTCCAATCCGTAATTCTGGAACTGAAAGTCGGATAAACTAAGAATTCAATAGCAGCTTATGGGAGCGCTATACCTTTCATTTCAAACTAAGTTTGTGTAAATTGGTTCAGCCATTTCTGAAAAAAATGTGTAAGTTTAAATGACACACATACACTTCCGGTATGCGGGGTCAATGACGAGAATGCGAGTGTGAAGGTGGTCCGAAGGGGGTAATGAAGGGGTGAGGTGCAATTGTAAGGAGGAGAGGGGCGAACGATGCAACACCCAGCTGCATATTATACCATCCATTTGAGACATAGTTTGAGAAAATCAGTTCAGTCATCACCTAAGAATAGATGTGACTTAAATTGTGGAATACGCCCGGATACCGGGATTTCCGGAATTGTCGATAGTGGACAATATAGTCAAAGAATGTTTGATTTCCATTCAGTGATCTAGACCTGCGAATGGATGTAATTTGGTGACGATTTCAATAGTTTTTGGCCTCTGAGGTATTACGATTGGAACGGTTTATATAGGAAAACCTTACCAACCAACCTGAAACTTCCGAACCAAAAGTCAGAGCCAAATGAAATTTAATAGCAGTTAATGGGATTACTGTATTTTAAATTTGAAATCAAGTTTGTAAAAATCGATCAAGAATTCGCTGGGATCTTGGCGAGTTCCCCGGGGCCTCAAGATCCGTCATAGGTGGTTAATGTGGTCGAAGCTGCTTTGAATGATCATTAGTGATCTAGACCAGCAAATTCAAGTAATGTTGGACCCATTTTAATACGTATTACACCATTTGTACATCTAAGTGATACAAGTTTATATAGGAATTTGCTGTGTGACCGCACTCTTCAATCCGTAACTCCGGAATCGGAAGTCGGATCAACTAAAAATTCAATAGCAGCTTATCGGAGCGTTATACCTTTCATTTGAAATTAAGTTTGTGAAAATCGGTTCGGCCATCTCTGAGAAAATTGTGTGAGTTTAAATGACACACACATATACACACATACATACACACACAGACGTTTGTCGATCTCGACGAACTGAATCGAATGGTATATGACACTCGGCCCTTCAGTATTACCCCCTTAAGTAAAATGAAGGTGCTGGCCGATTTATAGGTATAATCAAACTTCATGAAACTCAGCTGAAGACCCCCAATCACAAAAACATTAACTATAGCTAAAAATACTTTTGTTCACCATTTTTCATTTTGTGACCATGGTGCAGCCTCTCATGGAAATTTGATGATTTTTTTTTCATAACAAAAACCATTTCACAGTATTTTCAAAACTTGTCGCAATTGGATCGATTTTAAGAAATATGTGGCATCTCTCCCCAAATTACCCTACAGTTCCGATATTGATTCCTTAGAAGGTTCGAAACTAAATAATAAAGAGTGTACGGAATCAAATAGTATCACAAGAAAATGTGGCACGTTTGCTTTAGCTTAGAAGCGCCAATTTCTTGTATGTATATTTTAATTTCATTTTAATTTCTTAAAACTAGACTTGCAGCTGTCTTATACATATACAACAGCGAATAATATAATATTCGTAAAATAAGGGGAGGGGGTCATTTAGTGTTGTTTTTCATAGTAATACAGTTTAGGATTTTTAGCAGGAAGATTATTTGACCAATGAATTGCAAACTAAGGGGAGCAATTTTACAACCATCTTAAAACCAGAAATAACTAGAGGGAGTGATGGAATTTTATTAGGATCAGGGGGGTCAATTGGGGCTACTTTTGTGTGTAGTAGTACAGTTGAGTATTTCTTACGCGGCGCGGTAGATCTTCTGTGTCGGGCGGAAGCCGGGCAAATCTTCTTGGCGAAATCGAATATTCAACGGTTGGAATATTTCACACTTTCCGTTGCGTAAGCGCCGGGCTGTGCCCCAAAAAGTGCTCATCAACGTTTCTCGTGTTAACCCGTCAACGATTTGACGCCAGTAACTACGTTTCTTGGATTATATCAAAACTGTACTCAACGCGTACTGTCGATAACTAGCGGGTAACCCGTCGTCCCGGAAGGTCTTGTACGCGGCGACCTTCTCCGCGTACACGTCTGAGCACTCTTTGTCCCACTGAGGGTTGGGAGGCGGTCCACGAAAGTTCGCGTCTGGTACACGTACTCTTACTTGTATTTGTATTTGTATTTGTATTTGCATTTGTAAAATTTTTATTCATCTTACATTAGACATTAAATCTTAATGAAATTTCCTTACGCTAGCGTGATTCAATTCGTCTTCTAAATCCAGATGCAGTGAGGTTAAAATCAAATAGTTCGGAGAAATCATTGAACTTCTGAAGCATTGCGATGCCAGGACTATTGGCAGCGTAGTCAGTTGGTTTCATTTCAGGAGCAAGCATAACTCTTTGGCGAAGAGTACGAGATGGCGCATAGAAGTGCATTTATGCTAGTAGGTCAGGGACATCTTATTCACCCAGCAGTATTTTAGCCACAAAGACTGCATGCGATGTCATTCTCCTATCAGCAAGGGTGTGCAAGCCTAACAAACGACAGCGGTCTTTATACGGCAGCAGGTTTTGCGGACCACTCCATGGCAAGAAACGCAGAGCGTACCTGACAAACCGTCTATGAACGCCTTCGATCCTATTGATCCAAACAGCATGGTAAGGATTCCAAACGACATTTCCAAATTCTAGCATCAAACGCACTAATGAACAGTAAAGAGCTTTAAAACAAAAAGGATCACGAAATTCGTTGGATATTTTAAACATGAATCCCAGTTGTCGATTGGCCTTGTCGGTTGTAGCAGAGAAGTGACGATGGTAAATTAGCTTATAATCCAGTATTACTCCAAGGTCTTTGATGTAGTCAACACGTTGTAGCTGATTTCCAGAAATATTATAATCAAAAGGGATGGTGTTCCTAGTACGATGAAAGCTGATGACACTGCATTTTGGAATGCACAAAACCATCATATTCCGCACACACCAGTCATTAAGAGTATCTAGAACGGCTTGCAATACCAGGCAGTCGGACTGATCACGAATTACGTAATATAGTTTAACGTCTTCAGCGAAAAATAGTTTGCCACCAGGATTTAAAATACCAGCAACGTCGTTAATAAACAGCGAAAATAGTAGCGGTCCGAGTGTACTACCTTGAGGAACTCCAGAGCTGTTCAAAAAGTAATCAAACTGAGCAGTGCCAATGCAAACAACAACTTGACGATGAACGCGATACGATCAAAGCTACTCACAAAACCTAGTCGTGCAGCCAAGTTTTTTTTTCAGTTTGGCAATCAGGATATCGCGATTCACTTTGTCAAAGGAGGATTTCAAATCTGTATATATCGCATCCACTTGAAGTTTTTTTTGCACATATAATCCATACAATAAGACGTAAAGCTCACTAGATTGGTTTCCACCGAACGACCAGGATAGAAACCATACTGACAGGTGCTAATATAGTGTCGGCAGGAAGCAAATAGTGTTTCGTTAACCACTGAGTTTTGAGTTTTGAAAGTTCCTATGTGTGAACCAAATTTTGCCGTATATCGCAATTGATTTTTTCGGTGGTTCTGACCCGTTGGCAATAGTAATAACGATTGGCAGATTGTCCCTGTCGTCGGGATCAGGAATTACCTTCCATATGCAATCTAATTGCAGCGATGTCGAGCAAATCTAATGCTTTTCGGTTTTAACTAAATTTATAAAGGTTTTATTGCAGTCGCCATTTCAATAGGTTTTATAAAAGTATTAAACATTTCCAGAAAATTCAGGTTTTATTAAAATCTCAAAGCTATCTTCAAACCCCCAATAAACTGTGTAATTTAGTATAATAAAAATTTCTTTTTGCCTTATCAATTGCTTTTTGGCAGCTTTAAAATGCACAATAAATTATATAGCTAACGCTACTATAAAATCCTGTAACCAGGCTTAATGTTGTTTTATAAAAATTCTCTATAAAATGAGATAGTCGGCGAACAGCGTCTTCGAAACTCTTATAAGAAAATAAAGCTTCCGCCGTTACAGTTATCAATACTGGCAGTTCTATAACGCATTTGTTGTGAACAATTTGATTTTTGGCTATACTGGTGAAAAGTAATTCGGTAGGTGCCATTATTATGATTTCCACATAGTCGCCATTTGTAAAAACGATGCGATTCTAAATTTTATTGCTACATTCACTTCATGACTGGGAAAGATTTAACATTCGCAAATTCAATGCTAGATTTCACTAACCTAATCATTAAAATTACACACACACACACACACACACTTTTTTCTTTCTTTCAAGAAACAAAGACGATTATTTGTTTACATTGCTGCCTTCAAAAGCAACGATAAATAAGGAAAGATTTATAGCTTATTTAAAACGTGATCAATGATTCTAAACAAATACAATATTGTTCTTAAAGTGGTTTTAGAAATCTTTCCGAGATTATGTGTGCTGCTTCAGAAGACTTTTATAACAGTTTTATGTGCATTCTTAAACATGCTTTAAAACTTAACATAGATTGGGCCAACTAGTTGGAATGTTATCTTATTGCGGTGATTGCGAGGTTTTCATAGAATTTGTAAGTTTTAATGCTGGTTTTACAAAAAAAATCTCAAAAACCGCTTATAGATTTAAAAAAAACTAAAATTGTTACTTGGGTAGGGAAGATAGAAAGTTTAATGTAATAGTGGTTATGTGTTTGTATATCACTATGGATAGTATCACATTTTTCCGGAAGAGGTATTGCTGATACAATCTCAAGATTTTGAACAGAGTTGCCAGTCTTCTTGATATGTACCTAGTTATCGTATGCCACACGGTGTCTAGACTGAATTTGATCAGAGAAAGATAATAGACCGATATCAACCACCTGGTGACCACAGTTAATAACTTATTAATTTCGTTACCTTGAAGTATTAATGAAAACGGATAAAGCAAATAAATTGCTACCTTTTTCATGCAAAAATACTGGGAAATGACCTCCCCATCCCCTGAACTCATGCCGCAGATTGAATTCATGGGGGCGTATGGTGTAAAATGCTCAAACCGAAAGTTATTTTGTTTTACGATTTTGAAGGTAATGCAACAGTGGATCTTTAGTGTAATGTTAAGATTTATTTATTTGAGCACGAAAAAAAATATTTTTCGTCACGTAGAGCCACACATACGAGTGTTCCAAGAGTAGATGTCCGACACTAGAAATTCAATAAGATTTGTAAAGCTTATACTTGTACTTACTCAATGGACCAAAAAAATAGAAAAAAGTTCGAGTTTCGGAAAATGGCTTCATGAAAACCGAAAAATCTCATATTTTAATGTTAAATTCGCTCGCGTTTCTACAAAGTAATATGGAGAATTTTTTTATTCATTTTATTTATTTATTTTTTTCATTTTCTGTGGTTCATCGACAGGCTACGCATATTCTGCATTCTCATAAAAAAATCCAGTCAATTCGTCGATTAGTTTTTGAGTTATCGTGTTCGTCAATTTGAAA
The DNA here is from genome assembly GCF_030247195.1 of Topomyia yanbarensis. Classification (NCBI taxonomy): domain Eukaryota; kingdom Metazoa; phylum Arthropoda; class Insecta; order Diptera; family Culicidae; genus Topomyia; species Topomyia yanbarensis. Next base: position 153,752,958 of record NC_080670.1, read on the forward strand.
AACGCGCTTTCGAAAAAAACGCTATTAAAGTGTCCGAATCTGCGTGTCAGGCCCGTGCGCAAGGGGAGGGTTTTAAGGGTTCAAACCCCTCCCATGAGGGTTTTGAATTACTTTTAAAAATTTATTAACTTCCTGTTCAGGGATAAAATTAACAGCGAACCATGTCATTCGAGTTCGGTCACTCTAGGAACAAGTCGTTGAAAAAACCAAGGAAGAAACCTCGCGAAGATGGCAAGAAAGAGATGTAAGTTATATTGAACGGCATCTTTCGGCCGGTTCACGTTTCGACATGTTTCGATATTAGCGCTAGTTGTGAGTAGATCAGCTACACAGCAAAGGTCGGTCAACCGGATCAAAGGGAATAGCATGATGTCAGAGAAATACTGTCACTGAAAAATTCTGAGCAGCAGCTAGCAAATAAATAGGAGCGAGTAGCGCCAAGAAGGATAAGAAACCATGCGAATGTGATGTAAATCATTATGGTCCACACCTCCTGATCTGTTTGTGTCTCAACAGGTGACGAAATTTGCAGCAGACCTGAGCAGGACAGATATACCGAGAAGGTTGGACAGCAAGCAAGATAAAGCAGCAATGGAAAAAAAACATGAACGATTGACATAAAATAAAAAGAGAATGAATACACGGAAAAGATTCGTTCATAAATTCATGAAAAAATGATCGCTATTTCGTGAACTCTCGACAAACATATGATTACGTCCTAAAAGCCAACTGTCAAAATCCACTTTGAATGGAAATTCCGGACAAACCGTTACACGCCAATCACAGATGTTGGTAGTAAATGAAAGAGAAAAGTTTTCTCTTTCATAAATTGTTGTGAACTGTGTTCGACTAGTAATGGTTTGTCTGGAATTTTCATTCGAAGTGGATAATCATATGTTTGTCGAGAACTGAACGTTTAACGAAAACCGTGACCAAGTTCCTGAAATTGTGAATATGAAACCTCGTATCCATGAAACTATTTATGTTCCCACAAAACTTGTTTGCCCCGACTATGTACATGACGTTATCTTCGAATGTTTGGTTGAATGACTGTTGTTCGCTAGACATATTTAGTTTTGTTTGTTCGTAATTTGGGAATACATAGCTGACAGTTAAGCGATTTTGATGGTTTCGGGAGTTAATCTCCATTTTTTGTGATTTCTTATCACGCTACCGTGCTATTTTGTTCATTAGTTTACTATCCGATTTTTATGTCAGAGTAGCGGTATTTATGTTCATGATTTCAGGATCTTAGTCGCGATTTTCGTAATTTATATTCTCGTTATCGTGATGTTTCAGTCATAAGTAAAGAGATTCATGTTCATAATTTGATTATTTTAATCACGCGTAATGTGATTTATGTCCATGATTGTAGGAATTTTGTCATGGTTTTCATAATTTCTGTTCATGTTGTCGTGATATTTTAGTTACGAGTAGGGATTCATGTTTATTTATGTTCATGATTTCAGAATTCAGATTACTTCAATAATATTTGAAAGATTTGTGAACTATTTCACAAGCACAAATGTTAACTTGTGACTAATATACTAGATTAAATGAACCAGCTCACGACAAGAATAACATTTTGTAATTTTGTGATTTATTTCACGGGTACGCATGGACAGTCGTAACTATTATACTAGGAACGAGTTCACGAATACATGAATAATATTCCTTGATTTTGTAAATTATATCAGGAGCACGAATAGTAAATCGTGCCTAATTAAGCATCATGAATTAGTTCACAAGGATTGAGTGGATTCATAAATAAAATGCCGAGTTTCGCGAAATAGATCACGAGAAAAAATAGTCAACTGAGATTAACTTGTTCACGTATAGAAAATCGATTTGGTAATGACATGGAAGATCACAAAACAAAAACAAATATTTTCACTAATAAAAGCGTTATGAGGGCGTTACTGAAGCGAAATTGAAAATAATCATAAAACACATGATTTTTGTTCATAGCCCTGTTTTCGTAACGTAAAAACGTGAAAGCTCCAGAATTCATGGTACTTTATGCATGATTTTAAGAACAATGTTTTCACGGTGTACTGGTGGCCCCGGATGGATGAGGATGGCAAGATACAAGAGGTTTAAGTTTAGTCGGTAGGATTAACTACTTCAAACCAATCAGACACTACCACTAGCCAATTCCATTCCTTCTTGATAATAGACTTTTACCCAATTTGTTGATCTGAGCCGATTGGTATACAATACTCGGCCTTCCAGGTCTCATAAAAAATCTTCAAAGTTGAACATTTCTTTTATAAGAAACGTAGAAAACTCAAAACCCTCCCCATGAGCATTTTCTGCGCACGGGCCTGCTGCGTGTGTTACAGCAAATACGCGCAAGGAATGTATGGTTGTTTAAAACAAAAGAAGTTAGGCGTGGCCACCAAGATAGCGACTATTCTAGAGGTTCAACAATTAACCCTCCGGCACTCGCTCCCCTAATGAGCAGCCGCTGGTGCTGGAAGATGATTTCGCTAGAATTTGGGAGAGTGTTGTACAAAATACAACGGCGCGAGTGCCGGAAGATTAAGCGAATAAAAATGTAGATTTTTTGCCCAATGCACCAGATGCCTTTCCTTACTTAGTACGTCACAAATCTTATTAAATCTTTTTTTGCTCGTTAAATATAAGCAATGTAAAACATCTAACGTCACGCTCTAGCTGAAACTTCCTCCAAAAGTCACCAAATAATATAATTTGTCAAACTCTGTTCCCAAAAAACGTGACATAATTTATGAATGAGCTCCTGGAAGAATTACAATGAGCATCATAAGCTAAACAGTTAGCAGCACCAAACACTGAATTGAAAACTCTTATTTTGATCAAAACATGACCATTGTGTTTGTCAACCCCAACAATTTCAAGAAACAATTTTAAAAGCCTATTTTCCCTCTAAAACAGTTGGGTATAAATTTGTTAAGTCGTGGGGTTATGATTCTCGAAAGCAGCATTCAGGTCGTAGAGAAGAGTAATTTTAAAAATAAATAATTGGGAAGATATACTTAAATTTACAAACCCTAAATTTACACTCAAATCCTGAAATTAGATAATAAAGTTTTTGATGCGTATTTTTTAGAAGACCAAGAAGTCTTCTAGTTGATTGAAGATCAGAAAGGTGACTTTGTGTTACTCTAAAATATTTATGCTGGAATCCAATGGTTGCTGGCCCGGGCAACCATTGATACTGCTCTATTTAGGACATTATTATGTCAGATTAATTAATTGTCATCCAGTAATACCTCGGCTTTTAAGACATAATACATTTGAGTACATAAAGACTTGATACGGAAAATGCCCAATATTTTGAAAAACTTCACGGACATATGCTTCAGTTTTTTTCGTTCCCACTAAATCGGTACAAAGATTCACTGTGTTCACTGATTGAGATAGGATATTTTCACCAACTGCTAAACACTTTTTGTTGAACTTCTAAGTTCTTTTCCATTTGTTTCTAGCCGGTAAATATGAACCAATCACCGTACAGTTCACAACAAAACTAAAAGTCCAATGTTTACAGCTGGTTATCCTTGGTTTACGATTTTTGTCGCTGATCAGTGCCGGTGGCAATTTCCGGAATGAGTTCCTTTTTTTCTTGCTCGTTTTCATCGTCGTACTATTCGCAGAGCATTAAAGCAAAATTAAAACACTGCCTTTAGCGCCCAACTCCACCAGCTAAAATACGATCGTATCACCGGTAACCTCGAAATTCCTCGCTTTATAGTTCACTCAACGTCGCGACCCTGCGACGACGGCAAGCGTGACGTACCCGTGAACTTCTTTTGGGTCACCAACTACCGCAACCGACACAGGCTTGCCTCAGTGGGCTGAAAACCGAACACCGAAATCCTCGGAATGCAAATTTATTCCGATCGAGAAAACCCTTTCCATTCTACCTGTCAATGGCCACACCACACTGCTTGTTGATTGTTTCGGGCGGACGCTGCGCGCGTTGCAGATCGGTCAACGGTCCGGATCGTAACTGAACTCACCGCGCGGGATGAATCTTGCTTCAAGCTAACCGCGGCGGTGCGCGCGTTCAAAGCTAGCACGTGCTGCGTGAGTTTAGAAGCTTGAACGGTTTTTCGTTCCTTATTCCACTACAACAATGCCCTCGGTGTGTTGCGGTTGCTGCAGCGGGTGCTTGTGCTGGTAGTGGAAGCCACTCAATAGTGATCAATATACAACAATTGACGACGCTTAGAGCGCATATTGTATGCGCGAAAATAGGTGGCACCGGGCATCGACCAGGGGGCTTGTGGATTTGATTCGCTGTATTACCATACACATATATTTTTCAATGTATATTTATGTGCAACAGAAGATGGCATCGTATTTTGCGCTCACTCAATTAAGTTAAGAATAATCCGATACACATCTTTTCCGGTTAAGATAAGCTGTGGCGGTGGCGCGTTCTGTTTTCATTAATGGCATGGGACTATTTTTTCCGATCCAATATAAATGATTGAAAATAGTAATTATTAATTCGATATATACATTTTACGAATGAATAATTTGTATTTAAGTATTTGTCTGCATGAGATTGCTCGAAGGTGGTAAATAAATAAATATATGTAAGTCGATTATCATTCGCCCTAAGCTGCACACATGGAGCTGCGGAACTAATGACGTCTTCCTGATTGCGAACCACATGATAGGACATATAATCCGGACTTTAATAAAAGGCACTAAACTTTCAAAGAACTGACAGAAGCGGATTTATTTGCGCCCGAATCACAGGGACTACTATGATGAATTTGTGATTTGGACTATCAGTTTATGATGTTGTCTATTTATTCGACAATTTCGATAACATTATTTCATCTATATCAAGGTATCAAACAGTTTAGTGAATTTCCGTCATTGTTGTCTATTTGTGATATTTTTGTACGTACAAAAACGATTCGTTTTTCTGTTAGATGTGTTTGTGTCCCATATAGGTTTTTTGGTGTATTTTAGTGATAGCGTCCATTGGTTAATGTGATTTACTGTAATTATTGTTGAATATTTTGAAAACTTTCTACATGAAAAATAAATAATATCTACTGCTCAATGTTCATGCGTTTATTTTAGTGCACAACACTGTAAAAACTTTACTGTCTTGATGAAAATGGCCATTGACATTGGCCAAATGCGAAATTATCTCGAAGACTCGACGTATGGGTTAGATTTTTTATTCATAGAATGTGTATTAGACCGGAAACAATTTTAACTTTTATTAAATCAAACGGTAATTAGCTTTACATACCATATAAGCTTTTTCCGAAAACCTAGTTCACTCAAACGATTTTTCAAGTTTGTATATGAAAATATATGAAAAATAGGCAAAAGAATCAATAAATCCAGTAAAAAATCCTGTCATCCGCAGATATATTGCGGAGTAAGGATCAACATTTCTGAAGACTGCAAATTTATCCGATTTTAAGTAAAATTATATTCTCATGTAAAGTTATGTGCACATGCTTGCAAAATGAAATTTTAAAAAAAAAAATCGGTTTGTTTTCAAGTTAGGGAACGTCCAATCAGTATACAACCTTCAACAAAGCTGTTCGTTTTAAAAGAAGCTATGTGTCCATAAGTTTTGAGGTATGCAGAGATACTATGCAATTTTTATTTGATTTTTAGTTTTTATTTCCGAGTTTCCATATGCATTACTATAGGTACTTGAAACCTCTTGTGGGTGAACTGAAGTAATCGGAAACAGTTCATATTTTGCATATGATTAGTGCATCCAATTACCATTTGAATTAGCGGTGTTCCGAAAAAAAAGTCAAAATTGTTGCCGTTGTATACAAAGTACGAAATAAATCGGTTAAGTAGTTTTTTTCCGTTTCTCATTAAGGGAGGGGGGTGTATAAGGGTTTCAAAGTGAAAAAAACATAACTTTTTTTACAATTTTGGGTGAAGCGCATTGATCAAAACTTTTGCGCCTTATAGTGTATCATTTCAATAACATTCTGTAATTTTTTATGCAAAAATATCGACAAGCGATTCGGTGACGAAGCATTTTGTAGAACATTCTAAAAAAACACGATTTTCGGTGTTAACTGCCATTCAAAAACTACTTAACTAATTTATTTAATATTTTGCATGTACATTATACATAAAAAATACCTAACCCCTACGTTGAGTTTTTGGGATAATTTTTCAAGAATCGGCGAACAGACTTCAGTAAACAATCATGGAGAGCGATTAAAATGTTGTAACTAGTTGAGTCCATAAGTCAATAAGTTTGCATTATTGTTTCGATTTTATGATTTCGTTTTATTTTTGATCGTTATGGAATAAAATGAGTTATCATGGAGGACGGGATGGAGGAACAGGTTGCCAAATCTATAATGCCGAAATTTCTGGTGCAAAATATTCGTGCTGGATTAAACGAACGACGGAAAACGGTGTTTCGTTGAGCTCATCCACCGTGATTAAACCGTTACGACACGGTGGTATTGGTGGCTGATTGTGATCCTTGTGACGGAATGCAAGGCTTCGGCAGTTGGTAGCAAATCGTCTACAAAGAGCGATGTTCGTATAACTTTTGCACTTGCGAAACTTTAGGAGCTTGTAGAGGATTGAATGGGACGAAGATTCTCAGAGCAAACCTAGGGCTTTAATTGGAGCTTCGGATTCGAATTCGACGAAAGTTTTTGTTTCTCTACACTCCTTGGGGATAAATTTGAGTATTTCTTGATGATTGAGGACATCTTGCGAAGTTGCATCCCAGCATTCCCAAAGATCTGATGTAACTGATAGCAAAGCGACTTTAGCTCTTCCAAATCGTCGCGACCCGTAAGCAAATCGTCTATCTACAGATCCTTCCGGATGATCGATGATGCCAGAGGATAACGTTCGTTTTCATCCTCTGTGAGCTGCTGCAATACTCGAGTAGCGATGAATGGGGCTGAATTCGTACCGTACGTCACGGTGAGAAGTTGATACGTCTTCAGCGATTCCGACAGATTTTCTCGCCAAAAAATTCGTTGAAGCGGCTGGATGAACAAGAATCTGGCGGTACATTTTGGCGATGTTTCCAGTGATTAGGAAGGCATGTACATGGAAGCGTAGAACGATGGCCAACAGCGAATCTTGGATGGCGGGGCCAGCGAGTAAAACGTCGTTCAGTGAAAGTCCAGAGCGACTTTTACAGGAAGCGTCGAAGACTGGTAGTATCGTGGAAGATCGTGATTGTCGGCAGCCATTTCTTCCGACGTAATTTCCCGCATGTGGGCTGAGCTCAGATACTCATGAATAAATAATAAAGCAGGATTCGTGTCAAGCTTCCGTTCAAGGGTTATAAAGCGACGCTGTGCGTTGAAGCGATTGTCTCGTAGACGAGGTAAGAGCTCATGCTTCGTTGGAAGACGAACAACTGTAAATAATATAATATAAATATAAATAATATAAATAATATAATGGCGTTCGCACTGCTTCTCTGTGGAAGACCAGCAAGAATTCGCAGAACATTGGTCCAATTCCACAAAATCGTGTCACCAATTTCTCAAGACGTTGGTTGTGAGTCAGGTGAAAATTATGATGCTCTCCAGAAACAATCCAGCCTGGTATCGTATTTTGAAGGAGCGGTAAGTGAGACCCAATAGTCACCTTTCCGTAGCTTAATAATTCAAAAAATGTTCCGACACCAAGAAGAGCATCGATGGGACCTGGAGTGCAAAATTTCGGATCAGTCAAAGTAATCCAACTAGGGATATCCAACTGTAGATATTGCTTGTACCGGTTGGTCGGTCGTCGAAAGTATTAGGAACTTCATATTTTTGGAGAAATCCGATACCCGTGAGGTAATTGTGGTTTTAACTGCATTCAAAATTGATGTCACAATTTGACCCACGCCGCCAAGCTTAACGTGTTCTGATAAAAAAGGCATTTTAAGCTTCTAGGACTCCGTCACGAGATTGAACTGCCAACAACTATCCATAGAACTCGAACAACGATCATTCCGTTACAGTTCTCGATGTAGACCAGTGCTGGGAAGCTTCGTCGAGTGAGCCGCGAAACCTGAGGGTGAGTTCGTGTGTGGCTGAAGCGAAGGAAGCGAGGATATAACTGGTTCCAATACAGACTGATTGGTTGCTACCAATGTTGTGTACGAATTTGACGAGCTGGTGCTGGGTTGCGTTATGGAATTTTGAGCGGAATCAGTTTGACCTGTGAAAGTGTATGTTTCAGAGCTGTTGGTCTAATTAATAGGTTCCAGCGATGAAACACTTTTTCCCGCAGATGCGGTGCGGGAAAGAGCTTTTACCGCGCGGTTTTACCGCAACCGCACCGCAAAAAAATAATTGATAAAGTGATAATTTTGATTATTCTAAATTGATAAACAGACTGCTATAATGAAAGAAAATCTAGCTGTGTCCGAAATATTTTGACGCTATTATTTTTACGACATATTTTGGACTAGTTATTTGATACTTCTAAGTAAAAATTCACAAGCTAATCATTTCAAATACATAAAATGCAAGATCCAAATAGACACAAAATTATTAGATCATTTAAAAACAATAAATTTGTACTCTTAAATCCAATTTAAAGGTGCATCACTTCTCCCGATTTCTGTTGGTAATCGAGGAATTATGAATCGTTTTCGATATCAATTTTTCAATAGAGAATTTTGACTAATTTAAAGGAATTAGAGATGAACTAATTATGCTGGGACTTAAACACAACCCAAAGAATATAATTATCTTCATCAAACCAAACGAATTTGCAATAATTGGCAGTAAAGGATACAAATGTATGAAAGCGTCCAAAATAAGGAGGGGTCTAAATTAGGATGATTATTCTATCATTCGTTCATCAACATCGTATTTCTATCTTCGTTGATTGCTGTGTAAATTCAATGTGAACTTTTCTACAGTCAATTTTAATGAACTCTTTCTCAAAAAGTATGCTACATATCTTTTTGTCGCGTACTTCCATTCAAATTTACTATAATTTTCTACCAAATTAAGTCCTAATATTTTCAGTTAAGACTATTTTGAAGCTTTTTTGAAGCTTTTTTTGCCAAATACCACATAGTTTGACTCCCGTTCACTGCAATTGAAGTTTTTGCCATTGGCTTATTGGCAAAATATTAGAGGAAAATACATTAAATGCTAGAACTTTCGAACTAGCCTTAGAAAAATTACACTTCATATATTTTTAAAGGGAGCAATCTTAGTTTTTGAATGAGAATACATCTGTTTCTTGAAGAATGCGGAAGTTAGAGTTTTGAGATATATTGTCCGTAAAACCTCCTATTTTTAAAAAAATCATTTCTGCTGTATGCTACAAATCATACATTTTTTGCAGTTTTTCTAATGTTCAATAATTCTGTACCGGTTGAGACCGGACACCTGATTAGATGTAATGTATAGAGCAATTTTTTCGTCAAATATGGCGTCGTTCTTATTAATAAAATACAATATGTTTTTATTTCACTGTATTGGAATATATGCGCTACTATATAGAAGTACTGGTATTTCAACTTTAAAAATTGTTGGTGACATTCCTTTAAGAATGAAAGGTACTACGTAAATGCGAAAATCATACATTTTATTTTCATATGTCAAAAGCATTGAAAATATGAAAATTTAAAGTAAAAAATATGCAACTTCATTTCTTATTACATTTTTATTCCCCTTGTTGAGGCAGGATCGTGGTTTCCGGCGAAATTCGTTTTATCGGGTTCACAGACAGGCAACAGACGGAAGCACCACCGAGCCGAACCGACAATCATGAGCGGGAAATAAAGAAACAGTAGGCTCTACGCACTAGTAACACTTCGAGATACTTTATTATACGATATAATTTCGATCTTGTCTACTCAACGGTTTGACTGGGAAAGAGGCAATTTATTTCACTGCTATCGCCTATTTAAACTACGTTACTTTTTAATTCAAATACTTTCTTACATGCTAATTTTATGGCAAGTGAACTGACAGCACTGACAGCATTCGGTCTACTCTCCATTGCCGACAGTGTTGAGAACTGTCACCCCTTTTTCAATTAACTGAAGGGTTGCTAAAATAAAAGTTTTCCTATTACTGCAGTAGAACGTTTTTGAATGTATAATGTTTGCCTTAAAATGAACGGAATTTTATTAATAGAAAATGCAAAAGTTGATTTTTTCATAAACATTACATTCTGAGGAGTCTCTTAAAGTTAAATTTCGTGTGAATAAAAATAACATTTTATTATATACTGTTACACAAATGAACAATTTTCCAACACTATTTTTTAAAAATATAAAAATTTTACCGCATTCACCGCATTACTGCGCGGTGCGGTGCGGTAAATAAAGTGCGGTTGCGGTAAGCGGTGCGGTTTTACTATTTTTTGCGGTTGCGGTGCGGACAATCCATTTACCGCCCACATCCGCACCGCGACGAACCCTAACTGTATTATTGTAGTACTCACTGACAAATTTTTCACGCCTTTTGGCGACTTTATTTCTTCAGCCGTTTTTGGTTTTACTTTAACGGTTTCGTCTAAAACTCGTTCGCCAAGTATCACAAGCGCGTGTTGAGCACGTTTTGTTCTTATCACACGTTCGCTTGGGTTCCTTTTAGTCAGCTATTGTCGGAGCGACTATTGTTCCACACAATGCCAGTCGCAAAATGGCTCACTAAGAGGTCACCTTGGCACTAGCACTGGTTCATTGATCTGACTCGAAGGACCATGTGTATTACCGAGACTTGAAGACCGACGAGGACACTCGCGGATTCTCTCGACTCCGCTGACACGACAACACTGCAGACTGTAAGGAAATCAAGCGGATTTCTTTTAATTGTGAAAGACTGTGACTTGAACCGTTAAATGTATTAATTCGACCGATAGCGACACACGTGCAGATCGGTGACCTGGTGTAAAGTAGCTGAGTTTCGAATGCGCTGCAGATTACTTTTTGTCTTATTTATTTTTACTTGTACAATGCAAGTACCTAATTAGTTACTGGCCTATTGTAACAAACTCAGCTAAACTCTAGGGTGCATCTAAATATATAAAAGTTTAAATTTTTATATCTAGCTTTAAGTTTAGTAATTTTAAGTAATTTTAGAGAAATTCAACTGCATGTACAGATAAGTAGGGTTCGTCGCGGTGCGGATGTGGGCGGTAAATGGATAGTCCGCACCGCAACCGCAAAAAAATAATAAAACCGCACCGCTTACCGCAACCGCACTGCATTTACCGCACCGCACCGCGCGGTAATGCGGTAAATGCGGTAAAATTCTGTATTTTTGAAAAATGTGTTGAAAAATTATTATTTTTTTTGTATAACCAAATATAATAAAATATTACTCTTATTTACACGTACTCTAACTTTGACGGACTCCTCAGAATGTAACATTTATTAAAAAATTAAAAAAGTTTACACTTTGCAAGTTTTATTAATAAAATTCCGTACATTTTGAGATAAATACTTTCGAAACAAGGTAAATCTTAGCATAGCACTGAAGTCATATGAAATGTAGCTGTACTTAGGGTTGTGGTACCGGTAATACCAGTACCGAAAATCCCGGGAATACCGACCCATTTTTGGTACCGTAATACCGGTACTGAAGAAAAGCCAGTACCGGTATTTTCGGTACCATACAATTTTTTATGAAAAATATGTGGATTCTCTAGGGGGACATGTTTCAAAATATCGGTCTGCAAGATGACCTTTAATTATATTAATTACCTTCTATAAGTTAAACATTACTAGCTCCCGTTGTACTGAACGGAATGTTTAAATTCTTTATATTGTTATTATTAAATTTTAACGATCTTGTACTAAATTTCATAATATTCACATCTCTCTTACGCTAAATTTTTTTTATTAGCGACATTCTGATTGGTTTCCATTTTTTACTGGGTGGCACGTAATAAGACTATGGTCTAAATCATGTCTTTGGTTTGCTCTTAAACCTTTATTTATAAAATAAAGAACAGCGATTTAGCAGCTAATAATTTTAGACTTGGTGAGCTACTCCAAATGGGGCGATTTGTGATTATTAGTGATAGGAAAATTCAGCAAAAACCCATAGTTTACAGGAAAGCAAAGAGCCTTGGTATGCAGGTCGAAACCAATTTACAGCAAATCAAGAGAGGAAAAGCGAGCAACCTACTCGGATTTACTGCCCTTCTCGCTTTGATTTACTGTTATTAATAGTGTTTCTTACTTTTACCATCTGTTAAAGTCGATAAAAGTCGCACCGCTTAGCAGTTATTGATTTCATAGTGGCCTAGATTTCGAAATAAAAGAAGGTGCCGCATACGAAAAATATTTTCTGCTGAAATGAGTCATGCCATTCCGAATCAATTAAAAACAATAAACATGTTTTTTGATCGGCACAAATCAATCATCTGAGAATAAGGTCATCAGTTTCAGCATTCAATTTCATTTTGAAGCTCTTTTCGAACTTAAAAAAAGGGCTTCAGTACCGTAGTACCGGTTCTCGACAAAAGGGTCGGTACTGCGAACCCTACATGTACCTCATCATTATACATACAAAAACGTTCTTCCGCAGCAATCAATAGGAAAACTTTTAAGTTCTCCAAATTAATCAAAAGTTCTCCAATTTAATCAAAATTCACAGTTGAGAAAATGTCATCGTAAACGATTCATAATTCCACGATTGTCAAGAGGAATCGGGAGAAATGATGCATTTTTAAATTGGATTTGATAGTGCAATTCAATTGTTTTTCAATGATTGTATTGTGCATTTTATATGTTTGAAAAGGTTCGCTTGTAAATTTTTAAAAGTGTTCAAAATATGACGTAAAAATACTGATGCCAAATTATATTGGACACAGCTTATAGATTTTATCTCTTAGTAACAGATTGTTTTATCATATTAGAATAAACAAAATGTAAAAAATCAAGTAGCGATAGGTCGAATACAGATTATATTCGGATTTATTTTCCAATCATTGTCAAGTCCATGGAAATTAGAGCAATCAAATGTTTATTATGTTTCCCTATTGTAAGGTAATAAGTTTCGTCGTTCTTAAATGGTAAAAGTCAAAGTTTTAATTCACTTTTTAATGCAGACTGCAGACTTATCAATTATTTTTTTAAGTGCGGTTGCGGTAATACCGCGCGGTAAATGCTCATTTCCCGCACCGCATCCGCAAGAAAAAGTGTCTTACCGCACCGCAGTTTTTGCGGTGCGGGTGCGGTAAATACCGCGCGGTTGCGGTAAATACCGCAACCGCGACGAACCCTACAGATAAGGCAAATTTTCATTTAGATTAAGTTTCATTGCAATAAATTTAAGCAATCACTAAATTAGTTATGGAATTTGCGTTAAAACTTGGTATCATCAGAGTCCAACACTAACTTAGTGACATGACGCTAGCTTAGTTCTGTCATTTAATTCATTTCTACAGCAGTGTTGTAAACTGGTCTCATTGTGTAACTGGCCAGCCGAACCGCTCCCCGCTGTTAAGTGGGTGATTTAAGCGCCACTCTTTAATTGAGAGACCACCAACCAGATGAAGGTTTGCCCGGCCTGAGACCTTTCAAGGGAAAGTTCTATTTATCCCTAATACGAGAAGGGAAGCGAGCTAGCTGACTCAAAACGTGTCCGATGTACTCGACCTAAAGACCTGAACTGCATTCAGGATGTCTGTACACTTGAATACAACGTCCGTTGCCACGGGTTTTCTCATCACTGGCAAAGTACAAATCCCACAACAGACTAACTAAATGAAAGAAATTGGGATTTGTCCCGGTTGTTCTCGGAGTCAAACAGCAAACTCCAAAAAAATAATTAAACGAAAACCGACGACATGAAAAAATCAGCACAATAAACTATTTCACGTAATGCAAATCTAATGCATTCTGGGTGCATCTAAAACGGAGAAAGCTTCATTTCTGGACATTTGTATTGCTTCTAAACAACTTTCGTGATAACAGTGTGGCGTCTTTTTTCGTGCCTCGTGTGTTCTCTTTGTGTGCTTTGTTGCGGCCGGTCAACCACAAAAGGCTCGCTTTGAACTAAAGGGTAGCGGCCCTGTTTTAAGTAACATGCGCATGGACAATCACAAAAACGGAAACGTGCATTGATTTACTCACGACCTTTTAACGTTGCTGGTCACTGCATTCTGCGGATGACGACGGAGCTGTTTCTCTACTGTCTGCCTACGCCTTGAACCTGTGCCGAAGTCGTCACGCCAGATTCGCTCGACGTGGTACGGACGCCGCAAATTCCGGTCAAAACCGAAGAAAATCTCGAGTACTTTTTCAAATGGACGTAAGTAACATTGAGAGCCTCTCTTTGTTTACTTTCTCTTTCGTTCATTACGACGTCATTACAACACTTTGTACTAATTTTCCAGTACATATAGAAAGCCGACGGTTTTTACTACAATATTATGCAAAGAGTAGAGTAGTAAATGTTGAAATGGCCGAGTAATGAACAGAAGAGAAAGACCTCAAAGAGAATCTCTCATTGTTACTTACGTCCATTTGAAAAATTACTCGAGAAATGTTGGTTGCCGATCGTAGCGTGTCGGCTGGTCTGCCCTGCCAAGGGCGCGTTGATGACGTCAGCGACCCTCTTCCGGCCACGTGTACCGCCGGGAAACCTTGAGAGCTGACGGTGGGGTTAGAAGCAGTCACTAGCGAAATTGTGTGGTCTGTTGGGCGTTTGACCGTTGCGAATCTGCGAGAAAAATAGCGTCGCACACAAACCAGAGAATAAGCACTTTGCATGTAGGACGAGAACACGAGGCTTACCTTTAATCAAACAAATACGCACACGACACTGCCTACACTGAATGGGATTCTACCTAGCTGTTTGGGAAAGGAAACGTGACGTTTTAGCAAACTGTTAAGGAATCTTCATGTCATTTTTCTACCTTTTTAAAACACACCACGACGCGAATTTTTACAAACGGACAACTCCACTAGTCAGACCAAAGTGAGAAATCTAGCATTGGGAATCCTCAGATTAACCGGGCATTTGGTAATCTTCGTACCGGAACTTGCTTAGCGAAGTTCTTGAAAATCGTGTTCAGATGCACGATATCCCAAATTGCAGCAAGGGTCATCTTTTTCTAACGGACAGTTTTAATCATATCAAGCCGCTTCCCTCCCACATGACAGAGCGAAAAAGAATCTTTCCCCCGGCACATTGCGTAAGGGTCAGTGGCCTCAATCGGTAGCAAATCTTCATCTTATCAGCAGGTGCGTCGGTAGCAGTCTCATTGGTAGACGAATGCCAGGAACTCATTTGCTTATCTATTATGCCAAGTTCTATCCTATCTGGGAGCCTAGTGTGCGGTAATCCCAATTGAAGATTTGTGTCGAATTAATACTCGACCAAATCTATGAAGTTATTTTGAAATTATTTATTCCATATTCATTATTCATTTAACATGCATTTTATAACCTAAACAATAATAAACTAAACTATACTGGTATACTATTTGTATACAACATTGCAGACAATCTACCGGCATAGGGGAACATGGGGAGACTTGGCCAGGTTTTTAGCTAAAATTGCATAAATCTCTAAAACAGCCTTAATTCCCTCAAAAGTCATTGAGATATAATGTACAAAGTTATTGTGCGTCTTCATGATTTTTTGCAGAATTTTTAATTTATTTTTTGAAAAGTTATAAAAGTTTTTCTGTGATCGTTTTTTTTTGGCACTGCGGGGAGACTTGACCAAGGCGTGAGGGGACTTGATCAAGAGAATTTTGAAAAATCATAACAAAAAAAATAATGACATAAAACAAAGATTGACTCACTATAAGTCGTTAATAAAAAAGGATAAAACATACTGTAATTATTTTTTTTCCATATTGTCGAGATCCTTAGCTAGCAGTAAAAAATATAAAAAGGTTGCATTTGAAAAATTCGATTTTTTTTTAATGCAATTTCTTTTTAAGGATTAACTATACTGCTTGCATTGCATATTCACACGTCACGAAATCAGTCCTACTATTGCTAACTTTGTTTACTAATACGGAAACATAAAGAGTTATGTTTGAGATGGGATTTTTTATGGCATGATTAACATTAACAGTATCAGGAACTTTTGTATCTTTCTTCAGCTAATTGCCACTTGGTCAAGTCTCCCCATAAAATCTTGGTCAAGTCTCCCCAACATTAGTTATTGCGTTCAATGTCATGCATATTCTAGTAATAACTATTCCAATGTTCCAATTTATGTAAAATCGTTTCACTGCTTCACAAGGATTAAGATGGTATATTAGTACATTATTGGTAATTAGTAGTCGAGTGGATATGTCCATACAAAGTTTGATAAAAAGTTAGATCATTTAATGCAAATTTATTAATCACGTAATATTTTCTGTAAGGAAAGATTTTTTCATTCCAAACTTTAAGGGATCGAAATAAGTATCAAAAGATTTTTGAAAAAATTTAAAGAATCGAATAGAAGACGCCATAGCCAAAAATAGGATTTTGCGCTTGGTCAAGTCTCCCCATGTTCCCCTATACGTACTCGTTACAATTGTTTAGTCGCAAATTTTTCGAAGTTCAAATATATTTTATGTTCTATTATCATATTATTCATGAAAAACAATCATAATTTAATAGATTTCAGTAAAAATAACGCGATATTCAACAAAAACGATTGAAAATGACAAATTTTGTATAAGGTGGACTTATTGTTTGGTCCGACACTGTACGGGTTTGATGCAATTATTTCAAGCTATAATTAAGTGCAAATTTCTTTTTCCTGCGTCTATTTCGGAGCGCCTCGGAAAATAAAAAATATAATTAAAGAACTAGCAGACTTATATCATTTGAACATCACAAAAAGTCCCTCAAAAAATTCTCCACACAATTCGAAAGCTAGGAAGGTTGAAACAGTCGAAGATGCGAAGATTTAAAAATATTGCAATTTTATGCAACAATTACATAAATTCATGCTTGCATTTTATTTTAATTTTTGTTGTCATTTGAACGAATATCCGTTGAAACAGTAGTGCCGACGTACCATTCGCACAGCCCGTAATTTTCAAACAACTTCAATAACTCGAAATAGACGTTTGTTCTCTGTGATAAAGGAATCAATTATTGCAATCTGTTAATCCTCTGATAACCACTCACTCTAGCAATTTTTTTTCTATTTGCAAAACCCCATCGCATCACCCCTCGTGCTGCATTCTCATGTCAATATAATCGCCCGTGCCAAATGTTCACGGAGCAAGGCAATCACAGCGGCAAGCGCGATGCTTTTCATTCACCTCCGCGTGAAAGACGCGGAGCGTAAAAGCCAATAATGGTTGCTATTTGAGAACTAACTCTACAAGCCCTAGGCATACGCTTTAGCCTACAGGTATGAGGAAGGTAGTAGAATGTGGTTCCAAAGTGATGTTTTGAAATATACTGCGACCGCTGCTGGACCGCGCGGTACCGTTGCACGATAGGGGTGGACACCGACAGGTTAGTCAGTCGGGAGAAGTTGAAGAAGAACGATGAAATTTATACGAGAGTGTCGGCAATATTTACTAGCATGGGGCGCGAGTAGACACGAACAAACATTTAAAGTAGCTGGCAGCTGCATATGACCACAGATCGCTCATGAGATTTTGCTAGCATAAAAAAACCCTCCTCATCTGATGATTTGTTTATTTTTCTACATTCGAAGGACGACGGCTGCCACTCTGAGGCTTTCGAAACGACAACTTTCGTCAGAAAATATAATAATTCGACAAAATCTGTGGGTATCAGTATAACTCTGACAAACATCGTCAACTGGGATAAACACGACACTTTATTTAACAGTAACAGTGGCACAAGTGAAAGCTTTTCAGGATTTAATACATGTACATGACAGTGAAATTAGTTGAAAAGCAACAGGTGCAATCTGCGTATCGTTCTGCGCAAACTTTAAATCTGACTGACCCAGTAACAAGCGAATCCCGGGAAGGTTACCTCAACTGGAGAATATATCGCACTCAAAATTCCATTCAAAGCGATAAATTTGCTGGTACGACGGAAAACAAGATTTATTTATAACCAACGCTAGGGTGACCGACGACCAACTAGCAGCGCGATCTTGAAGTGATTGTGATGCAAAATGCCCAAGGTGAGCTAGTACCAAGCCAGGCGTCTCTCTCTCAGGAGACTTGCTCGCTTGCCGACAACAAGTGACGAACCCGATCGCTGACAAAGCGTGTCAAAAATAGTTATAGAAATGTAATGAGCAGTTTGCGTGAACCCAGCAAACATCAATTAACACAGCTACACCGTGTTTGTTGATGATACGTTAGAGGTGCGTCTTTCACTCTCTTGCTTGTCTAGCTGTGTTATTCGGTTCCCAGCGTACAGCAACGTTCATACGATCAGTATCAGTTGAACACAACAACGGGCGTTAACGGGATCCAGCAGACGATGCCGGCATCTCGGAATGTTTGACGAATCACCGCATACGCACCGGCATCACCTAGCGCTTACTCAGATCTAGTCGTCATCGGCGTTGTTGGCAACGTCGATTGCCGGGTGTCGATAGTAGGCAGAGCATGCGGATAATTACCCCGTTCATTGCTCGCGTATACAGTCGCTGTTAGGGCCTGGGAAGTCAAGTCCAAGCCGAATGACTCGATTTAATCGACAGAACAAAGTCAGAGTCATGGCAAATGACTTGTTTGTTGGAACTGCGGGGCGATCCGGTCGCATGACACGCAGTGGATTACATAAGGACTGTAGATCATACCTTAGCGTGGTAAAGCTGTTCAGGTGCCTTCGGTTAGGTTCTAGTTGCGTCACGCAACACTAGATCGATCGAGTTTTTCAGCGGAATCGTAAATCACCTTCAAAAGACCTTGGCGCTTCTCATCCGTGGCTCAATTAGCAAGCATTCTGCAAGGCCGAAACATTTCGTCATCATTGTGCTCCTTCGGAAAACGAAAGCCTTCGAAATGTTGTCTTCATATGCCTACCAGCCAGTCAATGTCCGCTCACACAGCAGTAGCGCTTGGAGAAGATGGTATCAAAATAAACCACCACCATCTCGCTCGATCACGACCAACGGACGGTGCTGATCGCGATCGTAGTAGCGACCTTGACTTTATTGTGCTCTCTCTCTTTCTCGCTCGGCCGAAAAAAAGGATTACAACATTTCCCCGTAAATTGCCCCACGTGTTTCCCTTCCAGCTCAAGACCATTCAGCAAATTTCATTGAGGTTCCTCAACCGGTTTGTTTGGTTTCTTTGGTTTCTTTCTTTCCTTTCGTTTTGCATTTTGAGGAGAGGAGAGTTGTTTACATTCACTTCGATTATCGAAGGTCGCTTCGTGTATTTTTGCTCGTGGCTAATAAAAGTTCATTTATCTTTTAGTCAGCTATTCTGGATTTTCTAATTTGGTTTCCATCGAAATCATTTTAGTGCGAGGTTTGAATAACAAAGATCTGGGCAGAGCCGTCGTTAGATCTTTCGGGGCTCTAAGCACTATTGAAGTAAGTGCCTCTATATTTGAATACGTTTGAACAGCTACCAAATGAATTGCGCCAATGATTGAAACGAACAAAACTTTTGAAATATAGAGATATCTGTTGGTGTAAAAACGCATGGTGAAACCTTGTACTACCCTTTCCTTTCGGATATCAGTGGTGTAGCCAAAGGGGCGGTTTAAGTTTACTAGAATGAATTTTTTTATTTGCGTGGGGAAAAAGCTTATATAAATTAAGCAAATTAAATATAACTATCATAATTTTTCAATTATGTGACCATATCAATACATTGACCTCCTACTACTTCCAGCATTATGAGGACTATTTTAAATACGAAACAGAGCTTTTAATCGGAATACCATAGTTATCAAATGAAATAAATTGTTGATCCTGGAACATGAAATCAATCATAACCCTCATATTTCAATCGTATCCTAATTTGGAATAGTGACCGAATAAAAAACGAAGCTTAAATAGATTGGTTGTCTACAAAAAAACTGGTCAGCGTAAAAACGCATGTATTTTGTTGAAAATGCTACTTTTTGAGAATACGTAAAGTTTAGAGAACAAATAAAAACGAGAGTAACACTAATTCAGAACTTCTGTTACTAACAGACACCAATGGGAATTTCTGTGTTTATTGTCAATAATAATAATAATTCCGTTGACTGTGATTTCGAGAATATTTTTAATTATAGAAAAGCTAAATAAGAAAATATTAAATATAAGTTAAACAGCGCAAGTTGACAGTCTTCTTTCAAAGAATCAAGAGAACATTGAATGTGCAGTGGATATTTTTTTTCTATAATAATTTGTGGCAAACATTACAGGAGGAAGTTCCCACGAAAAAACGACGAAATCATACGATTCTATAGCTGGTTATGTTCAGTACAATGGTTGAAATGTATATTACATATTCAGTACGATTTGCGCATAGTACTATGGATCGACAGCCACGATTTTGAGATACTATGTGTCGACACTGAAACAACGCTTGAAACCAGCAATGGATCAAGGAGGAAGATCCGTTAAGAAATTTTAAACTAGTTATAATTTTAAAGTAGCAACCCCTTACTGCATACTCCTACCTAAGCCAATACAAGCCAAAAAATTAGGTTGACGATTTTTAGAGCGATTGCGTAATCTTTCTATATGAGAAAGGCAAAAACATGTAAGCTTTGTTGTACTGTACAATGGAAAAAAAAGTGTTTTAAAAATCTTTCGAAATCTACTTGGAAATGGTGAAAATTCTCAGCTCATCTCGGTCAGAGCCGTCAATATGGTGCACCAACAGAACACTTAAAGGACGAAAAGTTTTAAATATAAGTCCGCTACAAATTTGTTTCTATTATCATTCGCATTTGGCTGCTTTGGGCGAACGGAGAGCTGTAGACACTGAGAAGGAAAAATTTGTGAACTGCACTTGGTGGATGAACAGTTTATGTCGCAACCAGCTACAGGCAGAGGCCATCATTTTCATTTCCGATAGGTGGAAGAAAAAACCGATTTTTAACTATCTAACCGAAGCTCATTTCGGATTGGTTCCCGCTAATTAGCTTGTATAGCTCTGTGCAAGTAACGAGGAATGGAACAAAAATCTCCGTTTTCTTTGGGAAACTAATTAGCCCTTATCAAACAAGAATTAATTTTGTAAATACTTTCCTTTACCAACACACACACGTCTCCTGAGATGAACATCAAGTCCTGTCAAGCAACCAGTTTGGCTTTCGGAAGGGTAAGTCCACAGTGGACGCTCTTAACTCAGTGATAAATACTGCCGACATAGCAATCCAACGGAAAAGGCGAGGTATTCGATACTGTGCGTTAGTGACACTTGACGTGAAGAACGCATTCAACAGCGCTAGCTGGGATGCCATCGCGCTCTCGTTACACCGGCTTAGCCTACCGGTGGGTCTGTACCGGATCCTGAAAAGTCCTGTGGGAGAAGTCGTGATCACCTCACAGTGGAGTCTGAAGTCTCTCGGAGTCATTATAGACGACAAGCTAACCTTCGGCAGCCACATTGACTATACAGGCAAGAGAGCGTCGACTGTTGTTGCGGCACTATCGAGGATGTAGGCTACTGGCAGGCGTTGCCGTATCTATCCTCAGGTACGGCGGCCCGTCATGGTCAAGAGCACTGAGGGTAACCAGTTACCTACAGAAACTGGAGAATACTTACCGTGTGATGTACCTCAGAGTGATATATGCTTACCGCACGGTATCACACGATGCATCCTGCGTGATAGCGAGCATGATGCCAGTCGGGCTGGTCATCCGGGAAGATGAGGAGTGCTTCGAGCAACGTGTAAATGGAGGAGCCCGCGAGCGCGCCAGGGTGACCTTGGTCGCCAGATGGCAGCGTGAGTGGGATAACTCCTCGAAAGGTAGGTGGAACCACCGGCTGATACCTAACATATCGAGCTGGGTGGGCAGACCCCATGGGGAAGTTCACTTCCATCTGACACAATTCCTGTCAGGCCATGGCTGCTTCCGACAGTACTTTCACAGGTTCGGGCACGCGGAGGTCTGACTCCCCAGGTGTAGACGAAACTGCCGAACACATACTGTTCGTATGTCATCGGTTCGACGTCGAAAGAAGAGCAATGCTTGACGTCTGTAGCTGGAACACAACCCCTGATACCCTTATTCAGCGGATGTGTCAATCAGTGGAGAAGTGGAACGCAGTCTCGACTGCAACCACCCAGATTGCATGTAGGCTACAGGGAATCTGGCGCACCGAGCAACAGACAACGGGCACGACTAACTAGTTGGAGCGAAAAAGGCCAAGCGCAGAAAAGTGAGTGAATGGTCTGTTCATGCTGAGGCAGGTTTGGCGCAGCGACTGGCAACCGCGTAAGGGGTAAACCCAGCCACCCTGAAGCAAGGCAGAAGAGCGAGTGTATAGGCGTATATGTGGACTGGCTCATGCCAAGATGGGAGGGTCGTAGCGTAGTATGTTGGGACTTAGCTATCGATGCCGTGCTATCGAGCACGTGTACTGGGCTAGTACGTAAATGTATTCTCCATTGAAAAAAAAGAGATGAACATAATAGCAATACAATCGGATGCTGGACGCACTAGCCGACTCGTTAGTCGGACGAACGCCGGTTGTTATAGAATGAGTCTTTAATGCTTGGGCCGTGGAGTGGGGTAGCAGGCTGACCAACGTAAGAGGTTACAACTTGTTGGAAGCCTTGGCGAAGCTGGATGTGAGACTGTGCATCGAAGGTTTCGCTAGCATATTTCGTAAAAATGGTCAAGAATCCATCAACGACATAACAAACTGCAGCCCTTCGCTGATAAATAATATGAATTGTCGAGTTAATGAGCAGTACACACATAAAGACCACCAAGCGATCCACTACACCATTAGTCGGCGACATTGTACGATAACACCGAGATTGAGCTGGCGAGCGGAAGTCGAAAATAAAGGACTTCGACTAGGACCTTTTTGTGGGAGCACTTCGCGCTGACAGCGTCATTCGAATTCCGGGTGCCGATGAGCTGTCGGAAACAGTTGCTAGGGCATGTGATGTAACAATGCCGAGGAAAATGGAGCCGAAGAAACAACGGGCGTCCGGCGTACTGGTGGAGCGATAGGTACAGCATCCTCCGGGCTGCCTGCCTAAAAGCCAGAAGACGCGTTCAGAGAGCAAGATCTGAGGCAGTCAGAGAAGAGTGTCAGATAACATTCCGGGCGGCCAGGGCCCTTTAAACGCGAGATAGTGTTTATTTATTTATTTATTTATTTATTCTTATTTTTCATCTGACCTATGTTGGTCTACATGAAATGTAGTTGAATGGGAAAAGCCCATTTCAGGATATACTTCAGAAGCAATCCTCAAATGGGCGTAAAAACCCATTATCTTTTCATATATTCACACCTGATTACAATGGATTCACACTACAATAAAATATAATAACATAGTACACAGCATTACATAAATAAAAAATACAAATATTACAAAAAATGAATCTTAAAATCTACGTCAACCTTCTTAGTCTATTTTTGAAAACATCACAAGATACAGAAAAGTCAAAATGGCCATAAACACTATTAAAAACATTACACATCGCCCTAATGGGTTCGTTTTGACCGTACTCGGTGCGTCGAAACTCGAGTCTTAAAAAGTTATGCGATCTGAGACTTCTCGGGGGCACATTGACATTTATTTGTGAGAGAATATCTGGAGCATCTATTTGGCCAGTTAATATCTTCCCAACAAATACTGCTCTAAATGTGTTCCGCCTTTTGGCTAGGGTTTCCATATCGAGCAGACGACAGCGATCGATGTACGGTGGTAGCTCTGTTGGGTTACGCCACGGCAGAGTTCTAAGAGCAAAACGGAGGAATCTTGCCTGCACTGCTTCTATTCGGTTGATCCAAATGCTTGTGTAAGGACACCAAATGGATGCTGAAGCTTCCAAGACAGATCGCACAAGTGAAAAATAGAGTGCCCGCAAACAATATGGATCAGTGAACTCTTTGGCGATTCTTATAATGAAACCGAGATTTCTATTTGCCTGTGCTGTAACATGACAGTAATGATTTCTGAATGTCAGTTGTGAGTCCAGAAGTACACCGAGGTCTCTGACAACTGTCATTCTCTCTAGCGATTCCCCGGAAATGGTGTAGTTCCACAGTATTGGATTTTTTCTACGTGTAAAAGATATTATGGAGCATTTGGACACACTGAGAGCCAGCAAGTTGCGATTACACCAACAACAAAAAGCATCTAAGTGTTTCTGTAGTTCCTTGCAATCTTCTATTGACCGCACAATAAGAAATAGTTTGAGATCATCGGCATATATAAGTCTACACCCAGGAGGTATAACAAAACAAACGTCATTGAAAAACAACGAGAAAAGCAACGGTCCTAGATTGCTCCCTTGAGGCACTCCCGACAAGTTGATGAAACTGTATGACTCGTTATTTCCTAATTTTACACACAGAGAACGATTTACGAGATATGATTTAAGCCACCCTATAAAATAATCCGAAGCGCCCAGCCGCTTCATCTTTGCCAGTAGAAGAGTGTGATCTACACGATCGAATGCAGCCTTGAGATCCGTGTATACAGTATCGACCTGAGATCCAAGTTCAATATTTTTAATACAGAGCGAAGTGAATTGGGCTAGATTAGTAGTTGTCGATCTACCAGGAAAAAAGCCATGTTGGTCCTTCGATATATATGCTCTGGTCTCGCGAAACAGCACATTTCCTACTAATATTTCAAATAACTTTGAGCCAGCGCAGAGTGAAGTTATGCCACGGTAGTTCGCAACATTTTGCTTATCACCTTTTTTAAAAACCGGAAACATAACTGATTTTTTCCAACAGACGGGGAACGTTGATTGCGACAGCGATTGGTTAAAAATTAGTCTTAAAGGCGTACATAATGCGCTTGCGCATCTTTTGATTATAATGGAAGGAATACCATCGGGTCCTGCCGATGTTGAAGACTTTAGCTTTCTCATAGCAGTTAGAATATCTTCGTCAGTAAATTGAATAATGCCTAAATTAATTACATCATGAGGGACATCCTGAAGACTATATTCCATCTGAGTGGAGTTGGCCGAGACTTTTTTAAACACACTTGAGAAATGCTGCGCAAATAGGTCACAGATGCCGCTTGGGGTACTTGATGTTTCATTTGCAAGGAACATACTGGAAGGAAGCCCATTTTCTTTACGTTTCCCGTTAACGAAAGACCAAAACTGCTTTGGATTTTGTTTCAGGTTCGATTGGGTTTGTGCGACGTGTCTTGAATAGAGAAAGCGATTATATGCCTTGTAACTGTTGCTGGCTTCAATAAACTCTCGTTTTGTGAGGGGGTTTCGTCGGCTGGTGTAATGCCGAAGTGCAGCTGCTCGCAGTCTTTTCAGTTTACGTAATTGACGATTGGACCACGCTGGTTTTGGTCGGGGACGTGGTGCGGGAACATGTAATTTGAAAAGTTGTTTTAGGACCAGTGAAAATTTTTCTACGGCAACATCCACATCGATCGCAGAATTTAGCAAAGTCTCCCAATCGATTGCCTGCAGTGAGTTGTGGAGCCTATTGAAATCAGTTTTTGAAAAATTGAACTCCCTGACATCTAGCATTTCGTCATAAACAACTAACTGGGGACAGATCTGCGTTACTAGAAGAGGAGGATGGTGTGCGTCACAAGCAACTAACGGCTCAAGGGCTTCTGAAACGGTGCAGTTAATAGAAGCTTCTTCATTTACGAAAAGGAGGTCCAGGGTTCGATTTCGTCTGTTATTTACTGTACACATTTGCAGCATGTTCAATACAGACATTCCGTCCAGTAAGGCAATACTCGCTCTAGAGAAGGTTGATTCAGAAGGGTCTGGGAAGGCATAGCCGGAAGAGGTACTTTTCCATAGAAGTCCAGATTGATTATAATCACCAAACAGTAGATGAGCCGTGTTGGGTTGAATGGAAGTTGCGATGTCAAGTGCTGAGTCTATGTGCTTCTGAATAATATCACTATCACATGCGGAATCGGGGGGAATATACACTACGCCAACACAAATATTAGTATCGCGACCGCGGATATCTACCCATAGTTGTTCGAGATCGGTTCTAGTATTTTTTTGTTTAGACGAGAGCCGGTTGGACACTGCGATAAGCACACCGCCACCGCGTTTTTTCCCTGTACTGTCTGGATCGCGATCGTTACGGTAAGCCGTGTACTTTGAGCCGAATAACTGGAGTGAATTGATTTGATCATTCAGCCACGTTTCGGTTAAAACAATAACATCATATTCGGCGTCTGAAACAGCTATGAACAACTCGTCAATTTTGGTGCGTAGTCCTCTCACGTTCTGATAGTAGATACTAAGGTGTTCCTGCAAGTAATGTCCTGACGGTTGAGCGGTAGAAAGATGAGCGGCGATGACGTCCACCTGTAATGGGGGTGGGTTTTCAGCGGGAGCAGCATCTGTATGTCCTACTTCGGAAGAACATATACATTCATTGTATTTACCTGACAGGGAAAGTTGGCTACCATAACATAAAAGTTCCGTGGAGAGCAGAACGTCGTTGATGGAATCTGGCTGATTGCACCCGTCGGAATGCTGCAATTGTGGATCTAGTTTAAGGTGCGCAGTATCTTGAGTAGCTTCGGGAGGACATATACCCTCCTTAGCTTTACCTGACCGGGAATGGTCGCTGCCATAACATAAAAGTTCCGTAGAAACCAAAAGAACGTCGTTGATGGAATCTGGCTGATTGTACCCGTCGGAATGCTGCAATTGTGGATCTAGTTTAAGGTGCGCAGTATCTTGAGTAGCTTCGGGAGGACATATACCCTCCTTAGCTTTACCTGACCGGGAAAGGTCGCTGCCATAACATAAAAGTTCCGTAGAAACCAAAAGAACGTCGTTGATGGAATCTGGCTGATTGCACCCATCGGCATGCTGCAATTGTGGATCTAGTTTAAGGTGCGCAGTATCTTGAGTAGCTTCGGGAGGACATATACCCTCCTTAGCTTTACCTGACCGGGAAAGGTCGCTGCCATAACATACAAGTTCCGTAGAAACCAAAAGAACGTCGTTGATGGAATCTGGCTGATTGTACCCGTCGGAATGCTGCAATTGTGGATCTAGTTCAAGGTGCGCAGTATCTTGAGTAGCTTCGGGAGGACATATACCCTCCTTAGCTTTACCTGACCGGGAAAGGTCGCTGCCATAACATAAAAGTTCCGTAGAAACCAAAAGAACGTCGTTGATGGAATCTGGCTGATTGTACCCGTCGGAATGCTGCAATTGTGGATCTAGTTTAAGGTGCGCAGTATCTTGAGTAGCTTCGGGAGGACATATACCCTCCTTAGCTTTACCTGACCGGCAAAGGTCGCTGTCATAACATTCAAGTTCCGTAGAAACCAAAAGTACGTCGTTTATGGAATCGGGCTGATTGCACCCATCGGCATGCTGCAATTGTGGATCTGACCGGAGAAGGCCGCTGCCATGACGGGCAAGTTCCGTGGGAGGCAGATGAACGTTGTTGATGGTACGATCTTTTGAACTGTACAATGATTGCTACTTTGAATAATCAATCATGTTTTTCCGCTTTTCTAAGTGTTTAGTGTAAACCGGGCAAAGGACACTCCAAGCAGCGTGATTTGTGTCAATGGTAAGCTTTCTCTTAATGTTGAGATTTTCACAGTTTGCACATTTCTGCGTCTTGGATTTGCATTCTTTCACGGGGTGGTTTTCACTGCAGATTGGGCACTTTGAAGTTTCTGCTTTGCATTCATTGCTCTTGTGGTTGTATCCGCAACATTTAAAGCATCTTGTCACCTGCAGTCCATCAAGCACTCTGCATCGGTCCCACCCGCAGTTAAGTTTTTCTTTCTGCATGACCGCTGTGAACGTTTTAGCATCGAGTTCAATGATAGCGCTGCAGTTGTTGAACTGAAATTTCTCATTGCGGTATGCTTTTCGAAGCTTGAAGTGCGTCAGGTTTTCAAAGACGTCGTTTTGGCTCACTAATGTGTCTCTCAGCTCATTTTCATCCAGTACATCACTCATGCCGACTAGTTTGATAGTAGGTCGTAAATTCTCCCTGACACTGACATCGTATTTGCCGTCCATGTTTTGCTCTACGTGTTTCTTCAACAGCTCAACACTTTCATCATCTTTCAGCGCAATTACAACCTCACCATTCTTGCCGTTAGTCACTCGTTTTACATTCACACTTCGAGCATCCACTTTCCTTCGCAGCTCAGCACGCGCATCGTCAACCTGTATGCCTTCTTTTGGTCTTATGATGACTACTGGGTCGGGCTTTTGAATGGAATCCTTTCTCTTGATTTGTTCTAGAGTTTTGTTGTCGGTTCGACCTTTCACCGCATCCGCAAAGCTTGTTTTTGGCGTTTCGTCGTTGTGGTTTTCACACTCATCCACTTTCCTCCGCTTGGCAGATGATCG
Organism: Topomyia yanbarensis; assembly: GCF_030247195.1. NCBI lineage: Eukaryota > Metazoa > Arthropoda > Insecta > Diptera > Culicidae > Topomyia > Topomyia yanbarensis. The sequence goes on from NC_080670.1 coordinate 153,781,316, forward strand.
CGTAAGTATACGTCGAGGCAGCTCATCCTTATCTCCACCAGCGTCAGTAGACCGTTTATTACTTCGCACTATTTCTTCACATACTATCTTTTTCACTGTTTGTTTGAAGTTTTTTGCCATTTCCATAACACCCGCGAGATCATCTAATTTTTTGGCAATTTCATCTAGTCGTTTTTCACTGTGCCTATCCTCGAACTCATTCAACGCTAGGCACGCATCGCACACGAACACGGCATTGTGGATCTTCTGCAATAGCACTATTTCTTCTTCCGTCGCCCCGGGTAGACAACGTACATGGATCGATAATTTACATCGACCGAAGCATTCAACACTTGCATGACCATCTATAATAGGCGTAGCGCACTGAGCACACGGCTGGCTAGAGCTGCCGGGCTCTTTTTCTTCTGCGTTCGTATCCACGGGCATTTGGCCCGGGCAAAAAATGATAACAAAACAGACACTTAGCAGCGATTATGGAGTCTGAAATTTTACAAATATCTCCGTTTCCGAACCACAGATTAACAGCACTTGTTATTTATTGTTGTGGACCCACTTTCTCACTCTACATAAATTAAAAATATTTTTGCACAACCAGATATTACACATAAAAATATGTCGATTTGTGATCAGACATAAAAACTAATTGATTACACCGTCAACACAGTAAAAAAAAACAAGCAAGTCAATCTGCTACGACGAGCTGTGCAGAGAAGTAGACACCAACCCCTGGGGCAATGCTTGCCGTGTCGTTATGGCAAGGATCAAGGTTCCAATGCCGCCAGTCGAGATGTACGCCGACAAACTGAAAATTATCGTGGAGGGTCTTTTCCCGACGCACGACCCAACCGCATGGCCGCCTACACCGTACGTTGAAACCGACGGTGGAAATGCTGGCGACAATCGAATATCCAACGACGAGCTCCTTATTGTGGCAAAAGGGCTGAAAGCGAAGAAAGCTCCCAGACCGGGCGGTATCCCCAACGTGGCTCTGAAGACAGCGATCCTAGCGTTTCCGGACAGAAACGTCCTACAGAAATGCCTGGACGATGGAAGATCTAGATGCTGGTGTTGCTGCAAAAATCAGGGAAACCACCAGGAGAGCATCATCGTATCGGCCTATATGCCTGCTGGATACTCTTGGTAAGCTCCTGGAAAGGGTCAACTTCAACAGGCTGACGACCTACGCTGAAAGTGAGAACGGACTATCGCAGAGGTAGTTCTGGTTCCGGAAAGGGACATCGACGGTGGACGCCATCCGCACAGTCATCACGAGAGCGAAGAAAGCATTGAAGCAAAAGAGAAGGGGTAATCGCTACTGCGCAGTGGCAACGATAGACGTGAAGAACGCGTTCACCAGTGCTAGCTGAGGGGCTATTGCCGTAACGCTGCACAGAATGCAAGTCCCGGACTATCTGTGTAATGTTCTGAAAAGTTACTTCAAGAACCGAATAATGGTCTACGAAACGAACATGGAGCAGAGGTCGATTATGGACACGGTGGGAGTACTTCAGGGCTCCATACTCGGCCCAACGCTTTGGAATATAATATACAACGGAGTGTTAACACTGGAACAGCGCAGGGTAGTTTAGATCGTCGGCTTTGCAGACGATGTTGTCCTGACGATAACCGGCGAGACCCTTTGAGGAGGTGGAGATGTTGACGGCAGAGGCAATAGGTATCGTGGAAACCTGGATGGCTGACGTCAAGTTGAAGCTGGCTCACCACAATACCGAGGTAATGCTGGTCAGCAACTGTAAAAAAAATCCAGCGTGTCGAGATCAGAGTCGGGGGACAATCCATCCCATCGATGCGTGTGCTGAAGCACCTGGGTGTGATGGTCGACGATCGGTTAAATTACAACAGCCATGTCGACTATGTATGTGAGAAGGCTGCGAGGACAACCAACGCATTGGCAAGGGTCATGCCGAATCACGGATGAGCAAGGGGCAGCCCGAAACGTATCCTGGCGGGTGTCTCATCCTCAATACTGAGGTATGGCGTACCGTCCTGGTCTGCTGCACTGAAGCACAAAGCGGAACCGAACGACGTTAATAAGCACGTTTCGCCTAATGGCTGTTCGTGTCGCGAGTGCGTACAGAACGATATCGTCGGAGGCGGTATGCGTGATTGCCGGGATCATGCCCATCCGCATCACTTTGGTTGAGGACGTGGAATGCTATCAGCGGAGAAATGCACGTAATGCAAGAAGGCTGGTCCGAGCATAATCGTTTGCTAAGTGACAGCGAGAGTGGGACAACGCTCAGAAAGGAAGGTGGATCCATCGACTCATCTCAAATGTATCTGTTTGAGTACATATGAAACATGGAGAGGTGAACTTCCATTTGACGCAGATTTCGTCCGGGCACGGACGCTTTCGTACCTACACCGGTTGGGACATGCTTCGTCACCCCTTTGCTCGGAGTGTGTGGACGTGCAAGAGACACCAGAACACGTGGTTTTTTAATGCTACTAGGTTCGAAGAAGTTCGTAGGGGTATGCCTGGTGTGACAGTGGACAATATCGTCGAAGAGATGTGCCACGATAAGCATATCTGGGACGCTGTCAACAGAGTGGCTACAAGTATACCTCTCCGAGCTGCAGAAGAAGTGGTTAAGGAACCAACAAAGTAGCACCATTGGCTAGAACGCCGCCGGAAAACACAAATCGGGTTTCGGGAGACGGTGTAGACTAGGTCCATCGCCGTGGGCCATTTGAGTAGTATGCGACATAGCACCAGGCTTGGGTCGTCGGAGCGTCATTGAACCGGACGTCAGGTTTCACCAGAATCGCCGGACCGACCTCGACATACTACCGGGGTAGCTCGTGAGTAGGCTAGATCCACCTCCAGGGATTAAACAGATTAGACCGTGTCGAATAGCTAGCAGTGAACCAGCAGCTACGCTCCACTCGGAATCGCTGGATGGATCTCAGAACCTACTGGCTGGTCCGTTGAGTAGGCTAGGTTTACCGCCGGGGACTAGACCGAGTAAACGGAGCGGGGAGCTAAATGGCTCACAGAAAGGTACATCGGTATCGGGAGCAATCTACAGTCGGGGAATTCACAGTTGGGTAGATTCACCACCGTGGACTACCCGATAGAATCGTGAGGAAAAGAGGAGCTAATTGGCTCACGAAACAAACATCGTATTTATGAAAATTTAAATTAGGGAAGTCGCGATTTGCCAGCATATTCTGAACTTGGACATTGGGTGGTCTACCTTGGGCCCGAAGGGGATCTTTTAACTGAGACCTAGCGTCACAATACCCGGCGCATACCCAGATAACGTGCTCGATGTCGTGATAGCTCTCGTCACAAGCGCACAGACAACCCTCCGCAAGCCCAATACACCGCAAATGCGCATCCAAGGTATAGTGGTTGGACATAAGCCGAGACATTACAAGAAAGAAATCCCGACCCACATCCATCCCCCTGAACCAAGGTTTCGTTGATCCCTTTGGGATAATGGAATGTAGCCATCGTCCAAGTTCACCATTGCATCGCGAGGTTTGTCATTCCTGGTAAAAGCAACGCTACAGCGGATGCCTTATCCAGAATTGTTGCAACCTCAGACGAATTGAAAGCCTTAAACGTACTTACTGTCAACACTAGGTCCATGACAAAAAAATAAATAATAGCAATAGCAATAATAATTATTCCAATATTAATAATAATATTAATGATAATATTAACATCAACAATAATAGTAATACCTATAATAATAATAATATTAACGATAATGTAAAGAATAATATTAACAACAATAATAATATGAACAACAACAATAAATTACTTAACGACAATGGACAAAAGACGAAAGGTAGAGAGACTGATCACCTCACTATCTATACGACTGAAAACCCGACCGAAACAAGAAACTTACATAAACTAAGAATAACGGTAGAAAATAACTATTTAATATTCAATATATACAAAGACGCGCAAATGAAAAAAATGATAAACAGAATCACAACATATATAAGTGGAAGAAGAACTCTAGAGTTCACACTTTCAGCATTGGAAAAAGAAATGAATAAGATGCAAATAAAGAAAATCGCTATAGCAAACAACGAAACAATATTTAAAGAGGTACCCATAGAAACATTTAAAGCGCTAGCGAAACAAACAATTAAAAATATACAGATAATAACGTATCAACCACCCAAGTTCATTAGTGATCCTGGCGAGATACAGTACATATTAAAAAACCACCATAAAACCCCTACAGGAGGACACATAGGACAGCATCGACTGTACCTGAAAATAAGAGAATATTACAATTGGAAGGACATGAAAGGATCTATTTCTCGATTCATAAAGGCCTGTGAATCGTGCAAAAAGAACAAAATAATAAAACATACCAAAGAAAAACAAATAATAACCAATACACCATCAAAACCATTCGAAATAGTATCCATAGATACGATAGGTCCATTACCAAAAACAATCAACAATAATCGTTACGCAATAACGCTACAATGTGAATTAACTAAATACATCGTAGTAATACCCACACCAACTAAAGAAGCAAACATAATAGCAAACAATCTAGTAGAGAACTTCATATTAATATACGGAAAATTTCTGGAACTCAAATCAGATCAAGGAACCGAATATAAAAACGAAGTACTTGAACAGATTTGTAAATACCTACAAATAAAACAAACATTCGCTACAGCATACCACCCCCAAACAATCGGATCATTGGAGAGAAATCATAGATGTTTAAACGAATATCTACGATCATTCGTAAATGAACACCATTCCGATTGGGACGAATGGATACCATATTACGCATTTATTTATAACACTACCCCACACTCAGAACATAAATTCACTCCATATGAACTAATTTTTGGCAACAAAGCAAAATTACCACAAGAAAATTACCCAACAACAATAACACCAATGTACAATTTAGACTTATATAGCACAGAACTAAAATACAAGTTAGAAAAATTAAACGCAATAGCGAAACAAAGATTAGAAAAGGATAAACATTCAAGACAAGAATTTATACACATACCAACAGACCCATTAATAATCAACATAGGAGATATAGTATATTTAAAAAACGAAAATAGAAAAAAATTAGACCCATTCTATATAGGTCCCTACACCATTATAAAAATACTAGATACAAATTGTGAAATAGAAAACAAAATAACTAAACAAAGAAACATTGTATACAAAAACAGACTTATTAAAGGAGAATAAAAAAAAAGCAAAGCAATTTTATTTAGACTACTCTAGCAACAAAGCACAATACTAACTAATATTTGTAATATCCATTAGAATTGTAAGGGAGTCAGTTCTTTCACATGAATAATTTCACTTCGCTACATTATTCAACCAAAAGGGGGATGATGTAACGGACTTACTTTCTAGCATCACACATTATTCCCACAGATCGTAAATTACTTGAACGATCGTTTTCAAATCCAACTTGCATAACCAGATGGGCGCATTCCAGTTAAACCATTCTGGGTCGCACCACTTGTTATAGCAACATTCTCACTAGGTCATTATTATGCAGAGACGACAAATAAACAGTGTATTCAAACAAAAGCACCGATAGCAACCAAGGCACCCATACTTATTCATTGATTTGTTTTCCCTTTTTTACGCTGCCCGTACATAATTATGTACTTTGAAATTGTAACTGACTCCTCCCATTTCGATGTACATAGAATAGTTTAAGTCAGGTTAGCTAGGTTAGCTCGTAAGATTTTTAAACGGAATAAAGCAGATTATGAAAACCCACCAACAAGAGAACAACCTTTTTTTAAATCATCAAATATCCAAAATTACACTTTACATGCTCAATGACATAAAATTACACTTACAACCATTCTAAACAAACACCATATGTAAAGTAAAATTACGTGCTTTACGAAATTCAACGTCACGTGAAATTGGAATCAAACTGAAAACTAAGTCATTTTTGACGCTCGTGTATGTCAGGGTCAGGAGACGTAAATTTACATGATTTTTTCTAGGTCTGTATATCTCGCATTGTTACTTGTTATAAATTTTGTTATATTTTAACTACTAACGAGACCAAATTTATAACAAAATATGTTACAGAAATTGTGTTCAATTTTTTTAGCTGCGCAATTAAAATAAATACGTCAATTTGAAGTCCAGTCATTTTGATCACCACATAATAACACAACAAAACAGTAACATAACGAAATATACAAAACTTCTAATAACAGTAGTAAACACATCACTACATAACCTAACACCTCCATTTCGAACAGGCCTCCGCGCAAACCGTAAGAATCGTGTACGCAAATCATACGAACCAACGCTGTCATTCTCACGAGCCTTTACCAACTTTCTGAACATCCTTTATATAACGGCATTTTAGAGTGCAGCACCCTGGGGCAGCGATTGTACTTTTTTTTTTTTCTAATTACGCTTAACAATTTGCAAGCTACATTAAGCGACGTGTATCCTATTCTCACGCTACTGTATGTATGCGAACGAGTGCAATTAGGACCACTCGATCCCAGACGAATTGCATTATTTGATCCACACCAACCAGTTGCTTTTGATTTCATCGAAAAATGGACTAAATTTCTTACACTTTGTCAAGTATCAGTGAAGTAGCCAAATTACCCTAGGTACTCATAGTCATTAGTGTGGAAGGTATGGCAGATTAATCAAAATAGCAGATTGAAGCGAAGCAAAGACGCTTGCTGTTAAATGTTGATCACGCTAGCTGATGCAAAGTTTGCAAAAAATAATCTGCTAAGAAGTGATTTGGTTTCGCTGTAGCCCGCGAAGAATCGGTTGCCAATAGACTTTAGCTACATGTCAATATTTTTAGGTGCTTCACAAGTCCACCGGTTCTGTTGCCAGAGGGTGAAGCAGCTTGAATTTAGGCCAATTCTCTTTGACTCTTCACGGCCCGGTTGCTGCATGGTGGCTGTGATGGGTATAGGCATATGTACCTTCACAGAAAAAAAAACCTCTGCTTGCTTTGCATCAATCGCATGTTTATGAAATTCTTGTATACAGGTGATGATCGTGTATGCAAGCGGCAACCGTGGAAGTCAATTTGATGCCGCACGATAAGTGGATAATTTTAAAGGTTAAGGGGTACGGTTGGGAAATGATCCACTGCGCGTTAGCTGCTGGCCGGGTCTGAGTTCGTTGATCTTGATCTCTAGCAGTCGACGAGTTGGCAAATTTGGTTTCCAGCAGAGGTGTCGTTTTCGCATTTCATCTTTGAGAGGTTGGTGCAGCATTTGTTTTTTTTTGTTTCAAAGTACATCGGTAGAGATTCGTTTCACAGAACACAATCGAACAATAACTGTATTCTGCAGTTAGGTGTTACTTAGTGCTGACGCGACAACAATGTGCATATGTCACTGAAGGTTGAATCGTGTCTAGAGATTATTTTTTACTACTCAGGTTGCATGTTCTACTTCGGAAGAGTACTATTTCAGAGGTAGGAGCGACAATTCTGATGTCCTTCAGATTAATTATTTATAAAGATTTTACGATACTCCTAAATCATAAAACTACTATTACATTTCTGAAAATCAATGTCCACGATCTGCAGAGTATCCGAGAGAGTACGGTACTTCTATACAATCTCCATTTAAGTGGTAAACATTAACGTGCAGGCTCGCTGGTTTTATTCGATCATTCGCTTCTGATATTTTGAAAGATTTACATTTTCTGCCAACATCAGGCTTTCATGAAACTCACGTTCTTTTTCGTCGTAAAACTATAGACACAGACTAACAGACATAACACTCAAAAACAAAGCTTCGCCCGCATTAACGGTCATTTTAAATATATTTGTAATTATGGCGCCAATGACATATGAACAAGCATATGGGGGATAGACCACTAGTGAAAAATTGTTCCCAAACCTGAGGGGTAACCCACCAGTAAATGAGTGTTTGGGACTGTGAATAAAAGGTGGAGCTAGTGTTCTGGAAAAATTGTCGGATCGATGTTTTTTGAGGGAATTCCCTCGTAGTGTTATGTCTGTTAGTCTGTGCTATAGATTCCTATTGAACCTCAGCTAGGTAAACACGATTCATTCTTACTATTCGTACGGCGAAACAATGCTTTATGAATATTCATATTTTGCATTAGCGTGACAGTCGCATCATATCGTTACTACCGTTCGTTAGCTATGTCGAATTTACAATCAAGAAACACTTAGTATTTAATGCTTGGTAATAGCTTCTCAGAGACAGCAACTATGTGTTTCCATGTGGCACCAGACAACGGAGGGTAACTGTTCCGGAAAGTGACCGTACATAGTATTTTATTATTTGTGCGTCCCAGCATTGGAAATTATTATCTTTTCAGCAAATAATAAGACGTTTATTACTAAAACGTCAATATCAATTGTTCTCGGAACGGCAATGCCTTACATGTTTAAATCCTCTCTAAGCCGTTACTAGCCCACGGCTGTACTAACTAATTATTACAGTTCGTCCACGGAGACGGCTGTATCCTAATAATCATCTTCTCTCCCGATGTTCAAATGTAGTCTCCGGCCGTCCAACAAGGTTGACTAATAGAAAATAATTGCCTTTGCTAGCAGTAGATAACTGCTCGCTATTGTATAGCCCTTTTGAAGAGACGCTCCGTTCGCTCTAAACAGATCAACACGAATGATAATAAAACAAATCTGTAGCGGACCTATATTTAAAACTTTTCATCATATACACCTTAAATTCGGTCGTAATACTTTTACGGTAATAACAAAAAATGCTCTAATAGCAAGACGTTTATACTAAAACGGTCCCAACCAAAAATTCCCCACACGGCAATACCAATACATTCAAATCTTCTCAGCGTCGCACTCATGTTCCATCAATATATTATGCAATAAATATTAACGCGTTGGATTGTCTGGAAGTGTGTAGCACTTCGTTTGTCATTGTATGGCGAATCAATCGAAGCAAACACAATGTGGATGAAGACGAGTTTTGATTTTCTCTACACGACGCATTCCGCATTTGAAGATCGGATCACACTCGGCTAGCTTTAAAGCACAGTCAGAAAAAACCGACTCGGAATAGTGGTGGGGTATTTCGGTCGGTGTTAAATTGAAATTTCTTTTCTATCACGGACGTCAACAGCAAGGTGGTACATGCACAGAACATGCACAAGACCTACGGTTTGGATCCACGCATCCAAACCGACACTTGTCTGGATCTAAGCACCAAGTCTAACTCCGCTAGCGAATGACGGATCTCAATAGTAGCATGTCTGTAATAACATACGTACCTGGAACTATTGAGAACCAGAGTTACAGGCCCAAAGCCCTGGTAAAGGAGGATGGTTGTGATGATCTGGGCCGCGGTCACCACGTAAAGCAAGATAGGTCATAACCCCAATTCCAAGGGGTGAAGTGACCCGTGCCGAGGGATGAGTGATCGAGGGGGTGAAAAAGATGCTCGATCGTTGACGGAGCCTGTGGGGTACCTGGGCAACCCCCACAGTAAGCGTCCCTTACCACATTACTGCGGAGCTCTGGCGTGGCGGATTTTTCTTACTCGCGCTACTCGTGGGAATCAACATGAATGAAGTGAATAAAAATAAACAAAATAAACAAACGGAGGTGCCGAACCCCTTTGCTATAGGTGGTTTGGCGAGGTCTCCCCCCCCCCGTGGGGAGAGTAGTGGAGCGACGAGTGCTGTATCCGACAGCACCAGAAACCCCCCAGCAGTGGTAGAAAATAGCCCCACCAACGCGCTGGACGGGCAACTATCCGCGATGTGCAAAGTGGTGGAGCAGCTCGATGCAATAATCGAGTTCACTAGCGCGAAACAAAATATTAGCAAGGTGCTGAAACAGGGCCTGCTAATGCTCCGGAAGGCTGTTCGTGTCGCAAGACGTTTGGTCGAGGTAAACCGGAGCGAGAATGCCCCCGCTGGCCAGAGAGAAGGTACCAGCAACTCGGTGCAACCGGGGCAGGGGACCGTAAACCCCTAGACGCTGGTTACCAAGAAGAAGCCGGCACCGGCACCGGATGTACCGCGGCCCGCGAAGAAGGCCAAGGACAGAGGCGAGGCCTTGTGGTTAAAACCGACAAGGACAAATACGCCGACGTCCTAAAGTCGATGAGGGCGGCCGGAAGCCTCTCGGCCCTCGGGCAAGACGTGCGCAGCGTGAGACGCACCAACACAGGAGAAATGCTTCTGGTGCTGAAGCGAGACGGACAATCTAGTGCGGTGTATAAGGCCTTGGCCCAAGAGGTCCTGGGTGAAGGCGCCCAGGTCAGGTCGTTAGGGGCGGAAATGACTCTCCAGTGCAAGCATCTGGACGAGTTCACGACCGCTGACGATGTCGCAGCCGTCAAGGAGCACTGCGACGTGACAATCGAGCGGGCCTCTGTGCGTTTTAGAGGGGAACCCTCCGGCACCCAAGTAGCCTACCTCAGGCTACTGAAGACGGATGCCAAAAAGGTTACCGTGAAAGGTAAACTGAAGATCGGCTGGTCGGTATGCCCAATTAGCATACCCCAGTCACCTTCAGTGGATAGGTGCTATCGGTGCCTTGAGTCCGGCCATATATCTTACGAGTGTAAGGGCACAGACAGGAGCAAACTATGTCGTCGCTACGGCGAGGAGGGGCATACGGAGCGGAGTTGCACTAAGGCGCACAAGTGCCTTATCTGCACCGCTAAGAAGCAAGCCCGTAATCATGCTATGGGCGGACCTTCGTGTCCCTTCGGTGAGGCAAATAAGAAGAAGCCGTGAACGTTACACAGCTAAATCTTAACCATTGTGCAGCAGCCCAACAGCTGCTGTGGCAGTCGGTCTCGGAGTCGAGGACAGATGTCGCCCTCCTATCAGACCCGTACAACATCCCTGCCGGCAACGGCAATTGGGTGTCGGACGGGTCTGGAATGGTGGCAATCTGTAGAACGGGACGGTTCCCGGTTCAAGAGGTAATACACTCCTCCGCCGAGGGTGTTGCGATTGCCAAGATCAATGGTGTGTTCTATTGCAGCTGCTACGCTCTACCAAGGCGGCCCATAGAACAGTTCAACCAGATGATCAACAGGCTCTCGTCAGACCTAGTGGGCCGGAAACCGGTAGTCATAGCGGGAGACTTTAACGCTTGGGCAGTGGAGTGGGGCAGTCGCTGTACAAATAGCAGGGGCCAAGCGCTAATGGAGGCGCTTGCGAAACTCGATACTGTGCTAGCTAATAATGGCTCCGCTAGTACATTCCGTAGAAACGGGGTGGAGGCGTGGATTGACGTAACATTTGCCAGCCCGAGTTTGGTTCCAGGCATGGAATGGAGGGTAGACGAAGGCTACACCCATAGCGATCATTTAGCAATCCGCTTTAGGATCAACTATAGTGTGCAGCATCCGAGGGCGGGAGATTCCTGTCAGGTACGCGGGTGGAAGTTCAATCACTTCGACAGCGAAGCTTTCAGCGCGGCTCTGGGACTGGAGGCCAACACCGACAGTCTAAGCGGGGATGCGCTGGTAGCTGTTCCATCACGCGCGTGCGACGCCACTATGCCGAGAAAAACCCTTCCAAGAATCGGCAGATGCCCGGTATACTGGTGGAGTGCCGAGATTGCAGCTCTACGATCAGCCTGCTTCAGAACTAGACGTAGGATGCAAAGAGCTCGCACCGAGGATGCAAGAGAGAACCGCCGTGAAGTGTTTCGAGCTGCGAAATTGGCCCTTAACAAGGCCATTAAAAGCAGCAAGAGAGCGTGTTTCGACAACCTGTGTGAGAGTGCCAACGCGAATCCGTGGGGTGACGCCTACAGGATCGTGATGGCCAAGACCAAAGGGGACTCTTCACCCCCAGAACAGTCTCCGGACCGGTTGGCGACGATTATCGTAGTACTCTTCCCGTCTCGAGCCACAAGCCCCTGGCCACCTGCATTACGAGACAGTGCGGGTACGGCCGAAATGGTGGCTCCGGTGACGAATGAAGAACTACTCGCAGTGGCTAAATCCCTAGCAATGAACAAAGCTCCAGGGCCGGATGGAGTTCCAAACAGCGCTTTCAAGGCAGCGATCCCGAACATGTTCAGACTAGCTATGCAGAGATGCCTTGACGAGTGCCGTTACCCCGATAAATGGAAAAGACAGAAATTGGTGCTGTTGCCGAAGCCCGGGAAGCCACCTGGCGACCCATCGGCGTACAGACCAATCTGTCTGATCGACACGACTGGCAAACTGCTTGAGAGGATCATCCTCAACAGGCTCACCCCGTCCGCGGAAGGTACGGACGGTCTGTCAAGCAACCAGTTTGGCTTTCGGAAGGGTAAGTCCACAGTGGACGCTCTCAACTCAGTGATAAATACTGCCGAGATAGCGATCCAACGGAAAAGGCGAGGTATTCGATACTGTGCGTTAGTGACACTTGACGTGAAGAACGCATTCAACAGCGCTAGCTGGGATGCCAACGCGCTCTCGTTACACCGGCTTAGCCTACCGGTGGGTCTGTACCGGATCCTGGAAAGTTACTTCCAGAACCGCGTACTGCTATACGAGACCGATGCCAGTCAGAAAAGGGTTCCGATTACCGCCGGAGTCCCGCAGGGCTCCATCCTAGGCCCGGTGCTATGGAACCTCATGTATGACGGGGTTCTGAGATTGAAGTTACCTCCTGGGGTCAAGATCGTCGTAACCTTGGAGGTCTACGGGGAGTCAATCCCTGAGGTAGAACTAACCTCAGAATACGCGATAAACACGGTGGAGGAATGGATGAGCGCGAGAGGCCTGGAGCTCGCTCATCATAAGACGGAGGTAGTTATCGTCAACAACCGCAAGTCGGCACAACATGCAGTTATCCATGTGGGAGAAGTCACGATCACTTCACAGCGGAGTCTGAAGTCTCTAGAAGTCATTATAGACGACAAGCTGACCTTCGGCAGCCGACTTTACATGCAAGAGAGCGTCGACTGCTGTAGCGGCTCTATCGAGGATGATGTCCAACAGCTCAAAGGTGAGCGCCAGTAGACGTAGGTTACTGGCAGGCGTTGCCGTATCTATGCTCAGGTACGGCGGCCCGTCATGGTCAAGAGCACTGAGGGTAACCAGTTACCTACAGAAACTGGAGAGCACCTACCGCGTGATGTGCACCTACCGCACGGTATCACACGATGCATCCTGCGTGATAGCGAGCATGATGCCAGTCGGGCTGGTCATTCGGGAAGATGGGGAGTGTTTCGAGCTATGTGGAAATAGAGGAGCCCGCGAGCGCACCAGGGTGACCTCGGTCGCCAGATGGCAGCGTGAGTGGGATAACTCCTCGAAAGGTAGGTGGACCCACCGGCTGATATCTAATATATCGAGCTAGGTGAGAAGACCCCATGGGGAAGTTCACTCCCATCTGACACAATTCCTGTCAGGTCATGGCTGTTTCCGACAGTACATCCACAGGTTCGGGCACGCGGAGGTCCCAGCCTGCCCGGACTGCCCAGGTGTAGACGAAACTGTCGAACACATACTGTTCGTATGTCATCGGTTCGACGTCGAAAGAAGAGCAATGCTTGACGTTTGTGGCTGGGACACAACCCCTGATACCCTTATTCAGCGGATGTGTCAATCGGTGGAGAAGTGGAACGCAGTCTCGGCTGCTACCACCCAGATTGCCTGTAGGCTACAGATAATTTGGCGAACCGAGCAACAGACGACGGGCACGGCTAACTAGTGATTGGTTAGTTGGAGCGAAAAAGGCCGAGCGCAAAAAAGGAAGTGAATGGTCTGTTCATGCTGAGGCAGGTTTGGCGCAGCGACTGGCAACCGCGTAAGGGATAAACCCAGCCACCCCGAAGCAAGGCAGAAGAGCGAGTGTATAGGCGTATAAGTGGACTGCCTCATGCCAAGATGTGAGGGTCGTAGCGTAGTATGTTGGGATTTAGCTATCGATGCCTCGTGGTGTGGCAGAGGAGTGAAAGGGTGAGCATCCAAGTCAGTCTCACACGGTATGTTTAGGATGAGCACAAAAGTCAGCCTCACATGGTATGGTAGAGGCTAGCACAAAAGTAAGCCTAGCAAGGAATGAAAAAGGTGAGAACACAAGTCAGCCTCGCATGGTATGTCAGAAGTGGGGCCTAAGAAAAATTTCCCACATGGGATGCCAGGGGGAGTGACAGGGGTATAATAGAGTGGCACGATCGAGAGTGAATCAGGTGATAGGGTGAGCACCCAAGTCAGCCTCATATGGTATGGGTGAGGCGAGCACAAAAGTAAGCTTAGCAAGGAATGAGTAAGGTGAGCACACAAGTCAGCCTCGCAAGGAACGAAAAAGGTGAGCACAAAAGTCAGCCTCATGTGGAGTGTTAGAGAGTGAATCAAGGTGTGACAGAGAGAGAGAGCACCCAAGTAAGCCTCATACAGGACGTATGAACGCGTGAGTGAGAGTGAATGAGTACATTATGTACAGCCATCCCCCCAGAAGTAATACCGAGAGGTAGTTCCTGGGGAGAACGATGGCGGAGCTTAATGGAGTTTAGTCGGTATTAATGGCAGCGTCACCATTCGGCCCGACACGCCCCCAGTACACCACGTGTGGTAGCTTGGACACCTACCAATAGCACGTGTACTAGGTTAGGACGTAAACATCTTCTCCATTGTAAAAAAGCACCAAGTCTGGGCCTGGTTCGGATCCGGACCTAATAAGGGGAAAAGGGAATGGGCCAGTTCCAGGGACTGGTCCGGATCCGGGTTCTGGTCGGATTCGGGTGCTGGTCCAGATCCGGGAGGTCCGGGTGTGGGAACTAGTCCGGATACTGCCTATAATTTTTATTTCGCTATCCAACCTACCCGGTAAAAAAATCGTGATTCCGGCTGGTTTCTGCCCATATTTTGGGTCAGATTTCAGCCTGAATTGGGGCAGAAATCCGCCAGAATTCCGGTTGGTTTGACCCGATACTAACACTATCATAGAAATCGACAGAATTATCCTATATACGAACAGAGTTATGGTGGACACATACTGGAAAAGTGTTTGGTTGTGCGATGTAACCGAAATTCATCATTCCACCGTTTACTATCTTTGCGGGAATGTGAGTTTAATATCTCTGTTTACGCCGGGATTTGGCCGATACTCAAACCCGGGAAATAGTAAAACACGACACACAAGGCGGACGAGCAGCACCCAAACGGGAAAACGAAACAAGCTTGGATGGCCCCGCACAGGCCAGCAAAAGGGCGTTCTTTTCGCCTCCTACGGACACTTTCAGTTCACACAACACTGAAAGCAGGGGCGGCGAAACACTTTATGCCCGAGTGGGTAGAAAGCATAGGGGAGGGCTCCATTAGTAAGCATTTTTTCCCCTTTCGGCAATGCACACGCTTTCACGTTTGTTTATGCAAATGGAATTGTGATACATCGATGTTTTCAAATGTGTGTAGTGCTAGATACATGCGTTGCTCATAAAATTTTTTTGAAATGGTTTAAAATTTCGAGTGGGTAATTACCCACTCGGTTATTTTCCAGTGGGTACTACTACCCATTAGGGTGGGACAAAAAAATAGATTCCAGCTCCGAGCAACTTTTTGGGTACCATTTGGGTCCTAGAACATCTGTGCAAATTCTTAGCTTGATCCCTGAAACTATATTTTTGCGCCCACTGTTCAAAGTTTACATGGGATTTTATATGGGAAAATTAACTTTCACAAAATAATTCCTCCAGGAGTCGCCCATTGCTTCCTAAAAATAAGCCGTTATGTGGCTTTTGTAGGAAATTTAACACAGAAACAAAGTTTCGAAAACTATGAAACGATCTGACGCTTAAGAAAAAAGTTATTACCAATTGATGCTCTGACGATTGATAAAATATTCATTTTTTTAGCACCACTGTTGTTGGTTGTCCAATTGTATGCAATTGTGTCTCTTAATGTGTCTAAATCATTTTCCCATACTGTTTGGCCACTTCGCAAGAGTTTTGAGGGATAAATTGAGTCTTCTTTTGTACATAAAAAGAGAAAATTAAAAATTTTGTATATAATTCGACCATCAGCAGCAGTGATGCTATGAAAAGTAAAATTTTCATCATTCTTCAGGGCATCAATCGGGTTTTGCTTAATAACTTTTTCCACAAGCATCAGATCGTTTTGCAGTCTTCTAGACTTTATTTCCTTGACAAATCAGACATCCATTTATTTTTAGGAGGTAACGGGTGACTCTTGGAAGAGTTAATTCGCAAAAGACGTTTTCCCCATACGAAATCCCATGTAAACTTTAAACCGTGGGCGCAAAAATATAGTTTCACCGATCGAACTAAAAATTTGCAGAGTTGTTCTGGGAGCTAAATGGGACCCTAAAAGTTACTCGGAGCGAAATTTTATTTTTTTCATATAACCATGTCCCACTCTACTACCCATACTACCCACGCTTTCCGCTGGCCATGACTGAAAGTCTATTTTCTAGAACATAGCAACATTTATTTACACTATGTACATGATTTCTAAATTGTTTTTCACTACTCCTAGCTATTTCTAAGTCCCGGTCTGTGGGGAAGCGGTAGTACAATGTATGCGCTGGTCTGTGTTATTCGGCGATAAATTTTGCACTGCCCTGTACCGTTCCCACAGGCATAGTAAATTATCATGATCGCCCCGAGTGTGTGCGATCATCTTCAATCGTTGTCTCTACGGCGACGAATTTGCGTAGAAATCACCGGACTGCAAAAAGCATTTGGGCAGCGATGGTCTGGGTTTCCTTTAATAAATTGTTTGCACCAGCTGATCGAACTGGTGAAGTATTTAATCTGTGCCACGGGGGTGAAAATAATCGATTTGGCACACTAGCTGCGGGTGTCGAGTTGGGGGTCAGAATAATTGTCTGATACGATGTTCACTTCGGCGTGAACAATCGCAATGTGCAATTGCGTGGAATGTTACCGAAAAGACAATAGAATCTTGCCCAAAAGTAACAGAAAAATTTCCGTCGGATTTTGGGTGTAAGTGTGTGGTTGATGCCCAATATTGACGGCTCTGACCGAGATGAGCTGAAAATTTTCAACATTTCATTTCCATTCCAGATTCCATTTCCATTTTCAAGATTTGTCCAAACAGTTTTTCGTTGTTAATAATATCATATCTACTTGAAAATTTAATACAATATTGCTAAACATATTTTGGACAAAATGGAGAATAAATTGATTTAATTCATGTAGTACAACAAAAGATACAAGCATTCCAAATCTCACACGACTTCTCATTAGAAATTTTGAAAGCGGACCCCTGCATTGAAAGGTCGTTAAGTTTGGACAAAGAATGAGCAAAAATCGTAAACGAAAACCTGTTTTAATCCACCTAGTGGTGCAATTGTGCCTTTCTCATTTGTCCAAACTACGATTCCATGGCTCATTATGTTCAATACAATGGTGGAAATGTCTATTACATATTCAGTACGATTTGCATATAATACGTATACAATGGATCGACAGCCACGATTTTGAGATACTATGTGTCGACACTGAAACATCGCATGAAACCAGCGGCGAATCAAGGAGAAAGATCCGTTAAGAAATTTCAAACTGGTTATAGTTTTAAAGTAGCAACCCCTTACTGCATACTCCTACCTAAGCCAATACAAGCCGGAATTAGGTTGACGATTTTTAGAGCGATATATGAGAAAGGCAAAAATGTGCCAAAGTCAAAAAAGTCAGTCAGTCTTTTTTTCGATATTACATCAAATCTCAACGTTTCATGCATTTTAAAGTCATTTGGCATCCAAAATACAAATTCGATTTTGAAATTTTCCCTTACTCTCCCCTTTGAGAATTTTTCATTTCAGTTTATATGGGAATTTGCTGTGAGGACGCACTCTTCAACCCGTAACTCCGGAACCAGAGTTCCTATCAACAAAAACTTCAATAACAGCCGATAGGAAGAAAAGTTTGTAAAAATCGGTCCAGCCATCTCTGAGAAACAGAGGTGACATTTTTTTTCAACATACACACATACATACACACACAAAAGAGTGAACCGCCGTGAAGTGTTTCGAGATGCAAAATTGGCCCTTAACAAGCCCATTAAAAGCAGCAAGAGAGCGTGTTTCGACAACCTGTGCGAGAGTGCCAACGCAAACCCGTGGGGTGACGCCTACAGAATCGTGATGGCTAAGATCAAAGGGGGCTGTCGACACCCCGAACGGTCTCCGCACCGGTTGGCGAGGATTATCGAAGTACTCTTCCCGTACTCCACCGCAAGACATTGTGGACGCGGCTGAAATGGTGGCTCCGGTGACGAATGAAGAACTACTCGCAGTGGCTAATACCCTAGCAACGAACAAAGCTCCAGGGCAGGATGGAGTTCCAAACAGCGATCTCAAGGCAGCGATCATAGCAAAGCCGAACATGTTCAGTAGAGTGCCCAGAAAAAATGATTTGCACTGCTACGCCCCATGCACTGGTACGCCCCATGCAAAACTGACTCAGACATAACTTCGTTAAAAGTTTAATAACTTCTTTTAACAAAGCCGGATTCACTAGCAGTCTTCAACAAAGTTGTAGTAAATTAAATTATCTTTCTTATTTTTACTTACCGTGGCAATACGATGCATACACCTAGCGGTGAAAATGCGAGTTCGTGGGTTTTCTCCATGTAAATTGTCGAAAAATCACATACAAACTTCAGGTACGTTGGTCCGGTAGCTAAACTTGTCCGATTTGTTTTAAATTTGGAGCAAATACTCCTGATGGGACTAGGAATCGACTCAGGCATGGGCCGATAGGGGTAATTTTTTTCCTGTCACTCTAGTAACCACTGTTTACTTAGACTGCGTCATTCTACTGATGAGTGTGTCATTTAGCTTCAGTTATCACCGGATAGATTTCTGGAGGCATTTTGATTCTCGTCAAGTTTTAAGTGTACGTTAGCAATATTCTATGGACAACAACGAGACCGTCGGGATTCCTACATTTTCGTTACCGGTATTACCAGTAACACAACCCTAGTAGAACTATTCTTTGCTTCCTACTAGCAAAAATTCGAAATTACGTTTGTTACCAAATTTAATTGTCTTTTACATGGTTAAAAAGTGTTATAAAGGACAAAACAAACTGATCACGTTTTCACAGCTCATTTTACGATTTGGGTTCAACCTCGGTATACATTAATTTTCTTGGCAGTAACATATTGACAGTGTGACGACCATTCCATCCCACTTTTTTAGTTTAAACAAAACAAAATACCTACAGCGGACATTTGCATTCATTTCATGCTCAGAGACTACAGTAATCCCCCAATAAAGCGACAATTTAAATATCGATATAATAACTGTACTATGCAACCCAACATTATAAGGGCTAACTCAATCTAACAGTAACAGTGTCAAACCCATCACCAGCAGTCGGATTTCCAAAAACTTATTATGTTCGGATTCCACCTTACTGTTCCTTTTCGGCTTACACCGATGAAGTCGTTCGTGATTACGATTTATGCTTTGAATATAGTCTTTCTTTTTTACTTTTTTCATTACAGAAAGGTAATACAATTACTCCAATAGTTGATTTTTGATAAAAGATGCGGAAAGTAGCTGCTATAGGCTAACAGTCGATTCTGTTAGCTATCTTCGGAAAATTTATTAACGTGTTTATAAAAGCGTAAAACAATTTGGTTGTTCGGAGATTTGCACAATTTTAAGTTTACCCAAAATGTATATTTTTTCCGTGAACTTTGAGTCCCCCTTAGATTGGAATGCCAGTTCCAGAGATACGTATTGATGAGTATGACCTTTGCCACCAATCTGCAGGAGGCTTACTCGATTTGTGTACATTGTGAAACGTTTTATTTATCAATACATACTAGTATTGATAATTAGAAAGACATAATTACCCAATAGGGTGGATTTATTTCTCCTCTCGACTGACCGTATAAAGTTCACTAGTCCATTTCATCAACATCCATTTCGCCATTCTAGGGCAAGGTGATCGATGCACCCCTCCTTCTGCGGGTCTCTACCCCTGGCTAGACAATCTCTATAGTCGCAGACCCTGCGGAACTGGTTCTGCATCGCCTGAATTACGATATCATAAAAGCTCGATGTTAATGTCGTGCTCTGATATCGCAAGCATTCGCTTTCACAGCAGCACTGACTGCTAGGTTGACCATCGGTCGAACAAAACTGTCGCATTCGGTTAGAACCCTCTTCAGTTCGTCCGGAGATTCGACGTGGTTCAGATCCTAAGTGCTGGCAAGATTGAGCGATGAATTCCAAGCTGTTCCTGTTTGGGCTGGCGGCGAGCCTACTGCTGGTGCTGCTGGCGGTTGCGACCAGTGCGGAGAAGATGGAAACTAGCAGTACCACCCTGGGACCGATCGGTAAGATCAGATACAACATCAAGGAGCGGGTGACGGATGTCGTCCAGATTGTCAAAACGAAATCCCGAGAGCTGCGAATGGAGAGCGAGAAGAAACGGGTAGACCGGAAGCTGCGTCGGGATCAGAAGAAGCTCGAAAAGGAACTGGCCAAGGTTGAGTCGAAAAACCCACACAATCTGAAAATGCCCGACTGCAGTCCCAACGGGATGGTGTACAACGGTCGACGCTGTGTTCCGCCTAGTAAAATGGTAGCATGAAGTGTTGAAAAGTTTTAGCGAGATTGTTAGTAGGTTAACGTGTAGAGAAATATGTTACTTATTTTGTATCGGTTTTGCAAAATGAATAAATGAAACAAGTTTGTTTGTTTTTTTGCTATTTCCACTTGGTTTAGTTTTCGACCTGCGCACCTTGCGCTTATTTGCTTATGAAAGGAGAACTATATTTCGATGCCTACGCAGTGGTGAATGCTCCTTGAAATGTGGCGTTGCATTTCAAATAGGTATGTGTATGGTTTAACGTGAAACGCAATTGAAGGGTGTCGACTGCGAAATGAATTAGGCATTTCACTCGTGAATCTAGGTTGGTTTAATTCATACCATGGATATAGTTAGATTTGTTGATCAATATTGGCTATTTGATTCAAGAAGTCATTAGAAGTCCATGATATTACCGTTTGTTTGTTATTAGTCCACACAAAAGGTGACATTTGTTTGAAGGAATATTTCTAATATAATAATTACTTAACTAAAATGCCCCCTAGATTAATTTCCTCAAGGTCATGGCGTGATTAGAAACAATCAATTTTCTATTATTATTATTATTACTCACAAAAAACTAATCTGATTTATAACTGGTACCCACCACTATTATTCATTTCGTTGCTAAAGTTATAGTAAAATATAATACATATATCTAACCAGACTGGTTTCGAGAGCCTTGCTCGAATATGTAGAATTTCCGACAGACAGCTGAGGATACGATTTCAGTAAGTTTTAAATAGTGCATCAAAAATATGTCTACCATTGCAGCAGTCATAATTATCTATCAACTGAATAGCTAAACTCGCAGTTCTAAGCATGTTCACTATGTGCATATGAAAGTTACAAATTAAATTCCCATGCTCGATCACATATTTCAAACAATTAGCTACATACAAACGCAGCAGTTCGGCAGTAAATTTACACTTAATCCATTCAACAAAATTCTTCATGCAATAGGAACACACATTCATCGGCTTTATAGTCACTAATTACTATAACCAAGCGGTGTCTGATTGTTTTGTCTGCATAGTGCAAGCGCACTCGGTCTGTAAACGCATGAATGACTTGAACTAAGCAGCGTGAAAAATCTGAAAATGGTAAAAGTTTTTAGTTACTGCTGTTTATGCTGCATAGTGCTTAAACTTATTGGTGCATTTATAACTAAGACTGTAAATTCAGCTAACTTTTATGATAAATGCTATATGGTAAGTTGATTAACTGCTGTTAAATTGGGTGAATTATTCTAAATGGTCTATTGTAAAAAGCCGTTCATTGGGTTTCCGGTTTTTAAACTTTTTAAATTATTCATTCATTTAAAACAGTTGAAGGAGTAATTTGACGTGTTTTTTTACATCTTTTTCAAGAAAGACGGGTGTCAGCATTTTCCGAAATCCGCAGTGCTCAGTATCACATGGCATTCGACGCATTTGGATGGAATTAGACCTTGGTTGCTTTTGTCGTTGTTGATATCTTGGTCGCCTTTGATGGTGAACTTTGTGTCGAGTGTATGCTGGATCAAGCAGGGTAAACGAGCCCCAATTCAACTCATTCCCTCATTCAACACCATGTCACGGAATTGACAATTTATATAGTGAAAAAATAGAGTTAGGCATGAAAGGGTCTTATTAACCCTTTCATGCCTAACTTTTTTCTAGCGCATATAATGCTCCAAAACTATTATTACTCAAACAACTGGGGTCAAGGTTTTCAACACAGTAGGACGAGCCGGGAGTTAAGTCCGTATATGAAGGTTACGCAATGTTCTAGCTAGTATTTTTCTCGTAGCAGCTGAGCCATCTGAGAAATTTTTGGGGGGTTTTAGGTAATTTTGACTTAAAATGAATTTTTGACAGCTTTTTGAAGGGAATAACTCATGTGTTTTTTGTATTATTAGAAACTACATCACGTTATTTTGATTTATCAAAGAAACGGCTGATTTTATGCATTGCATTACTTCACCAAAATTATCCGTGAGATGAAATTACATCGTAAAATCGCCAGAAATAAGTCACTAGTTGGTTTAGTTATTGTTTAGGTAACTGTTTGTCATTAATTTTTATTGAATTTGAACTTCTAATGCTGTAGCAGGAGAACTGGCAACATTGTTATATTGTTATAGTCGCGAAGTTTAATGAGCTATTTGTAATTTTAGAATTACCGTGATTGTTCATGACCTGTGCGAATAATTGTGAAAATTTGTTTAGACTCGATGATGGTGTTGCTCGATGTAGTGGAGTTATGATGGCTCTTGGAGTGGATATTGCTTTTTCCAGCGTTCAGTTTAGTGTCAATACCAGTTTACGGACAGCCATCTTTTTGGCCCCTCAAAAATGTGATAATATTCAGGTTGTGTAATGAAAATTGGTGTAGTGGTAATGGTAATACCACATGAAATTGACACAAAGCAAAGGTTCATTGCACCAATACTACGTTCAATATATCGGACAATTGGGTGATGACTATAGGAAGCTGTTCAACCGGTGACAATTTGAGTGGGCTTGTAGAATTGCACGAAGGAAGTATTTTTGGCGAGATCCAGCTTTGCTGCAGAGATGCCCAGCGTGGATTCCGTCTGTGCTCGATTGGTTGACCTGTTTTGGCTTCACTTTTTGCGTGGCCGGTCCCGATAAACTAGTGTTAGTATGATTCTAAAAACGTGTTTAATCCACCTAACAGTGTGATGAGACATTTCTTATAACTCTTAGCACTCTTCGGATATTATATCGTTTGAGAGCATTTAGAACTTTGTGCTTCGCGATGTTTTTGGTAACACATACTACATGGGATAGTGGCAGGACTCAGAGAATCGCTCAAATCAGCATAGGACAACATCAGTGCTAGAAATCTCAAACCAAATCAATGGGAAAGCGAAAAAATGGCCCATAAAATAGACATACCAACGAATTATTGTTAATGCTCTGTTAATAAAATATCTATTTTGTGGTGGGAAAACTGAATTTTCCTAAAGGGGTTATATATTGTACTGAAACAAAAAAACGATTTTTTTTAATCGATTTGAAGTTTATATTTTACTCCGTGTTTTTTCAATAGTGATCATCGTTACTAGTTACAGCTGGCATCAGCTTGATAATCCTAAAAAAATACGAAAATAACAGTTTCGCCTCTAAACTGCTAGCAAAAAAAGTATCGCCCTGTTTGTTTGCATGGAGCGTGGAGGGCGAAACTTTAAATAAACAAACAAAAATACAGTTTCGCCCGTTGTATTTTTTGCTGTAGTTTAAGAAAGCAATATCGTAGAATCAAAATTTTTAGGTTAATTTGTTGCGTTTCAAAGCCCTCATTCGCATGTATGAAAAAAGCCTTATGTTTACATTTATTAGTATCGCCCTTTTCACAAAAAAGCGTTGAAATGAAATCGCAGCTCCTGATATCACGCTATCTCTGAAGTGCATGCGTGCATAGTTCCAAATTTTACTTCGACATCGACTTTTTCTAAAGGTGACTTCCCAGTAGTATCCTTGATTTGAATTATTATCGCTAATCCTAATAAACAAATAAAAACCTCACGAAAACGAACCGTTTGGGAAAATCATCATCATTACTGGAATTTTCATTTACACGAAACTTTTCGATAACCTTCCGTCACTTGCGTTAATGCACTGGGTGCACAGTGCTCTGAAAATCTAACGAAATCGCCTTAGGGCACCAGCGGGTCTGTAAAGAATACTAAAAATTAATTTCTATTCCATAATTTTCAGTTCAGCAATTCGAGAGATCGTGCTCACCGCAAACCATGAAAAATAGACTACGTTGTGAAGCGATGGTCACTATTTATTAAAAAATCACGGTCAAATAAAAAATAAAACTATTAAAAAATTTCAAATGGTTTATAATTTTCACAAACTTATTAGGAAAAATTGTTTAATAAGCTTTCGTAATATTGTGTAGGAAAAAAGCTGAAAATTTGAAAATAAATCTGAGGATTATAATTGATTACAGAACTCTGGAATTTTCTATTGGAATGTTTTCAGGCAGGAATTTGATATTGATGCTATTAGAAACTGTGAAATCAAGACCAATAGATCAGTTACATATCAGGACCCCATTCCGACAATTTATCAAAAGTCCTCATGATGTTTGCAACAACAGGTTATCAATCTACGGATCAGATAATGTTATTGTAATATTGAATTAAATCAGTCTGCATCAATAAATTTTCAACTTCAATCCAATATTCTTTTTGGGTGTGGTGGGGGGGGGGGGGTTGTATGGTGTTAAACCCCAAAACCTTCTCTTGGCTACGCCGTTGCTTGGAGTTATTTATTTCGCTTTTCATTTTCCGAAAGGTTTCAGATCGATCCGATGGTCATAAGTTAGAAAAATTGCAGTCAGAAGGTTCGCACAAATGAGCATTTTTGCACTGATAAGTTATCAAGTTCCTTCCAGACAACTTGAAAGTGTTCGGTGATTATTTCTAGCGGTTGTAGATAGTAAAATGAAATATAAAATTCGTTTTATCGAAATTATGTTTGGCTTATTTCAATGGATTATTACTACATTGAATAATAAATAGGTGACAAAGAGTAGTCCACAAACAACAAGCCATAACTTTTAAAGTATTCAAAATAGATATTTGAAGTCTTCAGTAAAGTTATTCGCAAAAGTAAGAGCTACAAATTTGCTGAAGGCATCATTTCGATATAATCACTTCCAAGAAAATTTGTGAAAATATTTCACTCATAGGGGTATTAATCAGCAAAAACACAATACTAAAAGAAAGGGCATATTACCTCCATTAAATTCTCCGAAGATACTATTGACCTAAAATAAGCCGTTTTGGCGTTAATAATAGATTACATGTTTTTGGTCATATTTCTGGCAATGGGAAATGATAAAAATCTTTCGTCCGCATTTAATGTTAAATATCTCTTTTGATAATAGTCCGATTTCAACAATCTATAGCTTGTTCGAAAGGTATTCGTTAAAGCTATCTAAAAACATAAAAATTGTTAATCTATATTGTCAATTTCGGCAGATAATTTAAAAAAACTGCAAAAAACGCCATTTTTACGCATTCAAACATTCATATCTTAAAAACTAAACATCAGAATCAAAAACAAATTAATAGTGTTCATACTGTTTTTTAGTTCTTTCATTTAAAATTGGTTTCGATAAGATCGGTTCAGCCATTGCTGAGAAACACGAATGAGAATTTGTCCGTTACATACACACAGACACACAGACACACAGACATTGTCCCAAATCGTCGAGCTGAGTCGATTGGTATATAAGACTCGGCCCTCCGGGCCTCGGAAAAAATCTTGCAAGTTTGAGCGAATTCTATACATTTCTTTTATAAGAAATGTAAAACCATTTTATGTGTATTGGTACTACTATGATGGAAGATGGGAATATTTTTATCGTGTTTTCTATTAATTCCAACCTATGAATTGGAGTGGCGCAAGCTATAGGCGATTCAGGCGGTGCATCAGTTTCCGTCAACAGAAAGAAACGTCACAGTTCCATCAGGATAGGTTAAGTGCGTTTCTCGTGAGCCCACGTCAATGTCTCCATTTAACTGCATGTAACTAATCTTTACGTTCCGTACCGATGACGGAGGCGTGGTGTAGCATTTGGATTATACTTTATCCAGCTGCGTTAGTATTGTGCCGTTTTGACTAGGGTTCGTCGCGGTTGCGGTAATTATCCAGCTGCGTTAGTATTGTGCCGTTTTGACTAGGGTTCGTCGCGGTTGCGGTAATTACCGCAACCGCGCGGTATTTACCGCACCCGCACCGCAAAAACTGCGGTGCGGTGAGGCACTTTTTCCCGCGGATGCGGTGCGGGAAATGAGCTTTTACCGCGCGGTATTACCGCAACCGCACTTCAAAAAATAATTGATAAAGTCTGCAGTCTGCATTAAAAAGTGAATTAAAACTATGACTTTTACCATTTGAGAAGGACGCAACTAGATTTATTTTCTGAACGAATGCTTAGCAATGTCATTATTACGAACATCTCTCTGTCAGAACGTTCGAGTTTTATTGATTACTCTACAATAGAGAAACATGATAAACATTTAATTGCTCTAATTTCCATAGACTTGACAATGATTTGAAAAGAAATCCGAATATAATCTGTATTCGACCTATCGCTACTTGATTTTTTACATTTTGGTCATTCAAATATGATAAAACATACTGTTGCTAAGAAATAAAATCTATAAGCTGTGTCCAATATAATTTATCACCATTATTTTTACGACATATTTTAAAAACTATTCATTTTATACTTCAAAGGAAAAAATTTAATTTGAATCATTGAAAAACAATTGAATTTTACTGTCAAATCCAATTACAAAATGTTTCATTTCTCCTGATTCGTCTTGGCAATCGAGGAATTATGAATCGTTTTCGATGACATTCTCAACTGTGAATTTTGATTAATTTGGAGAACTTAGAGATGAACTAATGATACGACTTAAAAACAATCCAAAGAATGTAATTAATCAATCAAACCAAACGAATTTGGAAGAATTTCTTTTCGCGTGCGTCTATTGTTCGTCCAACTGGGAATTTTCTATCAAATTAACAAATAATATTTTTCAGTTAGGAGAATTTTGTAACTTTTTGAAAGTAAAACTTTCGAAGTTAGTGTAGGGCATTGCGTTTTTTTGTGTTTCTTAAAGTCTCCCTTAAGGTCTTCTTTCATATTGTGACAAGTGTCAAAGTTAGCCCAGATGCCAAATTTTGCATAGTTTGGACAGTTTTTGCCTTAATTGAAAATTTTTCTCGAAACTTCAACGTAGGGGTTAGGTATTTTTATATAGAATCTGTACACAAAGTTTGAAAGAAATTGGTTAAGTAGTTTTTGAATGGCAGGTAACACAGCAAATCATATTTTTCCAGAGACGTTCTGTTCTGCAAAAAGCTTCGTTACCAAGTCGTTTGTGGATATTTTTGCATGGAAAAATTACAGCATGTTATTGAAATGATACACTATAATGTACAAAAGTTTTGATCAGTTCGCTTCACGCAAGGTTTTAAAAAAATCGTGAAAAAGCGTTTTTTTCGCGCCAAACCCCTTACCCATCTTAATTAAACTTAAACTAATTTAAGCAAAGTTGAATATTTTCATAAATGTTACATTCTGAGGAGTCCGTCAAAGATAATTTTCGTGTAAATAAGAATAAGATTTTACTATATATGGCTATACAAAACAAATGACTAATTTTTCAGCACAATTTTTAAAATACATGATTTTTACCGCATTTACCACATTACCGCGCGGTGCGGTGCGGTAAATGCAATGCGGTTGCGGTAAGCGGTGCGGTTTTATTATTTTTTTGCGGTTGCGGTGCGGACTATCCATTTACCGCCCACATCCGCACCGCGACGAACCCTAGTTTTGACGTTAGAATTGAGAGTCGAGCAGGTCGTTCGCGCGGCGAATTGAGGGGCAAACATGCTCTCCATTTATGTTCATCGTGTAGGAATACGCTCTCGATCTGAGAGATGCTCTGCCTACGCAAGTGTGTTGGTTTTTTACGTCGGGCTTTTTGTTTTATTTCTGAAAAGCGAAGCGAGAAGAATAATGCTGCCCATCTCATTTGTTCTGCTGGGATTTTTGTTATTTTTGAGGCGTATGCTATATACACGGAAACGAAAAACGACCTAAAATTGAGTTCCTTTGACTCAATCTCGTGGTATCGTGGGGGAACTTAAAATTAGGTAAACCGTGTTGAAGGTAGTTTCCATTTAACCACGGCAAAAATTACAACTCATTGATAGGTTTTTTATACTCAAATTTAAGTTGAATTTACCTAATTTTGAGTTCACCCCAAACAACTCAAAAGTACCTTCCTCCACGGAAGACCTCGACTGAGTCGAATCTCTCTTTTTGTTTTTGACAACACTAATAAGTGCGAAAGCGACGCACAACTCAAAAGTAAGTTAAAAGAACTTATTCTGCAGGTTGTTTTATTTAACCGTGTAGATGTCTAAGTAAAGTGCTCTTTGTGTGGTTCATCTTTTGGGGTGATGAGTAGGCATCAGGGATGCCATGTGCATAGATTGGTTTGTGTAACACAGATTTTCGGTTTTGTGTCCAGAATGTTCAGTTTGCGCAGATCCCTGTTATTGTACACGGATTTGTCAAATATTACCTCGCACTGCGTCACTTATTTTCAATACCAAATGATCTAGCCAAGCTCAGTCCAAGTGATAATATCACTTATAAAATATACCTAAAAATAAACTATAGAAGGGTATATTTTGCTTTTCACTCAGTGCACTAGTACAGAAGTCATGCCATAACAACGACATGTTTTTTTTATTAAATTGACATTTTGGGGTGATCCGTGACAGAATTCTTAGAGCTCACTGGAAAATAAGTTTACATGTTCCCTAACATATAATTTTGAGTATCGTATGCACTATTATTGATTGCCGTGGCTAACGACCATGTGAATAACGGTGTTATGGATTGATTATTATCGAAAAAGGTGATAAAAATAAGAGTTTCTTTTGCTCTTCTTTGCATCTTCTGTATTTTCTAGAGTTAACATATTGTATTAAATTAACTTGTTGTCCTCTTCTTGCTTCGAATCTTGCTTCTATTTCTAGTAGCTAGCATAAAACACAACGCGCGCGTGTCGTCAAAAATCAGTATGTAGTGTTTATTTTATACCGCTGAAAATGAACACAAGTTAGCAAAACAACGCGCGCGAATATTGATTACTAAAGAGTCGGCAACTTACTCGTCCGTGAAAAAATTATTGCTGTCGTTTCATCTATTATAATGATACAAATATTACTTATATTAGGTAATTTTTAATTAGAAAGCAAATTAGTAAATCTGTTTCGACAAATGTAACGAGACAGTAAAGACAATTCCATTTCTTTACATTGAATTGGTCTTGGAATGTCGTGTGTCGCCGAAATAGAAGAGAAAGTAAAAATACATTTACATGCCGCTTGAGTTGAAGTTGAGTTGAAATTGAAGATTAGTAACACTCCCAATAATCAGCTGTCCGGAACTGAAGTTGCATTTTCACAAACCTAAATATTCTGAATTAATTTAACAAACGATAAATCTATCATAAATACTCGGCAGCCGGTTGCCCAGAGCAATAGACACATGATAACACTTCTGAAAGTTGTATAGATCGTATCACTTATCAAGGTGAATCCAGATTTGTGTAACTCTTTAACCCATCCTACTACCAAAAACTCCTTTCCGTGGCAAACGTGAAGATGCAGAGGTATACACGGTCTCCATAACAACGTTTGGTTGAGCTTGTGCGACCACCCCTCGATCGGGACTAGCTGAAGTTGCACAGGGAATCAGTAGATAATTATGCTTGGGATTAGCGAAACATCTTTCAATGTGCAACTCCTGGTAATCCTGAAGTGTTTTCGATCAATTCCGGCGCCGGCCAGGCCCGAACGTAGATCGCGGAAGGAAATGAAAGGAATTGTTACTTGCTTTTGCTAGAGGCCGTATATACTACTGCGCACTCCACAAGTATCACGGGAAGAAGATATTTTTGTTAGTAGAGTACAGAAGTTGGATATACTTCTTCTTTACCGACGCCAGAGAGGTGATTCCACTACCTGGACTAGATATCGATCCACCAATTTCATGGTCCGGGGACCAACGGCTTTACTTCCCTTCCGAAGGAAGACGTGACCACAGATTTTTTCACCTCAGAAAAATCTCAACGACC
Source organism: Topomyia yanbarensis (assembly GCF_030247195.1). Taxonomy (NCBI): domain Eukaryota; kingdom Metazoa; phylum Arthropoda; class Insecta; order Diptera; family Culicidae; genus Topomyia; species Topomyia yanbarensis. Next base: position 153,811,553 of record NC_080670.1, read on the forward strand.
TCGGCTAGAATTGAGCCCAGGCCAACTGGAATGAGTGGCGGTCACGCTTACCACTCAACCACCGGCGCCGTCTATTGATTCGAACACTGAATTGATCGAAATGAATGAAATGTAAATCATATACTTCCTTAACACGAATGCACCACCCAAAGGTGTGAAGTGTGATAAATAAACACACAAACCATTATCTTGCGATTCTTTCATTATAAATATGAAAATGGTTCAACATTTTTATTAGAAAGCGTCTTCGGTTTAATAAGAACTTTGGTTATTATTTTTTACAAATTAGAAATTAGCTCGTAATGAACTTTTAAGGGGACGGTCTCGCATAAAATTTCCAAACTATAGATTTTTTTTTGCTCGATCGTGTATACATTCAAAAGTATGTGTGTGAACTGTGAACTTGAAATTGGAAAAAAATAATGAAAGATATAGAATTCTGTAGTGCGAGACAATACCTCACTAATCCCTTAAGAGTTCATACGAGCAAGTTTCTAATTTGAAAAAAAAAACACAACTCTGCCATTTTTCAACCGTTTTTTATTATAGATAGATCGTTGGATGCGGAATTAAATATTCTCTCTAAATTTTCTATAGAAAATCGAAATAAATATGAGGGATGGAAAAGGAAAAAAAATCTACCTTAGGGGCCATACACTAATTACGTAAGGGCATATGAGGGGAGGGGGAGTTATGAAATATCTTACAAATTCTTATCTGAGGGAGAGGGAGGGTTTGTCCTTTCTTACGTAATATCATAAAACAAGTTTAAAAAATTAAATCCGCAAGGAAAATATTCTTTTGAATATGGAAAGGGAACTATTTTCATTTGTACCATATAATCCTTGTATATCAAACAATATGAGTAATGTTTTGGCTCTTGGTTGTACATTGTTCTGTTCGGGAACTGGAGTCACAATATGCCTTACAAGTTAAGAAGTGTTGATACCCTTCGTGTTGTTAGACCGGCTTTGTTCTTTTCAAACGTTCGATTCAAACCCGCAAGGTATCTGGAAAATGTTCTAACATGCGATTGTCAAAGATCTTGAATGCCGAATATTTCCAGAGTGTGAACTGTATTTTAATTCAAGAAAATTCGAAGATGGTTAACTCGGAGCTATGCGTACGATAAGCGTCACAGCTGGAACTCAAAATAAATTCATGCGGTTATAAACTCTTTTAAATTCTACATCACAAGAAAATGGATTCAAAGGAAGTGAAATATAGCAAAGTAGATCATGTGGACCAAATTGGAGTTACTGAATATCTGACAACAGTTATTTTTTCTACTGGGCGAGATTGGCATGTAATTAAAATTCTGCAGATGATTACAGTTAAATTTTGTCATGAGTTTTCTTGTAATAATTCTATACATATGGTTTTCGCTATCTTTTTATTTGATGAATTAACCCATTCATGCCCATGTTGTTTGTGGAAAACAACGTTTTTAAACAGCTATAACTTTTGATTGAGGCAAGATTTGCTCACAACAACAAGTAAGGCTCATTAATGTGATTATTGCCTTTAAATTGAGTATTAACAGTTACAACGATCAGCTATGGAACTGAAGTTATTGCAATTAGTCTGATTGTGTTCCGATGGAGCAGTGCTGCCAGGGACAGTTTACGTTAACGACGGAAAATGATTTTGTCATATATCTTCGTTATAGTGCAATATTATTGAAAACTGATAAAACTTATCAATTTAGACTGTCGTTGGCTACGTTTTCCACGTAATTGGACTATTGTAATTATTCTAGGAGAATTGCATTGAGCATTAGAAGGTAAAAATTGCTTCTAGCACTGCCATGGAAGCATCTATCTTTATGAAAATAGGCTTTTCGTGTTTCTAGACCCAACCGTTTTCAAGAAAAAATAGTTTTAAAACCCTACATGCACTAGAAAAAAGTTGGGCATGAAAGGGTTAACAATTCGATTTTTTAATTACGATAATCATGATAAGATCTTATGTAGGGGGAGGGGGAGTTCACTAAAATCTTACGAACTCTTATCTGCTGGGAGGGGGTGGTTGAAAAGCTCTAAAAAAGCCTTACGTAATTAGTGTACGGCCCCTTAAGAATCGCTCCGAAGCGCAAACGTTATCATCAAACAGATAAGCAATCGCGCACAGTGGAGCAGTACGCTACTTTCGATGCTCAAAACCTCTAGCGCCCTGGGTATGTATCTTGGAGGATTAGAGTCTTCAGCAAAGTATCTTGGATGGGAATGAGCATTATTTTGAGAACTTTGGTTTTGATCTGGATAAGTAGAAATTGATCTAGATCAGTTCTATCTTTTGACAGAGGGTTTCTATCAAAAAATGTTCTTCGGCAAATTTGTTTGTTTTGCTATTTTCGGCATATGTAGGGGAGACTGAGGAGACTTGATCCCCGGGGAGATTTGATCCCATCATGGTAACTCAAAGGCGGATCAGAATACATTAATCGAATATACTATAAAGTTGCGTAGTTTTATCTAAACATAAATTTCATTAACACAGAAAAAAGAAATTGGACTTTTGTGTAACCGAATTTTTACCGATTTAAAAAAAAGTCTCAGAAGAACTGAAGAAGATTTATTTTTCAAATTTTCAAACTTTTATAAAATTGATAAAATCACCCACTACATACTCTACTTTTGCATACAGAATTACAGGAGAATGTCAATTATATGAATACGTTATGATTGAGCTGATTCTTTTGTTCAACTATATTTTTACTAAAATTTGCTGAAATAGATGCTATGGGTTCACTTGATCCCTTCAAATTCGTGGAGATTTGATCCCCTTCGCCATACTTCATACACACCACTGAAAATAACCAAATTCACACCAGAACAATTGAAGTCATTGTTGTCATAAAAAAAATGTCAAAAATGAACGCTTCATCGTAAAGAAACATAACTGTAATTGTTTACTACATTATACGCAGCAACCATTCATCCCACATTTGACGTTCCTCAACCATAATAAAGACAGCTTTCAAATAATTGAACGGAGATTTGGGGAATTCGTAAAACAATCAGGTGAGAGATGCGTAATATGTAGTAACAAAAATAACAATACCTAATCATAACAATTTAATCAATACTACAATCCACTTAATAAAATTGAATGGGGTAATGTATCCGTTTTTGTCCTATTAAGAAGGGTACCACATCATTACTACAATAATTTTATTATTTCAGCTTCTTTGATTTGTTATTAAGGTCCATTTTTTGTTTCGATTATAGAGGTTTTAACGTTAAGGTCATTCGTCTCTTATTAAGAGCCAATATAATAACAAAATTGTTTTGAGAATGATGAAAATCTTCTGTTTGAGCGCAGCAAAATCTCTAATCGAGTACCCCCATTATCGCAATACCATTTGAGTCAATGCGTTGAGCAAAGATGACAGACGCTGCTCTAACCAAAGGCTTCAGATAGGTAGGATGATAGTAGAAACAGGGCAAAAATAGGCTTATTACCCTACATGCTCTTTTAAACACGTTTTCATAAAGGAATCAAGTGTCCCCAAATTAGGGATCGAGTCTCCAGTAATCTAAGAATTTTCCATTTTTTTGTTGTTTTCCAGAAATGCTCATAGCTCATGTCCAGTATAATATTTCCATGTATTTTTTTTTATGATTATTAGTCATCCCTAGAAACAATATAAAACTACAAAAAAATAAATAGTTTTTTATCATTCCACGGAGTTGGACTGAAAAATAAAAAAGGGGATCAAGTCTCCTCAGTCTCCCCTACCAAAGACACTTCTACTCTACAATCTATGTAGATGGCGCTACATTACACTTAAAAATACTCGAGAAAATGAATTTTAATATTTTTATCAAAAAATCTCTAGATTAAAATGTTGTATTCCTAAATATTCGAAAATATACAATAATAAAAAAATATCATGACAATTTAAAGGTTTTTCTATCATGAATATTAAAAAATATGTTCCATTAAATTTGTAACAATCCACAAAGCGGCAGATGGCGGCAGCTGGAATATCGTTTGTGACTAGTAGAGACCTTTAACTTTATAACCACGAACAGAAAAAAGGGGGCTAGGTGGGGTTTTTTTGGCAGAAACATAAAATAAGGAAAAAGAAATTCACGCAAAATAATCCCTATTTCGCTATTTGTGCAGTTTATAAAATATGCAAATATTTTCTTGTTTTTGAATTCAAACATGATATTTTGAATTGAGACGAAATTTATAAAGTAATTTATAGAGGAATTTTATTCGCTGCAGTGGGAGGCATTATGCGTCGATTTATCGGACGGCTAATTAAGGACATGTATAAGTAGAAACCTATTAGTATTTGATTAGTAATATCATAATTGTAGTTTTTAGTACAGTGTACAATTGTGGATGCAAAACTGACGTGTATGATAGAAGCCTTCCTAGGATTAGTTGGTCACTTTTTCCGGTGTTCAATTCGTACATTCGATTCAGTGGCGTAGTAGCGGGGGAAGGGCGTTTGGGCATAATCCCCCCAAATATTTTGAAGAAATTTGAAAAAAATAGAATCTGTTCAACAAAAATATGCATAATATTTTAAATAGAATCCTTTAAGTTTCATTTGCAAAAGTTATCTTGTGAGAATGTTTCCTTATAGTGAAAATGGCGGCAGACCTCGACGCCTACCTGTCGGCACGTTATGGAGGCTAGGTCAACCGCCAACCACTACAACGAGTAGATCGTTCTGTAGTCCTAAACTAACGGCGAATATGGACTGGAGAGTGTGCGAGAAGTATCCCCATAGCGACCACCAGGCAATTCGCTACCGCATCGGCCAATGGAACCCTGTTGCAGCACGGAGAAGGGCAACCGGTAAGCTAAAGTGGAAGACGAACGTCTTTAACAAAGCACTTTTTGTTATGTCACTTCGGCAAACAGTGGAATGAAGTACGTTGATGCGGCTGTACTAACAAGAAGGATTGTGACGGCTTGTGACGTTACAATGCCACGAAAACTGGAGCCATGCAGTAGACGGCGTGCAGCATACTGCTTAAATGATTAACTCAGTACGCTACACCCTGCTTGTCTTAGAGCAAGAAGGGGGGCTCAGATAGCAAGATTGGAGAGTAAGAGAGGAGCGCAAGCAACGCTTGGAGAAGGTAGAGACGTTTTAAAACGGGATATCAAGCTTGACAAGCCAGTTTACCATACGTAGCTGTACTGAGAAGTATATGCCAATCTCTAGGGGACGCGTACTGAGTCGTCATGACGAAGATGAGGACCCGTCGACACCAGTTGAAATATGCCCGGGTAAGCTAAAGATAATCGTTAAGGGTCTCTTCCCCAAGCACGATTCAACTAGCTGGTCACCGACACCGTACGGCGAAGAAGATGATAACACAGCCGAGTGGCAAGTGACTAACGACGAGCTCAGAGAAGAATGGAATACCAATCGTGGCGCTGAAAGCAGCGATCCTGGCATATCTGGACATATTCAGGATGCTACTACTGAAGTCTTTAGAAACTTATGTTGCTGCCAAAGTCAGGGAAGTCACCGGGCCATCCAGCCTCGTATAAACCAATGCCGCAGCGCTGCACAGAAGAATGAGCCAGATCCTGAAGAGTGAGAGTACTGCTGTACGAGACGAACAAAGGTCAGAAGGCAATGCGAGCCGCAGCGGGCGTTCCTCAGGGCTCCATTATCTGCCCAACTCTTTGGAACGGGATATACGATGGGGATTTAACACTGCGGCTGCCCGGGAAAGTGAAAACGTGGGTTTCGTGGATGACGTGATGAGTGAGACACTTGAAGAAATGGAGGTGTCGGCGACGGAGACAAAAGATGCGATCGTGAGCTTGATGAACGGGCTCAAGCTGCAAATAACTCACCATAAGACGAATGTTTTGTTGGTTAGCAACTGCAAAGCGGTTCAGCGGATACAGATCACCGTCGGAGGGCATGCGATTGCATCGAAGCGTGTACTGAAGCAATGGTGAGCGATAAGCGACGACTGGTTGAGCTTTAACAAGCACCTTGGTTACACCTGCGAAATGTCGGTTTATTATCTAGTGTTTCGCCATCAATACAGCAATATGGGGCTCCTGCCTGGTGTGCGGCGCTGAAAGCCATGCGAAACCGCGAAAACGTGAGGAAGATGACGAAAATTGATTCTACGGTGACGTGGCAGCAGGAATGGAAAGTGGACCTGCCGGCTCATCCAAACCTGTCGACGTGGGTCAATAGAAAGCACTAAGAGATTACCTGAAACAGCTCCTACCGAGCCACGGCTGCATCAGAAAGTATCTTCATCGGTTCGGGTGAGATCGTCGAGGAGATACCGGAACATCTTTAAATGTTCGAGGTTTGATGCGACGTGCAGGGAGCTACTTAAAACGGGAAGACCGGACATCAACCCGGATAACCGGATAACATCAACTTACAGAATGACAAGCGACACAGAGATGTGGAACGCAGTAAACAGAGTTGTGATGTAGATTATGACCGTCTTACAGCGGAAACGGCGGGATGAACATCGAGCAACGGTTTCGGGAGAGCAATCACTGCCGGAGAACTCTCCGCTGGAATAAGCTAGATCTATTGCCGAAGACTAGTCGAGTAGACTGCAACAGAGCACCAAGTATGAGTCGTGGAATCGCCAGCGAACCGGACGCCACGCGCCATCCGGAATCGCCAGGCCGACCACGACACCCCACGAGTTATTCCGATTGAAATATAGCGAAAACCGAAGAAGAATCGGTGTTGGGAGAACTTTTTTCGCCAGGAAAGTATCCGTCAGCGTAAGCTAGATTTGTTGCTGGGGACTAGACTGAGTAGACCGCGACGAGACACCATCAGTCGCGGGTCATCGGGGCACCAGTTACCCGAACGCCCTGCTTCACCGGAATCGCCGAACTGACCTCGGCACCAAGCTGATTCTTCGGGTGAACTTCTCTCGCCGGGGAACTCTCTGTCGGAGTTGGTCAGGTCCATCGTCGTGGACTAGACCGAGAAGTTCGCGAACAAGTCGAGGAGCTGAATAGCTCATCAAGGAAGTAGTGCTAAATGGTACAAGAAGAGAACTAATGGGCTTAAAGGAGTTGCGGTGCTAAATGGCACCGGACACGGAACCAAAGGGCTCAAGAAGTTGTGGTACTGATACCAAAGAAGAATCGGTATCGGGAGAACTTCTTTCGCCGGGGAACTCTCCGTCAGCGTACAGTCAGATTCACCGCCGGGAACTAGACAGAGTAGACCGCGACGAGACACCACCAGTCGCGCCGGGGCTCCAGCAAATCGGACGCCCTACTCCATCGGAATCGCCGAACTGACCACGACACCAGGCTGGTTGGCTCTCTTTCTCTCGCCGGGGAACTCTTCGTCGGAGTAGGCTAGATCTATCATCGGGGACTAGACCGAGTAGTTCGCGAACAAGTCGGGAGCTCAACAAGGAAGTAGTACTAAATGGCACAAGGGAACTGGGGGGCTCAGTAAATTAGATAGTCTGAAGTTTGCCGCCCAGATTGTGCTCGTAGGGGAAGAGCATTAATTCTTGACCCACAGCAAGCTTTCCAACTACCATACAGAAATTGCCGCGTTGTGTCGACAACTAGTATAGGTGCTGTAACCCTACGGAAAGCACTAACTACTCAGTATTTGGATAGGAGTGTGTGCTGTGCACATAAAAAATCCTCTTCCCGAAGTAATGCCGTAAGGTAATGCCGGGGAGGAATCAGGTTCCGTGCAAGAGTAGTTGTATTAGCGGGTCGCGCGACGACCCAAACCCGTTCCCTGAGTTGTTGGTTTTTGAACATCTCGTCTCTAAAAGACGTATATACAGACATACATATATTGTATATATATATATATATATATATATATATATATATATATATATATATATATATATATATATATATATATATATATATATATATATATATATATATATATATATATATATATATATATATATATATATATATATATATATATATATATATATATATATATATATATATATATATATATATATATATATATATATATATATATATATATATATATATATATATATATATATATATATATATATATATATATATATATATATATATATATATATATATATATATATATACAAAAAGTATTCATACCCCCCCCCCCCTCCGACAAATTTTCTTACTACGCCACTGTGTACAGATAACACTATCAACTGTTGGTGGACAAATAAAAGATAATGGTCATAGTTATTGGTTTTACTTGTTTCTGTGAGCAAATCTTGCCCAAATCAGAAGTTATGGAAGTTTGCAAACGTTGTTGTTTATAAACAACATGACCATGGATGGGTTAATATCACAACTTACTGTTTTCCTAGCTTTTACAATCCAATTGATTTTTCGGCCATTATAATTATTCAATGATAAAATTTCTCTGTTATTTTTAAATAATGCTATTATCACAAAATTACAAAGCAGTTGAAGTTAAACTATGGAGACACATGTTTGAACTAAGTACAAAACAGCAACCACTATCGAAACAACGCATGTTATCACTGATACTTAATCTATCTGGGAGGTAATGTTTCCTCATGAAATTATTCAACCAAACAATACCAATACAACCAATATTCTGTCTAATATTTCACAGGTATTTAAACATAACATTGACTGTAAATTTCTTCCTAAACTTTACGATCACTTCATTTCAAATTTTGATTTCAATATCAATATCCCGTAACTGTAGCCATTAAACTATAAAAAGCTGCTCAGAGGTTTTCTTCGTCACATTTTCAGGCATGATTCCAATCCATTGTGATGGTGTTGAATTTAACTCACGTACCAAAACGGAGTAATCACTTTCAATGTCACCAAATGGACTGCGTTGCGTCTCTCTCCTCTCGCACAATTTTGCAGCAACTGGAAGCGAAACCCATGCTTCCGACGTCACTTGGGTTTTTTTTTCATTCGCTTGTTGTCGACCATTCCAATTCATTTTATTGGCCACGATCTGACCTTGAGTGATTAATTTCAAAAACGTTCATACTCGCCGGTTTCCCCTTCAAAAAAAATGGCCACCTGAGTGACTGTCGACGAAGCATAAAACAAAGCGAGGAACCTTGGCTACAGTGTAGCGCGGCAGCATAAGTGCTTCATCTATAGGCACAGACACGAACAACGATAAACTTTGGTATCAATTAGCGAAACTTACTGGTCTAGCCCTCAGGTCATCCTGTGCGGTTCCACGCACAGGACAGTAACGATGTCCTCTTCTGCAAGCGTTGTTCAATAAACGAGAAATTTGCGGTAATAACTTGATCCAAATCTTACTTCAGGAAACAACTGCAGGTAAAAAGCGACAAGTTCTTTCTCAACCGTCAACTGTTCATGACAAAAAAGTTCCACTTCGCGCGCGCGCTCGAAAACCACGTGAAGGAAGCAGACGGCAAAAAACACCCACGATTCGATCGCTATCAATTGTCCCGTCGTACTGCATTGCCCACCGCAGCCAGCACTCCAAGGAGTTCAACTTTGCGTGGTTCAACACAAGTAGAACACCAACACCCGCGAACAATTGCTTACATGGCAGCTAGTAAGCCACAACCAGTTAACTGCAAAAGGCGCTCGAACCGGGGAAGGGAGGAAAGACAAAAATAATCAAAAGTACAAATGTAACAAGCTTCGCCGATCCGATTGCAAGTATGCATTTAAAAAAAAAACTTTCCGACTGCATTTCACGATCAAGTAAAGCAGCGTGCTGCGGGTGATCGTGTTGGTTCGAGGTGAGTTTTAATTACAAGCTACGCCAGCAATCACTGAAGTGGGTATAGAGGCAGGTACTTGAGCTTTCTCATTGTTGAATAGGTGAGCTTTCGATGCACTGTGGTGAATTCGAAATATAATGGGTTCGGGTTGAGTTCGTGTAGTTTCTTCGTGCTGGCGTTGCGATCGGTTGAAATCTGAAGCTCGTTTTACACTAGTAGCATGCAAAAAGAGCTATACGAGGAGCATGGTATGGAGGCTAATAAGAGAAGAATACAACCAACCAACAGTTGAACGGATATGAAACAGGGTGTGTTTTTTAAATTTAGGGAATTTCCTTTATAGATAATGGGCCGGTAGACCGATTACTGTGATTATCATTATTGTTACGATGTTTACCATTGTTTTCATGGTCCAAATCATTCTTGGAAATGTTCCAAATTATTAGCATAGTTTCAAAATTTATGCTCACAATATAGCTCCAAAATTTAATTCGATTCGATTTGAGCATCACTTACTAGAGAAATAGATTATTTGAAAGCCGCAATTAAGTTAATCGAGTATTTGAATATTGATACATCGATTATTTAAATATCGATTATTCAAATAATCAATTGATAGAAAATCTAATATTCGATTTTTTAATAAACATTATTAAATAAATCGATTGGTCGTATATTGGTTATTAAATAATTTTTTTTTTCGATTATAGAGGTTTTAACCTTATGATCATTCGCCTCTTCGGGTTAGAAAAATCTGTTATGAAAAATTTCTAACCCCATGTGCGGGGTCGGGACTCGAACCCAGGTGCGCTGCGTACAAGGCAATCGAGTTTACCAATACGCTACGCCCACCCCTCAATAATTTTATTCTTTGGATATCGAGTGATCGAATATATAAAAATCTTCTGATTTTTTTATATGTTATTTTCTTTTTGATTATATTGTTTTGTTTGCATTACATTTCTAATCTAGTATATTAGGTGTTCAGCCACAAGTTGTGACTTTTCATCCCTATTGTTTACTTGATTCGGTTAATTAATACTAAAATATAATATGCTTTCGCAGTTAAGTTTTTTTTTCAGTAGGATGTTTTAAACTTACATGTCTTGTGAATAAGGAGCTAAACAAATCTTATAAACTAACTTATAAACTATAAAAAGAGAGCTAATCGTTGCAATTGAAGATTGCAACGATTTTTGTCGGAAGTTGCTTATAATACTGTTCGTCATAATTTCTAATGTTTCTATGTTTGCGAGTCTGTGCAACTCATTTGTGCTAAACCAGGGAGGACGCTTCAAAATCATTTTCAGAATTTTATTCTGAATCCTTTGAAGCGTTTTCTTCCTAGTAGCACAACAACTTGCCCAGATAGGCACTGCATATAGCATTGCCGGTCTAAATATTTGTTTATAAATTAATAGTTTGTTCTTTAGGCAGAGTCTAGAATTCCTATTTTTAAAAGGGTATAAACATTTTATATATTTGTTGCATTTTGTTTGGATTCCTTCAATGTGATACTTAAAAGTAAGTTTTTATCGTAAATCAAACCCAAGTATTTAACTTGATCTGACCACGTTAAATTCAAACCATTAAATTTAATAATATGGTTATTATTTGGTTTAAGAGAAGAAGCTCTTGGCTTATGCGGAAACACAATCAATTGTGTTTTTGCCGCATTAGTGAAAATTTTCCATTTTTTCAGGTAATCATTGAAAATATTCAAGCTTCGTTGCAGTCGACTGCAGATACTACGAATACTCCTACCAGTGGCTGAGATGCTATTATCATCACAGAAAAGTGACTTTTTACAGCCTGTAGGTAAATTTGGAAGATCAGAGGTAAACATATTGTATAGGATTGGTGCGACGCTTGATCCTTGAGGGACGCCTGCTTTAACGGGTAGCTTATTAGATTTACAATTCTGATAAGAAACCTGTAGGGTACGGTTAGTAAGATAATTTTTAAATATCTTTATTATGTAAATTGGAAAATTGAAATCTAACATTTTGACAATTAATCCTTTGTGCCAAACACTGTCGAAAGCTTTTTCGATCCAATACGAAATCCAAACTGCTCAGGAAGAAAAATAGAATTCTCATTGATATGTGACATCATTCTAGTTAGGATGATTTTTTCAAATAATTTACTAATAGAAGAGAGTAAGCTAATTGGTCGATAGCTAGATGCTTCTGCTGGGTTTTTGTCTGGTTTCAAAATAGGAATTTGGCATTTTTCCATCTTTCAGGGAAGTATGCTAATTCAAAACATTTGTTGAATATTTTGACCAAGTATCTCATGGTGATTTCGGGAAGGTTTTTAAGAAGAATGTTGAAAATTCCATCATAACCTGGAGCTTTCATATTTTTTAACTTTTTCGTGATGGATTTGATCTCATCATAGTTTGTTTCAACAATATCGTCTAGAGACAATACCTGATTTGAAACGTTTTCATATTTTTGTAAGACTTCGGTTTCAGTAGGACTCACAACGTTGAGATTAAAATTATGGACGCTTTCAAACTGCCGAGCAAGTTTTTTCTTCGTTTGTAAGAAGTATGTGGTCACCTTCCTGCAAAGCTGGAATTGGTTTCTGAGGTTTCTTAAGAACCTTAGAAAGTTTCCAGCATGGTTTAGAATTTGGTTTGATTTCTACAACCTCTTTCGCGAAATTTTCATTTCTTAAGCGTGTGAATCTATGCTTAATCAGGATCACGAGAACGTTGGTATTGACGTCTTCGAACATTCTTCAAGCGAATCAGAAGTTGAAGATCGTCGTCAATAATAGGAGTATTAAATTGTTTCTGTATTGTTGGTACTGATAAATTTCTAGCATCAACTATAGAATTACTTAAATTTTGTAATGCCGTATCAATGTCAGCTTTATTTTGTAAATCAAGGTCATGATTAAAATTATTCTCATTATAAGTTTTTACCTTTCCCAATTCGCTTTGTGATAATTGAACACTGAGCTAATGGGATTGGAAACAGCTTCTTGAGAAAGTGAAAAAGTTACTGGAAGATGATCAGAATCAAAGTCAGCATGTGTAATCAATTCGCTACAAAGGTGACTTTGATCTGTCAAAACCAAATCAATTGTTGATGGATTCCTTACAGACGAATAGCATGGAGGACCATTCGGAAACAAAATTGAATAATAACCAGCATTCCAGTCTCGGTGTTTGGCGTTAAAATCACCGATTATGACGAATTTCGACCGATTTGTTGTAAGTTTTTGTAAGTCTCCTTTCAAGAAATTAATTTGCTCGCCAGTGCACTGAAAAGGCAAATAGGCTGCAGCAATAAAAATGATCAGTTTCAACTTCGATACCCAAACTCTCGATCACCTTGGTGTCAAGAGACGGCGTAACGGAATGTTTGATCCTGCGATTAACCGCTATTGCGATTCGTCCGCCGAATCCAACAATTCGATCAAATCGATGAATAACAAAATTAGATTTACTCTTCAATTTAATATTTAGTTTTAAAAAAGTTTCGATCACAACGGCTATACGCACATTATGTATCCTCAAGAAATTCGTCTTCGCACGTTTTTAATCAACGAGCATTCCAATTTAATAAATTTAAGTCATTGTTAAACTTTAATTTTATTACAATTTTGTTAGCAAATTCCCACCCCGTTTGAAAAGCTTCAAACATGGAGATAGAATTTAACATAGCAATCATCATATGTAACATAGAGTCTTGCAGGAATTTTAATTTTTCTTCCGTTACGCTACCTAGATCCATTGGACTAAAGGGAGCGTTGGGTGCAAACGAGTTTGTAGGTGTGGTAACGGTTAACGTTATTTTGGCCTTGTTACCTGGCACTGAAGCATAAGATGACACACCATTGTAGGATGGTGTGACGGAGGTAGAAGAAGTTGGTAATCTATTTTGAATCGGATTAACACGTTTGGACGAGTTTTCTTGAAGTGTATCTGAAGAAGTAGGTACATTTTTAATTTATTGTTTTTGTTGTCTAGAACGAGAATTTATATTTTTTTCTCGAACAGGACAACCCCAGAAATTCGATTTATGATTTTGCTACAATCAGCTCATTTAAAAAATTTTGTGGTTTTTTTCACCAGACAAATATCTTTAGTGTGCGATTTATCACCACAGATCATACATTTGGAATCCAAATGACAATTTTTTGTGCCGTGCCCAAAGCCTTGGTATCTACGACACTGGGTCAGATTTTAAATTCTGCCCCCATGTCGTCTATAATGTTCCCACTTTACTCGCACGTGGAACATAAAACATGCTTTTTCAAATACTTTCAAATTATTAACCTCATTAGGGTTAAAATGAATTAAATAAAGCTCCTGGATAATTCCAGAGCGTATTGGCGTGTTATCGCCGCTAGCCTTTCTCTTCATAAGAATAACTTGTGAAGGAGAAAAGCCAAGTAAATTTTTCAATTCGTTGAATACGTATTACGAAATCGTCTGGAGAAACCTTTGCCGCCTTGAGGAGAGCCACCCGGCGTCCCAGTACATGATTCTTCCTGATGAAGGCCACCCGAGTCTGCAATCTTTGCCGTTGATCTCCCGATGCCTGAAACTGAAAGTTAATAATTTTCTCCCCCTGCCATCTTTGTCCACCCTCCCCTGATTCTTAAACCCAGAAGTATCACACCTACCACACCTACGCAAATATCTTCCCGAAGCATTTAGCTCTTTCTGTTTCTTCTAGTTTTAACTATTACATTGCATATTCTCGTTGAAAATGCCCAACACTACTACCACATAAAAATAACTCTAATTAACCTCCTGAATCTTTACAAAATTCAATCACGCCCTCTACTGCCCATAAAAGTATAAGAGTTGTTACTGGCTGGCAGATGGTCAGCCTTTGAAAAGCCCCTAGTTCCTGGTCAAGCCACGGGGACCATCTGGGGTGGATTCTCACGGTCTCTTCTCTAGCTAGCTCGATCGTTAAAGCACGAAGGCTTTCAGAGTCGGCTCCGGGGTCTACTTTGGGGATCAAGAGTTCGGATAGTAGTAATTGAAAGGCTATTCCTCACTTTAATCTTATGTATTACTCACAATTGATGTGTGTGTGTGTGGGTGTGTGTATCGGGATGCACTCGTCTGCACGTGGTCGGCCGACTTGCTGCTGTACTGCTCGTTGTTGCTGTAGGTGACTGCTTTTGCGTTAAGAACTTCGGGGGGTCTCCCGCCCTTGACGCTTCGAACTTGAATGCGTGCGACCTTGAAAGCTGGAGAGCGTCCGCGGTTATATCTAATTAGTCGGTCAAAGCCCGACGCTTTTTTCCGTAGTCCGGAATCAGTCGGAAATTTAATGGGTCCTAGCGTGGTTTTGGAGAAGCTTGGGGTTAGGTCACAACATTTCTCCCTTGTTGCAGTTATATTTTTATCTTCATTTACCTGACTGCTATTGTTGAAGCACGTCCACTATACTTCGGCCTGAACTACCGGCTATTTAATTTTCACTTTTGAAATAAAACTTGCTAATAACGATTTTTAGCGACTGTTTACGTTGGTTGTCTAGATGATAAGACCTTGGGTTCAATAATTTCCCCAGCTTCTCATCACGGATGTTCTATAGAACGTGTTCAGGTGCATAGTGCAGCAATTTTCCTGCAATGCATTTGTGGTGTGTATACTGTCTGTTTTAGTACAATTATTTGAACTGCTCGTTATGCATATTACTACGGAGTTTTTAATTTTAGATTATTTTAATTATTTCTAGTTCTTTGACAATTTTTAACCTATTCGACTATAATCGATTTTACATTTAACAACAATATAATATTATAGATGATATCAATAATAATTAACTCATAAACGCATGCATAAGCTGACCAACTCTGACGAAAAAATCCGTACACAATACCACAACGAAGCGTAATCGTTCACCACGCGCAGGCAAACAGTCCGCACGGTGTACGGATTTTTTCGTCAGAGTTGGTCAGCTTATGCATGCCCAACCTAACACGTATATACATGAAAATCATCATGAACGCTAGTATGACAGCTTTTTGGATTTATGCTTCTCCTATAAGGGCTTCATAGGGTGTACGATTCGAAACGGTAACAGAGTTCCATATTGAAAAACAGCCATCCAAGAAAAACGCTGTTGAAGATTTACATTTTAATTGATCCTTATGGATGGGACAACCATTTTCGACAGTAATGCAGTTCTAACTCCAACTGCTGTTTCAACTGACTGATCTCCCCATGGGAATCATCAGAGTGATACTCTTTTAAAAGAGGGTAATGATTTACCGTTGTGAGTTGCGTAACACTTTTTAATTTTTTTGCTAGACTGCTTAGATCGTCTTTAATGGGAACGCTAGATCATATAGACTCGATCATAATAGGCATCCATATTTTTCAGTATTCTCAATGCAAGAGTCATCCTGACGATTCTCGGTACAACAGCCGAACAGACAGACGATTCCTGTCGAAGAAGGCGAATTGAAACACCACAGTTCACCCGATACCAGTTAGAAGAGATACATTTTTGTCCCATCCAGTGTGATTTCCATTCAAAAACCTTCGCTCAATGAAGCAAAGAGACCTTGAAACAGCTTACCCCGTGCTTCAATAGATCCACGCACAATTTCGAATCGATGACCCACTGTCGATCTCAACTTGGTAAGCGGACATTTAGACGCGGTAGTACTTCATACAAGCCTTGTCGCCACTAACGTCATTTGCTTGCTTTAGAAAGAATATCACAATTCTGAATTTATCTGGACGACCTTTTGGGATATCTGTCATTTTTGAATAAGCCTGCGTTAGTTCGTTCAAAATCTTTACAATACTTAGCGGATTATCTTCTGTCCGAAAAAAGGTCCAAATGAGTTCAATCAATGTTTTTAAACGGGAAGTCGGATTTTGAGTCTTTTTAGGAGAGTTTATTTACAACCGATCCTGAAACCCGGCGCAAAGTGAAAACTTACGGAATACGAAGCCAGAGAGAGAAAGCACGGGAGATATAATAAATTGAATGACAAACCAAATGATAGTAATGCAATCATGTGGGGATCCGCAAGGGATGACATTTTCAAAGGTTTTCAAACGAAACTGTTGTGTCGTCAGCAAAATTTTTTATGTGATTACTTATAAATGAGCGAACATCCGCTAATTGCTAATTGAAACACCGATTTAATCCACCTATCAGTGAGATGAGACATTTCTTACACATATCACTGTTGTATCATTCATATCATTGCCGAACTAATAAAATAAAACAAATAAAAAATTGAAATAACTATGAAGCAAAAACATAAAAAAATATTCATAATATGGATAGAATGATTAATATAAATCAAATTAATAAAATAAATTAAATTAACCCAAATGAAAATTAGCCAACATTAAAAAAGTTATGAAATTAAGAGAGCAAATTGAATTGTTTCAAGCTAACAGTCATCCAATAGTAAAAAGAACTGACTAATAAAATAAAGAAACTGAATAAAATATATGAACTGGGAAAAATTAACAATTTAATAAAATGATTAAAATAATTGAAATAAATAATATAACTAAAACAAAAAATTAAAGGGTTGTGTACAGGACACGACCACGGTGACATTAAAAATCTAGCGTTTTTCAAGAGCGTGCAAATGAATTTTATCTATCACACATATCGACGTGAGTCTTGCTCACCTGTTTTCATATGTTACAATTTGCTATATACCATCCCCATTAAAACATAATTTATTGAAGGTCATTTAACGGTAATCTATTATTACAATTAATCAAGTATCTCACTAGGTTATTGGCATTATTTGGCTGATCCATCTAGTAAAAATAGGCTGGTCTGTCCAGAAAATATATTCAAAAGAAAAGTTCCATATTGAGAACTGTGATGAGGAAGCCCACGCCCGCCAACGGAAATATACAGATTCTCCATGAAATATGAAATTCCATTTTCCATTTAAATTTTCAATAATGTACTAAGTAAACAATCTTAAGGTTAAGTATTTCTTGATCGATTAGTGGTTGAACAAATGAAATTATTTGATAAATTACATTGTTATACAACGTTCGCACTACCAGTTAAATGGGTTTTTATACTATCTTGGTGACATTTTTCTTGTTGATAATTATTATAACGTGTTATAACTCTGTAGTGTAAAGATTGTATTATTAAACCAATTCTGCAGCGTTTTATGTCATATAGGTGTTTTATGTGGTAATAGGACCGACATAATTATATCTTCAGTACAGCGGTCTGTTTCATAATTTAAAATAATTTATTTTAAAATTTAAATTGGTGTACCCAACCGTTCTATTTGTTGCATACTTTAAAACGCGATTAGAACTGTGTTTTAAATACATAGGGCAGGACAGATACTCTGACTGCATAAACTGGGAAAACAATTTTAAGTCCAGTAACGCTTAAGACATGGCTTGAATTTTAATCGAAAAAGAACACCCGCTTAAACTGCTGCTGGGACGGTAAGTTCTGTTTTAAAATTTTCCGTTTTGTGCAGTACGAAACAAAAGTGTTTGAAATTAGATAACAAAAAGTTCTGCTAGGAATGTGATTGTTTCCGATGCAATTACACTCAGGTTTTTTTGCGCGGGGGATACAGGCCACGTAAATGAAAACCGCATAAATTTCAAAAAACGCGTAAATGAAAACCGCGTAAATTTCAAAATCCTCGCAAAAAAAACCGCGTAAAAAACCTGAGTGTACTCTCCTATAGCACACATAAGCCGCATCCTGCCGTATTGAACTAAATCCAAACAACCCCACCCACCCACTTTGCGAATAATTCTGTGACACCGTGCTACTGCCCGAAAAATCCGCACACTAGCCCCGCTGTCGAAAATGCATATAGCGTCTACCGCTTAGCGTCCAGACGCTGCAGCCACGATCTTACCCGTTCGACATAAGAACAAAAACTGATTCAAACGTGTACGCGTCACCTCTATTTATAAACTAACTGTATATGGTTTAGCCACTTAGGTGCGAGTGTGTGCAAATGCCAACGTTGCCGAAAATCGATAGCGCTTATTGCATCGCCCGGAGACGATGTTGCTCATATGGGATATTAGCAACAACTGATTTAAACGAACATGCGTCGCTTCTATTTATGACTTTTCGTGTTTGATTGAGCGACTAAGGTGCCCTCTAATGACGGCTGTGTCTGAGAAATATGCCTCACGAATGGCAATTTTCCCGTTTTTCGTGAACTTTTTAATTTTACGAATTTCCAAAAGTCTACTTTTATTGGAGAGATATTAAATTATTACCATTATTTATGTTAGGTGTTTCTGAATCGGTTGGTGTATGAATGATTAAAATCCATCTAGTAATATCGGAGTTATAAGCGTGCAAACCTTACATAGCTTCGTTAGGGGCCGTACACAAATGACGTAGCTTTTTTCTGGCGATTTTCGACCTCTCCCGCCCCCCTCGTAGCATTTGGTCACAAAATTCTAACCTCCCCTTGTAAATGACGTAGCATATCTCTAACCCCCCCCCCCCACGCAACGTGACCGGGAGATGAAAAAATAACATATGTTTTTCAATTCTTTTAAATATATGTCCTTACAAAATGTTTGACGACTTTTATGAACATTTTCATTGTAACAGCAAATTGCCTACAAAAGAAGCCCATTTCAAGACAAATATAGTGTGGATAGTTTTGTTTTGAATTTTACATGTCATAAAGCATGAAGAAAAGTTCACAATCCTGCAGCTGCCAACGATTTTAGGAAGCATAAGCTCAACTAAATTACTAAATTTTCTTTGATTGAATCCGAAAGAAAATTTTATTCAGCTACCAAAATAAGTCTACTAGTTAGCAATATTAGCTAACTAATGTGGAAATTTAAATCTGCATGAAAAATCTATCCTTTTCTTTGCGAGCCTGCCATTCCGCGAACAGTAAAATTTACAAAATGAAAAACCGCTTGAAAATCAACTTAGGAATGGAGGATCATTAAATTGTTTTCTCTAATTAATGGGTTTTGATGCCCGCCAAAAAATTTAAACTTAATGCTACGTCGAACAACTTCTGACCCTACCCTCCCCCTCGTCACACTTGGTCACAAATTTGGTGTACCTCCCCCCCCCCTACCTCCTAAAATGCTACGTCATTTATGCATGACCCCTTATATGGGAGATAGTTTAGATTTTAGAATGACACCTAGCCCCAGATAGTGGAGTAAGACATTTTTAATGTCAAAAAAATATTGGATTCATAAGATAAATAATATGAAAAATGCATAATGTTTTTGTAGCACATATATGGTCCCAAACCCGTTTTTCTTAAAAGTATTAGAGTAAAGAATTACGAAAAACCTGTTTTGATCATTGACATACCGATCTTTAATACACATCTCCTGCAAAGTTTTCAATAGTTCGATTAAGCAGAAAAGATAGCCGAAAACAGTCTACATTGATAAAATTTATCAGTTTTCAGTAATATTTGAAGACAACGAAGATATATCAAAATATAATTTGTCACCGATAACTGAAAATGTATCTGGCAGAACTGATCTAGTGAAATCCAATCAGAACGATTGCAATAACTTCAGTTCTATGGATATTTCTTGTACCTATTAGCGCTCAAATAAACGGTGATAATCACAATTATTAGTTTTACTTTTTTGTGAGGAAATCTTGTCTAACCCCAAAGTTATTGCTGTTTGAAAACGTGGTTGTTCATATATAACAAGGTTTGAAGAGGGCTAATAAAATCAATAAAATGAATAGAATAGAATAAAATAAACAAAATGAAGAAAGTGAATAAAAATGTTTTCTTTCTATATATTTTATAATTGTTTTTATTTTGTTTGTTTTTGAACAATAAATTGATAGATTTATTAGATTTAATAGAATAAACTAAATTGTGTCTAATCTTGAAGAAATGAACAAAATAAATGACTGAACAAAATTAGTCAGATTATTAAAACGAATAAAATGTGTGATCCCGAAAAATAAAATAAAATTTCATAACACGAAAAAAGTGAATAAAATAAGATAAATGAATGATACGAATAAGATGCATGAGATAATAACCTAATCGGAATGCATACAAAGAATAAAATTAATATAATAGATAAAACTAGTTCAAATAAACAAAATGAATAAAAGGAATGCTAAATGAAAAAAAAATATTAAAATGAAATGATCATATAGTTAAAATAAATCAAATATTTAAAATGAAAAAAAAACAAAACGAATATAATCCATTAAATGAATGATCTGGAAAAATGAGTTTATAGAACAAAAAATTTCAAAAAGTTAGTTAAATGAAGTAAATGAATAAAACGAATTTCATGAATTCCAAAACTATTGTGTGAATATTTTGAAATGTTTGTGAAAATCCCATTGCAAAGAGCAGAAGAACCTTTTCTTGGCGGTGTTTTAAGATTATCTAGTGTTTCTACTTTATTAATAGGCCTTAATTAGTCATCAGGAAATCTAGAAATCAGGAATTTGTTTTGGATTTAAAAGATGTCTTTTTGGCCACAGATATCTGAAAAATGATTTTTGTACAGAATTGAATTTTTAGGTCCAGTATATTAACGCATAATTGGAAATAGTAAGCTGAGATAAGGCCGCTTGGTAATAGTATTCATTTGCATTGAATTATATAGAAACGAGTGTCAAGTGTCTGGGTTGTGTTGGCAATTATATTATTGTCGATGGTACAAAAGCCGTACATTCAGTCGGTTAATGTTATTATTGTTGAAATGAGCCTATCTTTTATTTGTTCTTTTGTAATGTGTACCTAATTATTTTTGTGTATTGTAATTGCAACAATTTTAGATTTAGTAATACTCGGTATGGTGGCTCGCACCAAAGACGGAACAAAAAAAAACAATTCTCTGTTTACAATGCAGTCTCTTTTCACCCATTATTATCACTTGAGAATCGTTTTGTTGGGAATTCTCGTTCTGGAGATATGGGTTTATGAGTCCTACATAAAGCAATACCATGGCAAAGGAATTGTTCAAACTACCAGAATAAGTAATTAAATTCATCGAAAAGCCATTGAAAGTGTCCCTTGACTGCTTTTGAGACGCGAACATTTTTGAAATTGCAAGTTGCAAATAAATATGCTTTTAGTCACATTGATTATGAAAAATGTATATTGGGGTTTCCAGTACAACTCAGTATCAGTTGTAGTTACACAGTAATATGTATGACATAAATTCAGTAAGATCAACTATCTGTCCAATGCATAAACTGTGATTGTAATCCTTGCTAATTTACGTGTAGAATACGAAGCACTCAAACGAAACGTCTATTGAATTGTCCAATGCCCGTACTAATTCTGGCATTGAAGCTTCAATGGAAGCGTTCTCAGCATAAGGCAATTTTGGGTAATTGAAACTATCGCTATAAATTAAAAGCATCCTTTTACTAGAATACAAGTATAGTTCGATAACTCAGGGGTCTTTGGGCGCCATTTTTCCCGGATCTAATTTGTAGATATTTTTGGACTTTGATCCGTTATTATTCATAAAAGTGCATTCCAATACAATGAATCTGCATCTTCAATAATATCAACTGAAAACATGAGAACACCTGTTTTTTCAAAGGATACATTTGAGTATATGTTTCATTCAATATTCAGTAGAGATACGAAAAGTTGGAAAAAGTTCACATGGGATGTCTCTTTTCAACATTTTTGTCTTCAAACAACCATATAGCCCAATTTGAAAGACCCAAAGATTTTCGTAATTATAGTATACAAACGCTCAATATAGAATTAAATTAAATTGGAGTTGATGTAGTTTTCGGTTTTAGGTCGTATGACTCTCCTTAGTGCAACTTTTCGCAAGGATTAGCCCCTCATCTTCAGTGAAAAGCAAGGTTAGAACATAAATTAGTTATTACCCGCCAGTTTTCGACAGTACGCGACGTTAGACAAGCGAATGAAGAGTTTGATGAAAGCCAAAAAACGCGATTATTGGCGCCGGTTCGTCGACGGATTAACGAGAGAAACATCGATGAGCACTCTTTGGGGAACAGCCCGACGTATGCGAAATCGAAACAGTACTAATGAGAGCGTGGAATATTCAAACCGTTGGATATTCGATTTCGCCAAGAAGGTTTGTCCGGATTCCGCCCCGGCACAGAAGATTTACCGCGCCGCGTCTCCTCACGATAGCGCGAACGAAACACCTTTTTCGATGGTGGAGTTCTCACTTGCTCTCTTGTCGTGTAACAATAAAGCTCCGGGGCCAGACAGAATCAAATTCAACTTGTTGAAGAATCTGCCTGACTCTGCCAAGAGACGCTTGTTGAACTTATTTAATAAGTTTCTCGAGGCTAACATTGTCCCACTCGATTGGAGACAAGTGAAGGTCATCGCCATCCAAAAACCAGGAAAACCAGCCTCCGACCACAATTCGTACCGTCCGATCGCAATGCTATCCTGTATCCGGAAGTTGTTCGAGAAAATGATCCTATCCCGCCTCGACAATTGGGTCGAAGCAAATGGCTTACTGTCAGATACACAATTTGGCTTTCGCAAAGGCAAAGGGACGAACGATTGTCTTGCGTTGCTCTCAACTGAAATTCAAATGGCCTATGCTAGCAAAGAGCAGACGGCATCAGTGTTCCTAGATATTAAGGGGGCTTTTGATTCAGTTTCGATCAACATTCTTTCAGAGAAGCTGCACCAGCATAGTCTTTCAGCGACTTTAAACAACTTTTTACTAAACTTGTTGTCGGAAAAGCACATGCATTTTTCGCATGATGACTTATCGACATCACGATTTAGCTACATGGGCCTTCCCCAGGGCTCATGTCTAAGCCCCCTTTTATACAATTTCTATGTCAACGACATTGATGAATGTCTTGACAATTCCTGCACGTTAAGGCAACTTTCAGACGATGGCGTGGTGTCTGTTACGGGACCCAAAGCTGTCGATCTACAAGGACCATTACAGAATACCCTGGACAATTTGTCTGCTTGGACTATTAAGCTGGGTATCGAATTCTCCACGGAGAAAACTGAGCTAGTTGTATTTTCAAGGAAGCGTGAACCAGCACAACTACAGCTTCTATTAATGGGTCAAACTATCGCTCAGGTCTTCACAGTAAAATATCTAGGGGTCTGGTTCGACTCGAAAGGTACTTGGGGATGCCATATTCGGTATCTGAAACAGAAATGCCAACAAAGGATCAACTTTCTTCGTACAATAACCGGAACATGGTGGGGTGCCCATCCAGGAGACCTAATTAGGTTGTATCAAACAACGATACTGTCGGTAATGGAATACGGATGCTTCTGCTTTCGCTCCGCCGCGAACATACATTTCATCAAACTCGAAAGAATTCAGTATCGTTGTTTGCGTATCGCCTTAGGGTGCATGCAGTCGACCCATACGATGAGTCTCGAAGTGCTGTCGGGCGTTCTCCCGTTGAAAAATCGATTTTGGGAACTCTCATATCGATTGCTCATTCGATGCGATATCTTGAACCCGGTCGTGATTGAAAATTTCGAAAGGCTTGTTGAGCTCAATTCTCAGACCCGTTTCATGTCCCTGTACTTTGACTACATGGCGCAGAATATTAACCCTTCTTCTTACAATCCCAACCGTGTGCATTTCATAAATACTTCTGAATCTACTGTTTTCTTCGACACATCCATGAAAGACGAGATTAGTGGAATTCCGGACCACATACGCCCACAAGTGGTTCCAAACATTTTTTATAATAAATTCCGAGAAGTCGACTGTTCTAAGATGTTTTATACTGACGGATCAAACCTCGAAGGATCCACTGGCTTCGGTATTTTCAATCAAAAGTTCACCGCCTCCTACAAACTCAGTGACCCTGCTTCAGTTTACGCCGCAGAACTAGCTGCCATTCAGTATACCCTTGGAGTCATTGAAACATTACCCGCAGACCATTACTTCATCGTTTCGGATAGCCTCAGTTCCATTGACGCTATTCGCTCGATGAAACAAGGCAAGCACTCCTCGTATTTTTTGGGGAAAATACGGGAGCTACTGAGTGCTTTATCTGACAACTCTTTCCAGATTACCTTGGTATGGGTCCCTTCTCATTGCTCCATTCCGGGCAATGAGAAGGCAGACTCCTTAGCTAAGGTGGGTGCCTTAGAAGGAGACGTTTACGAAAGACCAATTTGCTTCAGCGAATTTTTCAGTATTACTCATCAGAGAACCCTCGAAAGTTGGCAAACTTCGTGGAGCAGTGGAGAGCTGGGAAGGTGGCTACATTCGATAATCCCCAAGGTATCGACGAAACCTTGGTTCAAGGGGATGGATGTGGGTCGTGACTTCATTCGTGTGATGTCCCGACTCATGGCAAACCATTACACGCTGGATGCACATCTCCGGCGTATTGGGCTCGTGGATAGTGGTATCTGCGCTTGTGGCGACGGCTATCACGACATCGAGCACATTGTCTGGGCGTGCACCGAGTACAGTTCCGCTAGGTCTCGGCTAATGGATACCCTGCGGGCCCGAGGAAGACCAACCAACGTTCCGGTTCGAGATGTGCTGGCAAGCCGCGACGTTCTCTATATGTCCCTTATATACACCTTTGTGAAAACCATCAATATACAAGTCTAACTGCCCCTTGTTATCTCCTTATCATTCTCAGAACGCTCTTCCACCTGTATCAAACCATCTGTATCGAATGAGCCAACAAACACGGGACCTACGGCACGAACATAACACGCTTAACTCGAAATGTAGCCGATCCACATCTGAGCCGTACTACGAAATCGTCTGGAAAAACCCCTGCCATCTTGAGGAGGCCCACCCGGCGTCCCAGTACATGATTCCCCTGATGAAGGCCACCCGAGTTAGTAATCCATCCGTTGATCTCACGATGCCTGAAACTGAAATAATTTTCTCTCCCTGCCATCTTTGTCTACCCTCCCTCCCCTGACTCTTATACCCAGAAGTAACACCCCTACACTCCCCCCCCCCAATATAATCACGAAGCATTTAGCTCTTCTTGTCTCTTCTAGTTTTAACTATTATATTATATAATCTCGTTGAAATTGCCCAACTCTACTACCCACAAAAATAACTATAATTACGAATCTTTACAAAATTCAATCATGCCCTCTAGTTATGCCTAGTTTTAAGTTAGTCGTAAAAAATTGTCCCCCTTAATTAAACATTATTTGCTCCAATAATCTCACTGATAAAAATGTCAAACCATATTGCCACAAAAACTAAATGACCCCCCTAATCTTACGAAAACAATATTATCCCCTTGTGTAGATATATAAGATAGCTATAAAATCGCATTAGTTTCATTTAAAAAAAATCAATATGTAATCCCCTAGTTTTAAGCAATTTAAAATGTAAAACAAAACAAAATTGGCACCTTTAAGCTAACGCAACGTGCCTTATCAAATAAACGATTTGAATAAAAAAAAATAAATTAGTTATAGTTTTCTTATAATTCAACTATTTATGCCAGGACCACTAATATTATCTTTTTCAAGTAGAATGTAACATTTAGTTTGTTTCCGCAAGTGGCTCTGTTCTTCACTAAAATGGAAAACTCTTTGTAGGGAAACAGAAGACAAAAATAGGTTGATTTTCTTTCACCTGAACAAATATATCGCA